>NC_135786.1:146303636-146622272 GCF_051106095.1 Pogona vitticeps | reverse complement strand
TGAGTCAGTGGAATGCATAGAATGGAAAAATATATGCACCCTTTAAGCCTTCAGGTAATCTTATAATGCACTTATAATGAGAATGCAGAATTAACCAGAAAAGAAAATATTGCTTGGAAAAGGGTGTTGGTGACAGAAGGAAGAGAGGAAGTCCTAACATGAGACAGATTAACTTAATAAATAATGACACATTTGTTAGTTTGCAAGACCTGAGCAGAACTTACTGGAAAAGATAATATTGCTAGGAAAGGTGGGAGTAGGAAGAGAAAACGATCTAACACGAGATGTTGCTTTGTAAGATCTGAGTAGAGCTGTTAATGATATGACATTTCGGAGGTCTTTAACTTATATAGTCAACACACATCAGGAGGGACTTCATCATCATCTTAGTACTTGATGGCAACTAATATCTTAAATATCCAAACAACTGTATAGTGACAAAATGGCTGAAAAAGTTGAGGTATCCAACTACCAACTGATAGGATATAGGCACAAAAGCTCTTATTGAGTAAGACCATCCTCAGCCACAAAGCAAAAACAGTAATTTCACAGCTTAAACAAGAGAGCTTTTGAATATTTGTTCCCTATTCTCTTTTCTTATGTCTATTATCTGCATTTTTACAACCAGACAGAAAATCCCCTTACAACCATGAATCCCCAACAGTCTGTCTGGCCAGGAAGGAGTTAAAAATTTCTTCTGAGATTCAACTAAAGACCCATCTCTTCAGGCAGGCTTTTAACAATTATGACTGAATCCCTGAACCCCATTTTAGCAGAAATTCTAATCTTTTTTATGTTTTCATGCTTTAATCTTTTAATTGTATTTTAAATCATACATTGTTTAATTTGTCTTTTAATATTTAACATATTGTGGTTTTAAATTGTGTGAATTTTAATGTTATGAGCCACTTTGGGTCCCTTGTTGGGAGAAATGTGGCATATAAATAAAAGTACTACTAGGACTACGACGACGACAACCACAACAAACAACAACAACCACAACAAACAACAACAACAACAACAACAACAACAACAACAACAACAACAACAACAACAACAACAATAATAATAATAATAATAATAATAATAATAATAATAATAATAATAATAATTCTGCTAATTGTGTCTGATTGACAGGTTCAAAAGTTCAGATTTCCCCAGACATGCAGCTGAATTCCTCCTTGAAAACTGTTGTTAGGAAACTGTTTGGTTTTAGAAATCCCGAGGGAATGTTTACTCAAGGCATTGGGACAAAACACAACTGCTATGTGCTTCTGTAAATTTATTAAACATTGCATCCCTATATTCTCACTTAATTGAAATACTCTGAATGTTTTAAGAAAATGGGCCCTAATTCCCTGAAAACAGATGACCCCTTTCTAAAGCAAATCCACTTTTGACTCCTTTTTATACGGACTATGAACTTTAGTTGACCTGCAGTTCTCAACCACCCACTGAGCTACAAGGTATCCTTTGCCGAAGGTCTTCCTCACAAGAGTGTACCACGCATGTTCAGTAATATACAAAATCACTGTTTCTCCCATTTGAAAGGCTTTTTTGAGGACCAATATTTCAGCTCCTACATCCTAGATTCTTTCCAAATAAATTAAAGTGAGTGGGGCCAACAATTCTCTTTCAAAATACGCAAAATTTGCCTTTTCAATTTATGTGAGGAATTTTAAATCTGAGGTTTCTTTGTTGCTGTTTTTATGTGCTATCAAGTTGCCTCAAACTTATGGCAACTATATGAACTGTACTAATTAAGAGAATAAAATCCATACTTTCCTGAGGTTCACTTCTACAAAGCAAAACGTAAGAAAGCAAAGCAAGCATAAAACATGTATTTGTGGAAAGGTACAGACACAAAGTACAGGTCAGGAAAAAGGTATACAAAAAGTCCTTGTTCAATGGAAAAAAATTGTTTGAAAACCATAGGAAAATGGGTAAAATATAAATAACAATATATACAACATATGCAAATATCTCTGAAGTTTTGTTCCAATGAAATAATAAAGAAATACTTAAGAAATAATCACAATCCAGTATGGAACTGGGACAGAGTAGTATTAGGTATGAAAAGAGAAACAGGGAAGCTAAACAAAATCAAGTTTCACAAATTTGCTCATCCCTGAATGTTACTACAGCTTTCCACTTTTGTGTAACTGTAGTCCATTGTAAACTGTGAAGGAAAAGAGTGTTCTTCAAATTATCCTGTATTGAAAATAAATTCCTATCAACAACGCTGCAGTCAAGATCATCATCATTACCTGTTCTCTTTATAAAATGGGATCTTCTTAGAAAAATACTTTTTGATAATCTTCTTTCTAAATTTGCTGCCAAGAAAAGTAGGGGAAAATGAAGCTCTTATGTTACCTTGAATGTAGGCTATCATTTTATCTCAATGATTTATTTAACTTTATTGATGTTTATATTTGTTGATAAGAGACTGTCTTGTGCAGAAAGACCATATAGCTTTTGGAAGGATTATATTCAGTTTTAGTTGTGTTTCTGAAGATGAAAGAAGAAATGACATGGACTCATAATACAATTAAAAGAAAGGGGAAATCAAATAAACATTTAGCCTTTAAAAGACTGCCCTCCCCCAGCCATTTCTTAGAAGGAAAAGTAGGTTCCCTGTCTTTCTTTCCCTCTCTTCATTCATCATTGACTTTCTCCAACTGCCATTGTGGGAAAACTAATGCTCAGCAAACTTGGAGGAGCTGCTGCTAAACCCTAGGGTCAAGCTCTCAGGTACAGTTTGCATTCAGTAGCAGCAGAGCTTCTTTCTGAGGTAAAAGATGTTTGTTCCTCTCTGCATGGGCTTTCCTCAGCCCTGGGCATGTGACAAATTAAATTGCTTTTGTTTTGTGATTGGTTACTGGGGAATAAGTATGGACTTTGTAGTCAAGTATGATCTGTCACCTCTTCATGGATTGCTGCCTTGTCATGGCAAAGGGTCTTGAATAATTCAGAGAAGCTATGGGCTATGCCATGCAGGAACACCCAAGATGGACAGGTCATAGTGGAGAGTTCTGACTAAACACGATCCGCCTGGATCAGGAACTGGCAAGCCACTCCAGTATCTTTGCTAAGAAAACTCCATGGACAGAAACAAAAGGCTAAAAGATATGGCACTGGAAAATGAGTCCTCAGGCTGAAGGCATCCAACATGCTACTGAGGAAGAACGGAGGACAAGTATTGTTGTGTATTGTTGTGATAAGAAGGAGAGATTATCTGTCCTCCTTATCACAGATAAAATTATGACAAATAATTTCTCCTTTTTATCACAACAATATACCCACAACAAGACACGCTAATCACCCATCTACAGAAAAAGACAAAAGCCCATCTCACAGCCATAAATACTGCACTCCCAAGCCAACTACACCAGAGCACAGAGTGCTGTCCTCTGAAAATGCCGGCCACAGAGACTGGTGAAACATTAGGAAGAACAACCTTCAGAACACGGCCAAAGAACCCAAAAAACCCACAACAACCATTAGATCCCAGCCATGAAAGCCTTCGCGAATACCATATCTACTATCATGGGCAAGAATCCCGCAGATGAAATGGAGTAGCCCTCATAGTCAACAAAAGAGTGGGAAAAGCTGTACTGGGATACAATCTCAAAAATGATAGAATGATTTCAATACGAATCCAAGGCAGACCTTTCAACATCACAGTAATCTAAGTTTATGCACCAACCACCAATGCTGAAGAGGCTGAAATTGACCAATTCTATGAAGACTTAAAACACCTTATAGAACTAACACCAAAGAAACGTGTTCCTCTCATTATAGGGGACTGGAATGCTAAAGTAAGGAGTCAAGAGATAAAAGGAAAAACAGGCAAATATGGCCCTGGAGTTCAAAACGAAGCAGGGCAAAGGCTAACAGAGTTTTATCAAGAGAACAAGCTGGTCATCACACATACTCTTTTCCAATAACACAAGAGGTGACCCTCCACACTGACATCACCAGATGGGCAGTACCAAAAACAGATTCATTATATCCTCTGCAGCCAAAGATGGAGAAGCTCTATACAGTCAGCAAAAACAAGACCTGGAGCTGATTGTGGTTCTGATCATCAGATTCTCATAGCAAAATGCAAGCTTAAACTGAAGAAAGTAGGAAAAACCACTGGGCTAGTCAGGTGCAGTCGAAACCAAATCCCTTATGAATACACAGATTTAAGGAACAGATTTAAGGAACTAGATCTGGTGGACAGAGTGCCTGAAGAACTATAGATGGAGGCTTGTGACATTGTACAGGAGGCAGCAACAAAAATGATCCCAAAGAAAAGGAAATGTAAGAAAGCAAAATGGCTGTCCAATGAGTCCTTACAAATAGCAGAGAAGAGAAGGGAAACAAAATGGAAGGAAGATAGGGAAAGTTACAGAAAATGGAATGCAGACTTCCAAAGAATATCAAGGAGAGACAAGAGGCCCTTCTTAAACGAACAGTGCAAAGATATAGAAGAAAATAATAAGGGAAAACCAGAGATCTGTTCAAGAGAATATAAAGGAACATTTTGTGCAAAGATGGACATGATAAAGGACAAATATGGTAGGGACCTTACAGAAGCAGAAGACAACAAGAAGAGGTGGCAAGAATACACAGTGGAATTATACTAGAAAGATCTGGATGTCCCAGACAACCCAGATAGTGTGGTTGCTGACCTTGAGCCAGACATCCTGGAGAGTGAAGTCAAGTGGGCCTTAGAAAGCATGGCTAACAATAAGGCCAGTGGAGGGGATGGCATTCCAGTTGAAATATTTAAAATCTTAAAAGATAACACTGTTAAGGTGCTACACTCAATATGCCAGCAGGTTTGGAAAACTTAGCAGTGGCCAAAGAACTGGAAAAGATCAGTCTACATCCCAATCCGAAAGAAGGGCAGTGCCAAAGAATGCTCCAACTACCGCACAGTTGCACTCATTTCACATGCTAGCAAGGTTATGCTCAAAATCCTCCAAGGTAGGCTTCAGCAGTATCTGGACCAAGAACTCCCAGAAGTACAAACTGGGTTTTAAAGGGGCAGAGGAACTAGAGACCAAATTGCTAACATGCGCTGGATTATGGAGAAAGCCAGAGAATTCCAGAAAAAACATCTACTTCTGCTTCTTTGACTATGCAAAAGCCTTTGACTGTGTGGACCACAGCAAACTATGGCAAATTCTCAAAGAAATGGGAGTGCCTGAGAAATCTATATGTCGGACAGGAAGCAAACTGGGAAAGGAGTATGACAAGGCTGTATATTGTCTCCCTGCTTATTTATACATCATGCGAAAGGCTGGACTAGATGAATCCCAAGCCAGAATTAAGATTGCCAGAAGAAATATGTGAAGGATCGTATGATTGGGCTTCCCTTGTCTTCAATAAAACACCATCAGACGGTTTATCAAATAACTTGTGGTCATTTATTGCTTCACCCAATGGGGTTTTAACCATAAAATGCTTGTTTAAACTAGACTCTTGTTCAAGCAACTGTTCTCGCACGGGCAACAGAAAGCTTTCTTCCAGAACGTTTCCCAAACTCTGGTCCCATGGACTGGCACAAACTTGTCCCTGACCCTCAGTTCCCAAACCGTGGTCATTTGCACTTAGAAATGGGAGGGTATCTTCATCTCCCATCCATACCCAGGACGGGTTCCCCTCTCCTGTCTGGTAACCCCAAGGTCCAGGAAGCATCCCATCTACCTCAGTTCCTCTAAATGCCATTCCTGGCGAGTCTCTTTTTCCCTGGCGATGGCTTCTTTCTGTTCCCTAATCTTTCTTCTCCATTCCCGAGTCTTGGACTCACCCCAATACGATGGCTTTTGGGGTAATCCTTTCTTCCTCCAATCCTTCGCTTCAGCTTTAGGCACCCGGACTTGTTCCCATTTTCCCGTCCATGGGTCCTGTAACCATATCCATTCCTAACCTCCAGGAATGTTGTCCCCTTCCGCCCTAACTTCTCCCAGCTCCCCTTCTTCCACCACCTCATGAACCTCCTTCCTTCCCGCCAATTCTTCCTTAAAAGGATTAGTTTTTTAAACCCTTTCCATCTCTCTTCCAGCTCTCGGGTATCCACCGCTTTTGACACCCCTTTCCCTTGTGGATTTGCCTCCTCTAACTCATGAGTGTCTGAGCTTTGATCCCTTTTATGACTTAGGGTAGTCGGTGGACTAGTCTGGGTTTGTTTAAAAGTCTTTATGAGAGACGGCTCCACCAGAAAGACCCAGTACTTCTGGTCTTTCCCTTCACAAAATATCAGCAACCGCATCTATGCAGATGATACCACTTTGATGGCAGAAAGTGAGGAGGAATTAAAGAACCCCTTAATGAGGGTGAAAGAGGAGAGCACAAAAAATTGTCTGAAGCTCAACATCAAAAAAACCTAAGATCATGGCCACTGGTCCCATCACCTTCTGGAAAATGGAAAGGGAAGATATGGAGGCAGTGACACAGTTTACTTTCTTGGGCTCCATGATCACTGCAGATGGTGACAGCAGCCACAAAATTGAAAAAATGCCTGCTTCTTGGGAGTAAGGCGATGACAAGCCTAGACAGCATCTTAAAAATCAGAGACATCACCTTGCTGACAAAGGTCCGCATAGTCAAAGCTATGGTTTTTCCAGTAGCGATGTATGGAAGTGAGAGCTGGACCATAAAGAAGACTGACTGCTGAAGAATTGATACTTTTGAATTGTGGTGCTGGAGGAGACTTTTGAGAGTCCCCTAGAATGCAAGGAGAACAAACCTATCCATTCTGAAGGAAATCAACTCTGAGTGCTCACTGGAAGGACAGATCCTGAAACTGAGGCTTCAATACTTCAGCCATCTCATGAGAAGAGAAGACGCCTTGGAAAAAATCCTGATGTTGTGAAAGTGTGAAGGCAAGAGAAGAAGGGCACACAAGAGGATGAGATGGTTGGACAGTGTCATCGAAGCTACCAACATGAATTTGACCAAACTCTGGGAGGCAATGGAAGACAGGAGGGCCTGGCGTGCTCTGGTCCATGGGGTCATGAAAAGTTGGACATGACTTAATGACTAAACAACAACAAAATGATCTGTCAGGAACAGAGCTTTGAAGGAATTGCTTTCCTCAGGGGGAAATGTACGGTCTGATTTGAAAGGGTCTCATTCAGAAGGCTATTCTATCATGTTTTAATTCAGGAGCTGGGACCTTTGACTCCTAGCTCACATCCTCCTTTGCTTGTACCATCCCCTCATTCCAAAGTAAATCTCCCTTCAACCTTCCTCCTTCTCCCTTTCCTCTGCTCTAAATATTATTGGGTGCCCACTTTTTGCTATCCTTCCAACACAAATGGGTCACTTGGGATCATCATAAAATTGACTTTCTCATGAGTGTAATGTGCTGTTGAAATATAATCTAGGGCTCCATATCCTTTTCTAGTTGAACAATCTTTCTAGACCTTGGTGCCTTACTCCTGTTCACTGAAAAGTTCCAGAGAATTTCTGTCAAAGAAGGAAACATAAGATTGTTACCTACTTTTGACCCCTTATAAATGTGCCTTGGGGTCCTTACTTTTAGATTTTTTTGGGGAAAGAGACGGTTGTGGGGAATCAGTTAACCTCAGCAAATGTAAAATAAAAGCATGAGCATCTGGTTTTTGTTTTGGGGAGAACAGTATTGATGCAAAGTAAAAACAGGAGTTAAAACAGAAGACACACTCCTTGACATTGAATCATACTGTTTGAAGAAAGAAAACAGTAGATTTGTAAGACATGCCTGGGAAGACACGGAAGTGCCACTGAGTGATTTATTGGCTGTCTGCCATCCTCTGAATAGCTGCCTGTCAAGGAACCGTGTGACATCTTTCAGATAGGAAGTTCTTTCAAGCAAGTCCATCCAAGAAGCTGACACAAAGAGGAAGAGAAAGGGAGAGAATGAAAGGGTGTTTACTTTCATTAAGATCCAGAAACATTTTCTACAGAAAGGACTGAAAATACATCAGTCAAAAATATTTCCAGTAGCTAGTGATACAGCCGGGTATTTGCAGTGAGTCTAACAAATCTCTGCATCTCTTTCTCTCTCTCTCTTTCTCTCTCTCTCGCCTTGTAAAAAAAAGTCTTCATATTGAGAGAAATATACAATTCCCAGAATTTCATTTGGATTGGTTTATTCTCTGTAAACAATTCAACAAGTCAAAGCCACTCACAAGTGGCAAATGCAATGGATTAGTACAAACAGTCAAAGGGAAAAACCACTCAGGATTACAGGCAGCCAGATACTATGATTGTCATAATTATACCTCTTCTTTTGTTAGCTGAGATTTATTTTTGGTTAATTTCCCATGGTCATGTCCAGCTTCAGGAATCTGCAACATCAAGATACTTTTTCATTATGAAGTAACTAAATAAAAATAAGTAGTTTCACATTCCTTTTCCAAATACCCCTTTATTTTTAAACCTGGGCCAACACAGTGTGTCCATGTGCCATACTCTTGTATTAACAAAGACTCTTCTCCAATGCACATGCATTAATTTGTTTATGTAGGCCTGCATTTCTTTGTCATACATCAGTGATCTTTAAATGACTATTAACAGCCACTACTAGGAACTGCATATCTCAAGGGCTGCAAAAACAAACAAACAAACAAATAAAACAACAACAACCCTTAATGACCATGGACAAGATCTTCAACATGCAGTCCCTTTTACTCTTCCACTATGTTTTGCATTCTCCTCCATCCACTCCCATGTTTGTATAAATGTCTGTCAATTGTAGCTACATTCAGTGGCTAGCATCCTGTTGCACTTCATCTGTGCAATAGAAATGACAGAAAAATGAGTAGTATTATTAAGTGGATGAAGTTAGCATGACCAGCAATAGCTACAGTCCCATCTTCTGATAGTATTCATTTAAAATATGTATAAGCCACCGTTCTCCTGAAGGATCCAAAGCCGCTTACAGTACTAAAAGAAAAAAAAAGATAAAAGACAAATAATAAATTATTGCAGTGTTTTTAAAAGCATATAATAAATATATTAAAACTCATAATAAGAATAATATTAAAAACACGAGTTAAACACAGAATAAAAGGCTCTTTAAAAAATCCCCTTAGTCAACAAGTCATTTAAAGGAAAACCTGTTTGAAGGGAAAGGTCTTTATCTGTTTGTGGCAGGATAAGGATAGCAAAATGGGGCCAATCTGGTCTCCCATGGTAAGGAGTTCCAGAGTCCGGGAGCACCGACATGTCTCTACCAAATCTGCTTGTGAGGTGGTGGGACTGAGAGAAAGGCCTCTCCTCATTATCTTAATACCCAGGAAGCCTCATAAAGGGAGATGCTGACTTTTAGATAGGGTGGACACAAGCCATTTAGGGCTTTAGAGGTTAAAACCAGCACTTTGAATTGTGCCTGGAAACAGATTGGAAGCCAGCGGAGCTATTGTAACAGGGGAATTATATGTTGCCTGTCACCATCCCCAGTTAACAATCTGGCTGGAGCATTTTGGACCCACTGGAGTTTCTGAACACTTTCTAAAGGCAGCCCCAGTAATCTAGCCAGGAGGTAACTAAGGCATGTGTCACCATGGCTAGATCAGACCTCTCAAAAAACAAATGCAGCTGGCACACTAGTTTTAATTGTGCAAAGGCACTTCATGGCCACTGTGGAAACCTGAGTATCCAAGCTCACAGACTGGTAGAAAACAACCTTTTAGGGAGATTCTTGTACATTCTTTGCACAATCATACTTTGCTTCATTTGATCTTAATTATGAAATGTATCTTAATTGCAAAACTGGAGTTAGCTAAGAATACATCACACTCCTTACATGGTTGCTCATTTGAATCTTAGAAGAAGGTGAATTACAATCAGTTCACTTGTTAGTCTTCCGCGGCAATCTCTCAGAAATAAAAGTGTCTAACAGATGAATTTTCTTCTTTTCATCCAGAACTGAGCAGGAATCATAATATGGAAAGCAGTGGGGAAATCCGAATATGATATGAAATGATCATGTCCTTTCTCATTACAGTACATGCCTGGGATCCTCGTTGAGGAAAAAGAACCATCATTTATCCAGCAGAAACAAAGAAAAAAAGAGTTATTCCCAGTATAGAACTTGACCTGCTGGAGTTGGGTTGCAAGTAGGGATAACATTTGACTGCTAGGCCTGACTGTTCATCTGACCTGGTCCTCACAGACCTTATACCTTATGCCTGCAAATGTTAACTCTCAGAGAAGCCCCAGAAAATGGTAAGCAGAATCCAGGCTTTCTCTGCAGTGGCACCATCTTTATGGAACGTTAACCTATAGGAAATATGACAGGTGCCCTCCCTTCACATATTTAAAAAACTCCTAAAACAGAACTACAGTATTAAGAGAAGCCTTTGGAGAGAATCTCTCCAAATAGCTGGTGCACTGGAGGAAGGAAGAGAGGAATAATGCAGCAATGTAGTATGTTCTGGAAATCATTTTGCCACCTGTCTTGAGTTATGCTTTATGTCTGGGATAGCCTATTATCTGTACTACAGTATAATGTATTTTTAATTTGCTGTACACTGCCCAGAGTAGTAGTTTGCTAGATGGCTGGTATTTGAAATGAATGAATGAATGAATGAATGAATGAATGAATGAATGAATGAATGAATGAATGAAGGTATTCCCAATATTTCTTGTAATGTAATCTTTCACTCCAGGGATGTGGTGGCGCTGCGGGCTAAACCGCAGAAGCCTGTGCTGCAGAGTCAGAAGACCAAGCAGTCATAAGATCAAATCCACGTGACAGAGTGAGCTCCCGTCGCTTGTCCCAGCTCCCGCCAACCTAGCGGTTCGAAAGCATGCAAATGCGAGTAGATAAATAGTGACCACCTCGGTGGGAAGGTAACAGCGTTCCGTGTCTAAGTCGCACTGGCCATGTGACCACGGAAGATTGTCTTTGGACAAACGCTGGCTCTATGGCTTGGAAACGGGGATGAGCACCGCCCCCTAGAGTCGAACACGACTGGACAAAAAAACATGTCAAGGGGAACCTTTACCCTTACCTTTTTTCACTCCAAGGTGTACAATGTGGCCATCACCAAGCTGTACATACCATTTTATTACCACTCAGTATTCAAAGTTCTGTTGCTTAGTATAGTAAGTATACTAAGTATAGAACAGACCCATTGAATCAGTGGGATCTGGTAAGCCAACTCCTCTGTAAGGTCCATTGATTCAAATCGACCCACTTTAGCTGCAACTTAACATACACCAAAGTAAGTCATAAAAAGAGTAGACTCAATGAAACTTACAGAGGAGTTGACTCACCAAACCCCCACTGATCCAGTGGGCCAATAGTGCAATTCACTACACCAAGCAAAAGGATTTCAGCCATTATATTTTAATGAGGTCTTGCCTAATTGTCACTTCATAATCCATTAGGTTTTTTTCTTCAGCAAAAGTCTTTTCATTTTGCAAAAATTATGTCAATAGCTATTTAGTCATTATTAAAATTCAACATATTTATTTATATAGAACTTTTGAATGTTCAGCGTTTTTCATAAATGTTAATAAATCCTTACAGCAGGGGCAACTGATGACCTTCTCTAGACATTCTGTAGTGTGGTTTTTAAAGGGCTTGAGGCTCACGTAAAAGAATTCTGAATCTGTGAGGTAAAGCTGAGGAAAAACAAATGTCCCACAGTTTGACTCTTCACATGACAGACAGACAGACAGACAGACAGACAGACAGACAGATAGATAGATAGATAGATAGATAGATAAATAGATAGATAGATAGATAGATAGACAGATAGACAGATAGACAGATAGACAGATAGACATCTTGTAGCTAGACTTTATGAATTTCATTGTTAGCAAAGATATGAGATGAGGTCTCTCTACGCTTTTATTCTATTCAAGAGTAAAATCTACTGTAAATCTCTGAAAATAAGTGCATTTCTGTTCCCCCTGCGAAGTTGCAATAATATCTGTTTGGCCAGGTTTTGCCATGGTTCTAGGCCCATCATCCATAGCCTATTTAGGCCACTGACTACCCCCCATTTACCAGCTCTTAACTGGGGAAAGTCACTCTTTAAACCTTATAGAAGTTGAGATACAGAGCAAAATATGCAGTCACTATATTGCCAACTATACCAGAACACAGAGTGCTGTCTTCTGAAGATGCCGGCCACAGAGACTGGCAAAATGTTAGGAAGAACAACCTTCAGAACACAGTCAAAGAGCCCGAAAAGCCCACAACAACCAATCTTTTCAGTCTTTTAACCAATGAGTGAAGCCTGGTTTTAGAATAAATTAACTAATCCTCTCCCAGTTATTTATTTATTTATTATTTTAAACTATAATTCTTTTGGCTGAAAATGTTCACAATAACATACAATACAATAAAACAGTAAGACTATTTTAAATGATTATTCTGTCATGCTTCTATGTTTTATTTTTCTCTAGAGGAATAGTCTTTTTGCATTCTTCCCTGATAGTATCTCTGGTTTCAGTCCACAGTTGCTCTGGTTCACAGTGAATTCATTGAGTTTAGTGATGTAAATTTATTCTTTATATGGACTTTAAATAATAAGAAATGTTATTTTAATTATATTTTGACACTACCATTCTTTTATTGTTCTTTTTCATCTTTACTCAAATTTTTTATAATAGCAATTTGTGGTCAGTGCCATAATCTTCTAATCTTTTGACAAAGAGAATACAGCTTCTCCACCTATTACTTCCAATTATGTAGTCTATTTGATTAGTAGATTTACCATTTGATGATATCCATATGTACAGTAGTCTGTTCAGTTAGTTGCCTGACGTAGGGAGGTTATCCAAACTTCTGAGTGTATCCAAATTTGCATAACAAGGAAGCAACAGCTCAAATTACATTTGATGAACAAATAAGCAAAAGAAAAGACTGTGTTAAACCCTCTTTATAAGAACTGAGCTTTCTTTATATATACCTACATATGTGTAGCTATGTGTAATTGTAATCTATGAGCACTATTTGATTGTGGTTGTGGGCTAAACCGCAGAAGCCTGTGCTGCAGGGTCAGAAGACCAAGCAGTCGTAAGATCGAATCCACACGACGGAGTGAGCGCCCGTTGCTTGTCCCAGCTCCCGCCAACCTAGCGGTTCGAAAGCATGCAAATGCAAGTAGATAAATAGGTACCATCTCGGTGGGAAGGTAAACAGCGTTCCGTGTCTAAATCACACTGGCCATGTGACCACGGAAAGATTGTCTTCGGAGAAACGCTGGCTCTATGGCTTGAAGAGTGGGATGAGCGCCACCCCCTAGAGTTGGACACGACTGGACAAAAATTGTCAAGGGGAACCTTTACCTTTTAAGTAAGATAATATTGTTGAACATAGAAACTAATGTGCTTTCACTCACAGTACTTAATACTAGTCTATACTTTCCCAGTAGCTGACTGAGTGCATACCAACAAGGAGGATTCATCTTCCAGCACTACCTCTTGTTTCAGTTTGGATTGTTTCATCATAGGGTTTTCAAGGAAAGAAATGTTCAGAAGTGGTTAACTATTGCCTTGTTCTGCATAGTACCAGCAACAGTTACCTTGAGTGTCTTCCACAGCCAACAGCAATAAGAACCTCTACCAATGCTACCTTCTGCTACTGCTTCTGCCCAGTAGCTGCCTTCCATGGGTTTCTCCACACTCATCATCGTAAGAACTGCCCACTCTTTTCTGCTTATGTGACTGCTAATCCTCAAGGGGGTAGATGCGTCTTAGTCTTAGCTTTGGCCATTCCATCTCGAGTGACTCTACTAGGATTCCAGGCTCATTATAGAGTCTAGCTTCCTGGCAGCATTGCTCTCAGCTTCCCTGACACACTCAGACACCTGTGTATCCAAGGGATGTTTTTGGATATTAATTTGAACATTTAGAGAAATGGAAGGATGGTGTCTTTCCAAAATGTACCTGGGGCAAGCAGCAAAAAAGATCCCTAGCAATCATCTTCCTGTGTCCAGCCATTGTATCAATCTGCTCACCTTTATTCTGTGTCCTCTGTCCAGCAAGATTTGTATGCGAAGTAAATGCAACACCATATGAGAAAGCTGTTCTTTTTTCTTCTTCTTCAAAAAAATGAAGGATTTAACCCAGCCACACCCAATGAAAATAGATCAAGGAAGAACTTCTGTCTTCTTTGATAATCAAATTTTGAACTCCAGAGCAAAGCCCTGATTGTCCTATTTACAGCTCTAGAGTAACCACATGCTACGGTTTAGGTATCCTTTATATATCAGAGAAATTGAGATGTAATGCTCTTTCCCTTCATTCCTCAATATTCTAAAGTGAACCTATTCTTCAAAAGACATTCTGCTGGGTGTACCTTCTCTCTCTCTCTCTCTCTCTCTCTCTCTCTCTCTTTCTCTCTCTCTCTCTCTGTATACACACATACACAAACACCAGGGGAGGAAACCAACTTGGACAAAAATCCGACAACTTTTTAAGATGATAAAAAGTCCACCCGGCTCCCTGGTAGTAAGCAGTTGAATAAAACTTGGCAGCTGGTAGGAAGAAAGAGGCAGCCATTAATGGAAAGGAAACAGCACTGGAGGTCATCGCAGGAAGTCAGGGCATGCTTATTACTGAAATAATGAAAGAAATTTAGAAGTTGCCGAAGAAAGATTGAGCAGTGATTTTTAAAAAATATATTTTAAAATATCTGAAGAGCAGCTATACCTGTTACCTTCAAAGACTAAGATCTGGAGAGTGATACACTGAAGGAGTTGTGAAAAATAGTGGGTTGGGGGGGGGTAAAGAAGCTATTATTAACTCCATATTATGGTTTCCCATAAATAGGATGGAAGGGATTAAAGAGTGTTTCTTAAATCAAGTCACTTTCTCAACTTCTTAGAGGATACCTCTTCAGGACCGTTCAAAAGTTCTACCTCCACCCTTATTTCCACATTCTTGGAACAAAGTAAAATTAAACATTGTACACCTTTACACCAAGGGGAGGAGTGCTTCCAGCAATGGACTGAATCCAAGAAAGTGGCTCTGGCACTCAGGAGGAAGATAGATTCATTTCCATAAGTACAAACATGGGCCAAAATCTGGTTGGTTTTTTTCCATGTGTACAATGGCTTGTCGCACATGGATGCATTTTTGTTTTCAATTGTTTTCATTGCTCCAGCAATCACCCTATTAGGTTGAGGTGATTGCTCCAACATATGTTCTACAATTGCTAATAGGATCTCAGCCAATATTAATTCTCAAACAGGAATGTATGTATGAATGTAACTTCCACACTTACCAACCTGCCAACCTAGGCCACACAGATGCTGTGCAAAGATGGGATGCAGTGGATTAAAGGAATACCAATTTGTGTCCATCACTAGTTCAAAACACTTCTCATTTGATAGCAATCCTATGAGGGAGATCCAAGTGAGATGGAGCAAATGATCCAAGGTTCCCAGTACATTTCAGAGATCAGAGGATACTAGAAAATGACTCTCCCACATCCCCATCTGATTTTCTAACCACTACACTGCACTGGCTCATATTGTTATTGTTTAGTCGTTAAGTCATGTCTGAATCTTTGTGACCCCATGGACCAGAGCACGCCAGGCCCTCCTGTCTTCCACTGCCTCCCGGAGTTGTGTCAAATTCATGTGGGTAGCTTCAATGACACTGTCCAACCATCTCGTCCTCTGTCATCCCCTTCTCCTCTTGCCTTCACATTTTCCCAACATCAGGGTCTTTTCCAGGGAGTCTTCTCTTCCCACAAGATGGCCAAAGTATTGGAGCCTCAGCTTCAGGATCCGTCCTTCCAGTGAGCACTCGGGACTGATTTCCTTCAGAATGGATAGGTTTGATCTCTTTGCAGTCCAGGGGACTCTCAAAAGTCTCCTCAAGCACCACAATTCAAAAGCATCAATTCTTCGGTGGTCAGCCTTTTTTATGGTCCAGCTCTCACTTCCATACAACACAACTGGAAAAACCATAGCTTTGACTATGCAGACCTTTGTTGGCAATGTGATGTGTCTGCTTTTTAAGACGCTGTCTAGGTTTGTCATCGCTTTTCTCCCAAGGAGCAGGCATCTTTTAGTTTTGTGGCTTCTGTCACCATCTGCAGTGATCATGGAGCCCTGGCTCATATATATAGACTTAATTGTTTTCATGTAGATGTACTTGTATGAGACAATTTAGAAGAAAACTGCAGGAGGCAGAGCAACTACTATTGGGAAAGTTGTTGGAAAAGAAATAAACAATACACGATGTGTTTTCTCTTTCAAGGGGCTGAACTATCTGCTAAATAGAATAATTACACTGCAGTTCAACATCTGTTTCTTGTTTTGCTGGCAAACAAGGACATGACACCACACGAGCAGATAATGCTCACTGAACCTTGGGATGCAAGAACATGTTCATTATGTAGGTAAATTAATTTAGTTATCTGGCCTTTGCACAAAGGACATTGTTATAGCTGTGCACTGACCTCATCTGTTCTCATAACTGGAAAGGTTATTTCCCGATAAGGTGCAAAACACATACCTGCAGCCTTCTGACTGTAAGTTCAAAGCCCTTATTAGAATGGCATTCTCAATCAGTTTGTAGAATTGGATAGCCAGTGGTTACATCCTGATAACAGAGGTACAATTTAAAGAAAACAACAACTCACTACTAGCTTACAATAGCACAGGTTACGACCAGTTTAACTTTCCCCCTTTTTTAATAGTAATAATAATTAAAAGTGGAGTTTGCAAATTGTCGAGACGTAAAATCCCCATAAAATTCCTTAAAAACCTGTTACCTATTGCTGCTGTTGAACCTCACATTTAGTTATCTTCAGGGCAAAATAAAGCCACTGAAAAGGAATTGCTGTAAATGTTTCAAAAATGGATTGAAATGAATTTCTATGTTCCCCATCAACACTGGCCAAATCCAATAGGTAGAGTTATTCCATTTGTAGATAGGGCCATATCATACCTACCTGCCATACAGATTATAAAGATGGGAAGCTGTTGGACAGGGAAAAAGTGGTAGCTCTTGTTCATCACTAATGTAATAAATAGGCACTTAAACTGAGATTTGTAACCCCACACTCAGAAGCAAAAATCTGCCCTGTTTGGTTTGTCCTATAGTAAACCATGTCTGACTATTCTATACCTAGAAAGGGTCACCCTGGAAAGGGTCACCATAAATCAGAGTTGACTTGAAGGCACAAAATTATTATAATTAGTTTACTGTGCGTGATGCAGTAGATAGAGTGATGGACTAGGATGCAGGAGACCTGGGTTTGAATCCCTGCTCAGCCATGAAAACTCACTGGAGGGCGGAGGAGTAGAACTGGTATAACTAGTCCATAAATATATTGAAAACCTGATAAGGGATGCTATTAAATGATTCCAACTTGAAAGCATGTAACACACAAATACAAAATATTCATATAAAACGAACAAAATTTGTGTTCATCCCTTCCTGAAAATAAATAAAATAAAGCGTTTTTTTATAAATTCTTGCAAAACATAAACTGAATTGAAAGTCTTAGTCATCCCTAACAAGGTAATCTGGTTCCTTCTTCTCCATATATTCTCTTTTCTTAAATCAGCTCTCTGAACTACTTAAGACACAGTATACATTTCATTTATGCAGCGCTCACTTATTTGCTAGTAAAATGGGAACAAATTATGGGTTCATCTTTATTTTAGAGAGAACTATTTTATGAAATGTTGTGCATAAATCATTAGAAAGAGATACATGAAATTATGAATGGTGTTCTTTGAATTAAAGATCATGCACTCAGCTGCATATGATATACTTCTTGAATACCTAAGAATATAGAACACATTTTTATCTGAATGCAACTAGGATATAATTCTGCATTAATTTCATTACTGCAAGTGAAAGCAAAACATTTCAAAGATTTATCCACATTGGGTGAGTTTTTAGGTGTTTTTGTACCTACTTCATGTATTTGGACTTTTTAAAAAAAATACACATGTACATGGAAGTCTTTTTCTACAAATATAGAACTCATCAAGTTCTGTGAAGGCGGCAATCTGTTAATTACTAATACATGCTTCAAGTAACCAAACAGACAACTGTACAGGTGGACATCACTAGAAGGTCAATATAGAAATCAAATGTTACAGTTATGTGGTGTCAAATCATCTCTGACTTATGGCAACCCTATTAATGTAAAATCTCCAAAATGTCTTGTCCTCAACAGCCTTGCTCAGCTCTTCCAAACTCAAGCCTGCGGCTTCCTTTGGGGAGCTGATATTTGTTTTTCCCCACCCTTTCTGAGCATTATTGTCTTTTCCAGAGAATCCTCTCTTCCCGTGATGTGCCCAAAGTAGGACAGCCTCCGTTTCAACGTTTTTGTCTCCAGGCTTAGAACCCACTTGTTTGTCTTTCTGGTAGTCAGAGGTATCTCCAAAGGTCACCTCCAGCTCCACATTTCAAATGAATCATCCCCCCCCCCCATCTGTTAGAAAGATGAACAAGTGAATCCTAGATCAAACGAAACCTGAACTATCTCTGGAGGCAAAAATGATGAAACTGAGGCTGCTGTACTTTGGGGACATCTCTGGAAAAGACAATAATGCTAGGAACGTTGAAAGCAGCAGGATGAGAGGAAGACCAATATGAGATGAATTGACACCCTAAAGGAAGCCACATGTCTGTTTCTTCTTTTTTTTAAATAAAAACTGAGCAGGGCTGTTGAGGATAGGACATTTTGGGGATCCCTCATTCAAAGAGATACCATAAGTCAGAGGTGACTTAATGAAACATGACAACAAAAAAGGGGGGGGGATCTTCCTGCAGTTGACTTTTTAAAAATTGATTGTCTTGATGTATGAATTCTCCCTTTTCCAGGATGAACAGGTCAAAGAAACGATGGTTCAATGGGCAAAAAATTTTGGGTACAATATTGACTTAGAAAAATGGCAAGGGCTGTGGTCTAGACACTATAAGATGACAATGGCAACATCTTATAAAGAGAATTTATATAAAATGTTTTATAGATGGCATTTACCTTCTGATAGATTAGCTAAGATGTACTCTAACAGGTCAAGTAAATGTTGGAAATGTCATAAAAAAACTGGAACCTATTATCACCTCTGGTGGACTTGTGATAAAGCAAAAAAAATTTGGTACAAAATACATACATGGCTTGTTAAAATAATCAAAAAACATGTAGATTTTAGGCCAGAGCTCTTTCTGTTAGGTATAATACCAGAAAGTGTTGATAGACAAAATGTATATTTAATACTGCATATTCTAACAGCAGTGAGGATTATTTATGCACAGTACTGGAAAAATGAAGGAACACCTACGGATCAAGAAATAATTAAAAAGATATTGGACTGCGCCGAAATGGACAGACTAACACTGAAAATCAAAGGAAAAGAAGATACAAAATATTACCAAACATGGGACTTATTCTATCAATGGTTAGAAGGATGTTGTATAGATTAGGAGTATAATGTGTGTAGTAGTTGTTTTACAAATGATTATAAGCTGTACCCTGGTGACACGATGTTAAACCAATATGGATGGATTTATATAATAAAAAAAGTTAAAAAAAATTCTCCCTTTTCCAAAGAGGACAAGAAAATCTGCATGTAGTTGGCATATCTTTAGATACAATGGCTTCCAAATGATGGTTGGTTACAGATTTTCAGCCTTCTGAAACTGAGTCATTGAACTTCAGTATAATACTAGATAAATGCTGATTTGTTGGGACAGTCATAAACTAATAGCAGCATTAGTTGACTATCAAAATTTGACATCAGCTTGACAGGTAGAGTATGCAGCATACATATTTCTTCCAAGTCCTCTTCTGACAGTCATGCAAAGCCACCTGAGCAACTGTATGAAACTGGAACTTTTGAATAGGAGCAGATTTGAAATTTTGTTGTTTATGGAACTCCCCCCCCCCCTCAAAAGAGGAAAGCAAGGAAATTATATCTGACAGGAACTGAGAGTTCCAAGTCAATCACTAATCTAATTTCTGGCTATTTACACGTAGATCTAAAATCATGTGACAGGCATCATGCTTTATATGGGAAAACATGTGTCTTATTATTAACTGTTGGTAACAGAGGAGAGAAATGATAGATGCCCATTTATTTTAGCATTGAGAAGGGCCCAACCTGGGATCACATCATATCAAAATTCTTCCTGCCCAAGGACATCTTCCCTGATCCTCTACCCAGGCAGTTAGAAAAAGTAGTACAGGATGTTGTTAAAAATATATATATTTATTCTTTTAAACTGCTATAAAGAGTGGCAATTTTCAAAAGGGTCACAACAAAGGCGTTTCTTTCTTCCACAGTTCTCTCTCTCTCTCTCTCTCTCTCTCTCTCTCTCTGTGTGTGTGTGTGTGTGTGTGTCTGGGCTGTTAGGGCAGTATCACCCCATTCCTTGAGATTTCAGAATATATATCTGAGCCCAGAAGGCAGATCTTGGTGATGTCACAGAAGCAGGCTGGCAGGGATTGGGAGAAGAGAGTTTATTTCCAGGTTATGCACTTCTGTGGCCAAGACTTCTGTGACAAAAAACCAGTGGTGGTTCTCCACCTGTACTAAATATCACCAAGGGAGTGAAGGAATGGGAATTTGGAAGAGAAGCCCTATGTACATGTGCCTGAGCCTGTTGTGCCATTTGGAGAAAGATGCACATGGGCATTTTCTCAGTGAGCCATGGTGCAGATTGGACCTGAGACTGGGGGAAGTTTGGTGCCCAGTCAAAACCTCGCAAACTAAATTCAAACAATTCCTCTGATGTTGCTTGCTATGAAATTGGTCTTCCTGTCTGATGACCCAAAGACATAGGGACATTTCCTCAGACATTAGCCAGCACCTTGAGACCTGGCTGTTCTACACGAGCTTGCTTTTAATTAAAATATAAAACATATGTAATGACATCTGGTACATTAAAAATAATGCACAGTTTGCTCCTGACTGGCTTTTCTTAAAGAGACATCATTGGCCAAGTTGGATGTTGCGGCTTAACCAGAAGGTAGGGCTTTGATGTGATTGCATGTGAATACATAGAAATGATATGATTCTAATTTTGAATCTTGGAGAAAAAAAGTATTTTCGGAGAGCGCATGAATGCTTGTCATTCTTCCAAATATACAGGAATCCCAGTTACCCATGTAAAGTGCTAAAGATCAGTTTCCTTGACCATTTGCCCTTATCTGAGAAAAATCTCTCTGCCGAACTAATCAAAAGAGAAGACTATTATGACATTTAGCTCTAGCACTTCCTGCAATTTATAATGATGCCAGACATGTTATTACAGACTTTCTGTATTATTTTATCTCTGAGCCACTTCCACTCTATTGACGGGAGCTCAATGGTGCCTTTCCACCCTCATGCACTATTTGCTGCAATCCATCTTTCTCTTTTAACATATTCTCACTACTAGACTGAAGATGGGCACGGCAATCCTATTACTGCGTCAAAGCACTCTGAGGTCACAGTGCCCTGACATTCCCTAAGCATGGCAGAAATACCTTATTTGGCATTCCTTTGCTCCCATAGGTTTCATGTAAGCAATGGGAAGAAAACATTAAGAACAGCTCTTGGTCTTTATATTCTTCTAAGGTGGAATAGATTGGGAGGGCTTTGAATATCGTATATCCACAGCCTCCTCTCATCCACCCCCACCCTCTACTTTTGTTAGCTTTAAGGTCAGGAAGAGAAAGAAAGAGCCGTGGGAGCTGGGATGGTGGACCTGAGTTCATATGCCTTCCTTGAGGTTTAGAGTTCTGCCTCCAGCTGTGGAGAAATAGACTCATTTAGCGTTAACAGCACAGTAATGTCCTATTTCATTACCTCAGCAGCAAAACCAGGGACCATGGGACAGGTGCTCAGGGCATGCCGTTGTGAAGATGATGTCCCTGTGATGTCAGGTGGGGGCAGAAAAGTGTTGGGCCAAGACTTCTTTGGGGAACACTGGTTGTAGAACTTGCCATGAGGAGATTCTGTGTTATGAATCCCTGAATCTGGACAAAGCAATGACTACCTAGGTAATATGGAAAACCAGGACTGGAAAGAGGTTGAGTTTGTTTGTTTTTGTTTATTTATTTAGTGGCCAAACAGAGCTGATAGTAAATATATACCCAACAAATGGAGAGATTGCCACCATTTCCACTAGGGCTCACATCTCATGCAGCCTTACCTACAACACTCATGAGATATGAGATGTTTTGCCAGGCCATACACTGCTTCTAGGTCTACACTCACTGCCAGCCCCCACAGAGTTTTTTTTCCCCTGACATGGCTTTGCTGTAGAAACCAATGACTCAAATGGCATGACACAGATGTTTCAGATGGCAAGGTGGATCCAACCATAGATTCACACTGGCTTTCAATTCAAATGGCAGTTTGTCTTGGTTTATGGTTTGTTGAAGTGAGAAGTGGTTGCATGTACAATATATATTTTTAATTAAAACAAAAACATCTGTCTGTCTGTCTGTCTGTCTGTCTGTCTGTCTGTTTGTTTGTGAGACACAGTCCGGGGCTGCCTCTGCACATGTGTCCACCTCTAAGCTGTGAGATGGGGGCATGCACAGAGGCAGCTGGCTTGGTGTCTGCCTGGCTACTTCTAAGAAAATTATTTTAAAAATATATTTAAACAGCCTGGTGGCTGCCTCTTAAAATAATAATAATAATAATAATAATAATAATAATAATAATAATAATAATAATAATAATAATAATAATAATAATAATAATAATAATAATAATAATAATAATAATAATAATAATAATAATAATAATAATAATAATAATAATAAAAGCCTGGCTGTCTTAGCTGAGCCTGCCTCTCACCCATGGGACTGAGTGGCAGCCTACAGGAGCCAGTCAGCCAATGGAAGCCAGCCAGGCTGCTTTTCAAGATGGCAGCAGTGGCAATGGAGGAGCCAGCAGCAGCAAAACCTAGGGAGGCAATGGAGCAGTGGGAAGATGGTATCACTAGGCACCTCTAGATTAAAAAAATGTGAAAAAAAGTTTTTTAGATGAACCAACAACTCAAAAATCGCAAAAAAATGTCCCTTCGTATTGACACATGTACATGCGTCTTCTCTTCCAATTGACGAACAGCAATTGACAAATAAGTGATTTCTGATTATTTTTCTGATTATTTTTCCAATTCGTTTCTGATTATTTTTCCATTACGTTTTTTGCTTCATGCCAATCTCTATTCCTGAGATGTCAGTTCATACCCTGAGAACTGCTAGCCCAACATGTATGACTGCTAGGAAGTCAGCTACAGAAGGATTGCACTGCAGAAAACAGAGCAAAGAGAGCCACACTCTTCGTATCAGTAAGCAAAGCGAATATGAAAATACAGAAAGGACTATAGTTAGTATAGCTGTTCCTTATAAATACACCAACATTTAGGACTGAACAAACACAGAGTTAGAAATGGCAACAGGACAGAAAAAAGGTTTATAAAGGAGGAACAATACCAGCTAGGAAGAGTTGCTGCTAGAATTAAGCTCTTATGGTCCACCTTCATAGCATCACCACCATTCAGAAACCATCTTATTAGCTACAAAATGCAGAGAATATGTGATCTTGGTAAAAGACTGGTTTCTCAAATATGACATTATTTTTCATTATTAGTATTATTAATTCAATTAAAATCCTTCCTTTGCCCTTCTGCTTTGTAAAAATATATTATTTTTTGATAATGCATTTTTAATTTAGTTTTTCAATCTGCACCATAGAAGTCAAATACTCTAGATGAAATATCCACATTTGATTCTTCCTTCTCTGCAGCTGCATAAAATGCCAGCAAGATAAGAAGAAAAATTGAATTGGCTCCTTAAGAACATGAAGGTTTTCTTTTGTACCATTATTATCTGATAATGGTCTTTCTTTCAGCTGTCTCTTCGGCCAGGGCAATCAGCTTAACCTATGGCATTTGAGTTGAACATTACTATTTAGGAAATTGCTGGAAGGAATGGATGATAGCATTGAAACACATCTGTTTTTCTCTCTCATTCAGTGTCTGAGTATCTATTACAGCTAGAGATGGGGGTATTCGTATTCATGTATGAATACGAATATCCCCACACAGCTGGAGTTAATGAGGAAATTGCCCCCTGGGGCCGGACCTTCCACTTACGCATCCAGCGGTGGTGGCCTCACTCATCCTTCCAAAATACTCATGGAGCCCCACTTTCTTCCTGCTTGGTTAGCAACTTGGCAGCCATGCAGGGAGACTCATCCTCCCTCCCATTGCCAGGAGAGGCTAGTCAAGCAGGAAGAGAGTGGAGCTCCAGGAGTGATTGGAAGGATGAGCCAGGCTGCTGCCAGATGCATGAGTGGATGGTCCAGCCTAGGGGCCGGCCCCTCGTTAAGTCCAGCTGCATGGGGATTGTAGCATTCTCTTTTTATTATATCTATGGTTCTTGTTGTATTATGTAATGATTTATGAATATTCATGTTGCCGAGAGGCGGAGTCAAGAGAGATGCTATAAGAGGTGGGGTCAGAGAGTCAGAGGGAGAGATTGAGTCAGTGAGAGAAATGTAAGAGTCAGGCAGGAGAGAAAAGCCAGACAGAGTAATAGAGTGGGAAATTTAAGGTGATTAGCTACTGAAGATATTTATGAATCTCTGTAATCAATAAACCAAAGTTTTATTTAAAAGAACTTGAAGTGTGGACCTGAATCTTTCTGAAGTAAATGGTGATTTAGAGATCACCTGGTGGCAGCAAGTGTAAAAGAAAAGAGTGTCTGCCTTCGTGTGCTCTGGGGGCTTGAAGGTCAAGCAAAGGGGCACAAGGGTGAATGCCACAGGGCTATTCATATTTGTATATGAATACGAATACCCTCATCTCTAATTACAGCCTTTCCTGAGGTTGCCATTAGGGCTGTGCATCACACAATGTGGACCATTGAATCAGGGTTGTTTACATATCTCCATGATGACTACAGGGTGGAGCAAAGATCCTAAGAGATTTTACTCACAGGGAACAATGCTTCCTCCCACAGAGCCTTCATATAAAATCTGACATTTCTGTGGAATAGTTCAATAGATGAGGTTCTAAAGATCTCTGTGTGAGGTCACTGGACAGCAGCAGCCATCTTTTGCATTTTTCTTATTTTTTTAAAAGCTCCTATACAAAGTAAATAATGTTTCTTGGTGTAGTATATTATGTAGACCTTCTTTTCTTTTCTTTTAGGAAACTAAGATGAAAATCGACCAATCGCTCACTGAGTGTTTGCAACTGAGATGAATGCACACAAACACACATGCTCAAGCCCTAGCCATGCAACTTTCATCACTGTATGCATATGTGTATTGATGTGTATGCCAATTCAGTGTTGTACCTTCCATAATTTGCTTCTATTTCCCCGTAGAACAACACCTTCCTAAACTCTCACCTCTGCTAACTGCCAAAGGAAACACCAGCAGATGTAGTACTTTGAAAATGGTATTGTCATTTCCTTATCACTGCTTGAAACCTGTTTCCAGAAATTTTAAATCACAGCAACTATATCATCAATAAGCTGAACAACAAGAAGAGGAAGAAGAAGATTCTAATAATTTACTCTCCTGCTCCTCCTTTTCTTTCTCTAACTCTTCCCATTTCTTTTCTTCAGTGTAGAATCTAGCTAAACTCCCAGATAAATCGCCAGAAAGCTGTGAAAGACTTAAATGGCCACTTGGCAGATTTTTTTGGAAGTCAAGTAAGATGCATAATAGCCAGGTTCAAAAAAGTTCCTTTCCTCCAGCCTCCCTGCCATTATTCTTTCCTATGGTTGTATTCCTTTCTATGTGTTTTATGCAAGCAGTGGTGCAAACAAATTGCATACGTCTGGAAAGCAGCTAGGACTAGGCCTCCACAAACCCACACAGTTTACACATGAGAGATGCACCTTATTCTATACAACTGAGAGTTTGGACTCTGAGCAAGATGATGGGCAAACTCAAATGACATGATCAACATTTGGTTAAAATGCAGACAACGGATTAATATGGCAATCTCATTCTTTTTCAGTCTGGTGCACTCTATATATCTTGGACTATAATGCCTAGTACCTTGATTTTCATAAATAAATAAATAAATAAATGAGGAGTGGAATCCATTTATAGGCCCAGCTAGAGCAGACCAATTCAAATTAATGAGACTAGTTAATCATAAGAAACATTAATTGTTTTAATTTAAACAGGTTGACTTTATTTGACATTAACATTACATTTAGCGCAAAAGCTGTAGCCCTGGTTTATGAAACATACTGAAACATGTCAGTGTCTGTCATCAGCCTGATGAATAAAATGTTCTCAAGAGCATTTGTAACATGCTTGATAAGCAAGGGTTAAGCACAGCATATGCATATGCTGTTCTTAGACTCACCTGGACTTAACATCAAAAAGCGGATGGCTCAGAAACAGGGTCCTTCTCTGCCTCATCATATTTGTTGATCAGAGGAAGGAATTACAGGCAATAATTACTGGCATAGAAATGCAGGTGATATCAGAGGCCCATGAGGAGGAGGAGGCCCACATGGCAAGGAGAACACCAAAGATGTCTTAAGAAGTTAAACTGAGAAACGGCTGCACAGACTTCAAAGTGGCCAAAATTCTCTTGCTTAGCTTCACAAATGGTGTGATGGGGGGGGGGGAGCAATTTTACTAAGTTTAAAGAATTGCCATAGATATTACCATTTGCACTCTGAGATATACAACTCAAGATGTCCTCAGTGATTTCTTATCTCATGCTATGCCAGAATAACTAGCTAAAAGGATTTTGACCAGCATATGAGAAAATGAACTAAAATCCTCATAAATGTATGACAGGGAATGGAATAGCCTTTTTAAAAGAATAATTTCTTGTGTTTAAAAGAGGAAAAGCTATGCGGTTGATCTGATAAATGAATATGTTCTTAGTGTAGAAGGTCTGTAGAAGAATGTTCCATAAAAACCCTGGGGCTTTACGAAATTAATAGCTGTGTAATGAATATATCTCTTAAAAAGTCAGATTTTGCAGGCATCCATTTATTGATTTGACACCATTTTATATTTTATTTATAAACCCATAAGCCTTACTATGAATGAAGTTAATGTGAACTGTACTGTCTGAATGAGATATAAGATGGCTGCCCCCCCTTTTTTTTAACCAGCTGGGTGGCACTTCAGGTTTTTGTTTGATAAAATCTCAGCAACTTTGTGGGATGAAATATATATTACATATAACCCACCATTAGAAGAGGGAATTCCTTAACAGATGAAGTTATGTGACTGCAAAGTTTGTGAAATAAAAGTAAACATTTGCCTCTTAATTCTCAAGTATCTTTTTGTAATTCCTAGCAAAGTTTTTTCCTAAGCAAATTTAGATATACCAGATTATTTGTTAGATGGAATCTGGCTTTTTTCTATTGATCTACAGTCTTGAGCCCCCACTAACATTTTGCTAAAGCTACGGGTGGCTTACAGAAGTAGGAAAATATTTCTTCATTTTAAAATGCTTGGTATAAGCAGACAGGAGCAATGAAAGCAGAGTACTCTATTAATAATCTGGCATAAGACAAATTGTTTGGCAACACAAGACAGCCAGCTAAGAATTCTCCAAACCCTGTGAGAATTCTCACCTCCAACATGAGAGAAGAACAGTAAGAGCTGCTGTTTTCCTTTTTATTTCCCATAGTTTCGCATGAAACATGACAGCACAAAACCAATGACTTTTCCCATTGGAGGATGTTGGTTGATCTAAAAGACACAAATAACCCAGCAAAGGCTACTGTGTTTGCTAATTCATGCAAGATGTTGGATTTAAGACATGTTCCAATCATGCAGATTTTACCAAAAGATTTAAAAATCCAATCTTGCAGATGTGTGAAATCTCTCTGAGACCAACCAAAATAATTAGAATCTTATCATCCCATAACAAGAAGGAAAATATTGTGCTTTGCTATTTTACTGTGCAAGGACAAATGAGGTCAGGATTTACATCCCTAGACCATACATATACAAGGCAAAATGAAATGCCCATTTTATGTCTTTCTCTTTGTCACTCTTAATGACCTTAGAACTGCAGAGCGGGATGGGACCCTGTGGATCATAGGGTCCAGCCCCTGTCATGTAGGCACAGTGGGAAATCAAATGCCCAAACTCTGGATGTCTAAACCACTGAGCTATCCAGCAGTCCAGATGATCTAATAAAAATACATAGGAGGTGCTATTTATGTAGACTTCCCATTCAGCTCACATGAACCACAACAGGTCACCGGGGCGTACTTTTCAATAGGTCGTACATGATGATCACAGCTTGTACATGCTTCCTCCTCTTACCATTTCTACTTTAAGCTGTGGGTGGCAGAACAAATCGAAATAACTGTTACAATATTGCCCCAAAGCTGGCAGAAAGAAACCACAGGCACCATGCCTCCACCGCCATTGTTTTGTTTGTCTTTCGTGTGTTATCTCAAAGAATGTCCTATTAGACCTCTTATTGTGAATTGACCTGTTAAAATGTGTTAGAAAGAACATCAGGTTTGTTTTCATGGCTCTCTCTTTGTGCTTTTACTTTATCCTATCCTCAGAAAGGTTTTATACCTGGTGCGTCTTTTTCCTTTAGCTCCTGGCACTCTTCTTTATCTAGTTATCTCTTTATCTCTCCTAGTGTGAGGTCACTGATCTGTATATTTAGTTCCCTCTCATTCTTTTTAAGCTTCAACTGTGCCATTCTGCTGCAAAGAAACTGTAGAAACCATCTTTCTTAGACTTTCTGTACAGTGTGTTTCTAAGAGGATGCAATGCTGGGCAAAATTCTGTTGCAAAATTCTGTGCATAATAAGTGGAACTACACAACCAGTTTTCACAATTACCTGGCCATTGCCATCCACCCAGGTACATGACTGAATGCACAGTGGAGTGTGCAAGGCATATCTGTCAGGGCATAGGGCAGCCATCCAGTACATTATGCACATCTGTTAGGCACCTTCTGATCTACTCCATGTGATCATAATAGGATTCTGTCAAATAACAATTCTGGATGTTGTGCACCATTAGGTGTACATTGCAGCTCTGGAAAGTCTAATTCAAGAAAAGACAGTGTGACCTAATATGTACAGAATACATGTCATCCAGAAACATCTACATAGTCCACTCCCCAAAAAATGAAACCCATGAACATGTTATATATCTAGAAGTAGGGCCAGACTTTTGTTTCAGTGTATTTTGCTTAATAATTTTTGCAAATTGGTAAATTTGTTCATTTTTGAGATTTTTGTAAAGAAAATGAAATAATGTGCTTTATCTAATCTGGGGATTTGTTTATCCAGAATCAAGACTTTGAATGCTAAGAATTATATATCTGATATGCATCTGTCTGCATATGTCTTAAAGTATGTATCCAAAATCTTAATCCTACTCAAAAAGACTTACATGGAATGTCTAATTGGAAACAGTAGGTATTTGCCTCCAGAAATTAAACAACTTCTGTTATACCTACAAAAAATCCTAGTAGGATTTTGGCCAGTATGTCACTTCACAGGATTCTTGTAGCAATGCTATAAGGCTAAATATCTGAGCTCGTTACTACTGTATATATTATATATTATATTAACCTTTGATTAATCAATACAAGATCAAGCAAATAGGGGTATCTTTTCTGGTTCTAGGTGCTCTGCTGTTCCCATCTGGATATGGTCATGGCAGAGTCAAAAGCAAAGTGTGAGTACATGGAGGATAACATCTAAGAGAATACAGTACCAATGCTAACACTGCATGACATCATTGTGATCACAGGGTATATCTGTGAAGGCATTAGCCATAGTTCCCAACCTCCAGATATTGAAGAACATAAGCCAATAGGAGATAGTTCCATTTCAATCTTCTATTCCAGCAGGAGCATGGAGTTCCCTTTTCTCCCTCCTCCAGCAGCTGTGAACTCAGACAAGGAGTGCTTCATGCCCATCTCTAATCTGGACTTAAACATTTACAGAGCGAGGAGTCTGTATTGTAAGTATTTATTTGCCCCATAACTCTAAAAACAGCTGATTTAGGTATATTAGGTAAGCCTAATTTCAAATAGAGCTGAGCAGAATTTACACATGACTATAGAAAAATAAGCATTTCTGTGAGATGAGACAGTTGGGCCACATAATGCATTATTATGATCAGAGTATGACACTAAGTAAAATAGAGTTATTACATTTACAAAGTCTCTTGGGTCTCATTAGGCAGGAAAATGTATTCTAAGCTGTTGAATATATAACTTTTCTTCTCCTAGCCTTACCACACACAGAGGGAAATTTACACTCTTTCCAATCAAATCAGGTTTTCCCCCACATCACAAAACTATTACATATGCTTCTTTTTTGATAGGGCAGTTTTCTAATGGAGCTTCCAGAATGAGCTCAAGTCTTTATTTTCAAGACCCATTTGTTTGTTCCACTCATCATGATGAGTGGAACAAACAAGGGACTCATTTTAATTCATGTGACTCCCTTCTGACCCATGAATTAAAACAGAGGAATTTTAAGTGTGAAGCTAAAGGTTTTCTTAGACTAGGGAATGTCCTGTCCCCAATTTGTTTTTTAAAAAAATTAGGAGTGAAGAGATATTTTTCACATCACTGAATTGCTAAAGAAGGAAGGAAGCTAAGTGGAGCTTTGTCTGACCAATGAAGAGCAGTAGTTGATGGCACTGAGTTTTTCAGTCATCCCAGGTCAAAGACATTTATCTTCCCCATTTTCAAAGAACAAATACTGTACTTTAAAATATTCAGATCCAAATAAAATCAGAAGGGCTACATATTGACTCAAAAGGAATTGGTTGTGACTTGTAAGACAAATAAATTGGATTGAATCAGAACAAATGGTATTCATACATCTCTCTCCTAGAAGTTCTACCTGGAGAAAATGCAAAGCCCAAAAGAAAATATTGAAGTTTTAACAGAACAAGGGAAAATGATATCTCTCTTTGTGTGTATCCAACTCTTTTTGCTTACATCCCTACTATATTAAAACATGTCCAGCCCACCAAGGTTCAATATTTTGTTTTTAGCTGTCTGTATCTGGCTGATATACACAGCTAAAAACAACACTGGGCGTCAGTTAAGTAAAATGGATGGGAATGGGAGAATTCAATACAGACAATTATCATATCTATTATTGTGGGCAAGAATCCCGGAGAAGAAATGGAGTAGCCCTCATAGTCAACAAAAGAATGGGAAAAGCTGTATTGGAATACAATCTCAAAATGACAGAATGATTTCAATATGAATCCAAGGCAGACCTTTCCACATCACAGTAATCCAAGTTTATGCACCAACCACCGATGCTGAAGAGGCTGAAATTGACCAATTCTATGAAGACTTACAACACCTTCTAGAACTGACACCAAAGAAAGATGATCTCGTCATTAAAGGGGACTGGAATGCTGAAGTAGGGAGTCAAGAGATAAAAGGAACATGCAAATTTGGCCTTGGAGTTCTAAACGAAGCAGAGCAAAGGCTAATAGAGTTTTGTCAAGAGCACAAGCTGGTCATCACAAACACTCTTTTCCAACAACACAAGAGGTGACTCTACACATGGAGATCATCAGATGGGCAATACCGAAATCAGATTGATTATGTTCTCTGCAGCCAAAGATGGAGAAGCACTATACAGTCAGCAAAAACAAGACCTGGAGCTGATTGTGGCTCTTATCATCAGCTTCTCATAGCAAAATTCAAGCTTAAACTGAAGAAAGTAGGAAAAACCACTGGGCTAGTCAGGTATAATCTAAACCAAATCCTTTATGAATACATAGTGGAAGTGAAGAACAGATTTAAGGAACCAGATTTGGCGGACTGAGTGCCCGAAGAACTATGGATGGAGGCCCATAACATTGCACAGGAGGCAGTACAGAAGGGAAACATAATGCTAGGGAGATAGTGAAAGTTAAATTGAATGATGACTTCCAAAGAATAGCAAAGAGAGACAAGAGGGCCTTCTTAAATGAACAGTGCAAAGATATAGAGGAAAATAATAGAAAGGGGAAAACCAGAGATCTGTTCAAGAAAACTGGTGATAGTAAAGGAACATTTTGTGCAAAGATGGTCATGATAAAGAAGAAAAATGGTAGGGACCTCACAGAAGCAAGAAGAGGTGGCAAGAATACAGAAAGGAATTATAACATAAAGATCTGGATGTCCCGGACAACCCAGATAGTGTGGTTGCTGACCTTGAGCCAGATATTCTGGAGAGTGAAGTCAAGTGGGCCTTAGAAAGCATGGTTAACAACAAGGCCAATGGAGGTGATGGCATTCCAGTGGAACTATTTAAAATCTTAAAATACAATGCTGTTAAGGTGCTACACTTGATATGCAAGCAAGTTTGGAAAACTCAACAGTGGCCAGAGGATTGGAAAAGATCAGTCTACATCCCAATCCCAAGGAAGGGCAGTGCCAAAGAATGCTCCAACTACTGTACAATTGCACTCATTTCACATGCTAGCAAGGATATGTGCAAAATCCTCCAAGGTAGGCTTCAGCAGTATGTGGGCCGAGAAATCCCAGAAGTACAAGCTGGATTTTGAAGGGGCAGAGGAACTAGAGACCAAATTGCTAACGTGTGCTAGATTATGGAGAAAGCCAGAGAGTTCCAGAAAAACATCTACTTCTGCTTCATTGATTATGCAAAAGCCTTTGACTATGTGGACCACAGCAAACTATGGCATGTTCTTAACCAAATGGAGTGCCTGAACACCTTATCTATCTCCCAAGAAACCTATATGTGGGACAGGAAGCAACAGTTAGAACTAGATATGGAAACATTGATTGGTTCAAAATTGGGAAAGGTGTACGACAAGGCTGTATATTGTCACCCTGCTTATCTAACTTCTATACAGAATACAACATGCGAAAGGCTGGACTGGAGGAATCCCAAGCTGGAATTAAGATTTCCGGAAGAAATATTAACAACCCCTGATATGCAGATGATACCACTCTGATGGCAGAAAGTGAGGAGGAATTAAAGAACCTCGCAATGAGGGTGAAAGAGAAGAGTGCAAAAAACGGTCTGAAACTCAAGATCAAAAAAACTAAGATCATGGAAGTGAGAGCTGGATCATAAAGAAAGCTGACTGCCGAAGAACTGATGCCTTTGAATTGTGGTGCTGGAGGACGCTCTTGAGAGTCCCCTGGACTGCAAGGAGAACAAACCTATCAATTCTAAAGGAAATCAACCCTGAGTGCTCACTGGAAGGACAGATCCTCAGGCTGAGGCTGCAATACTTTGGTCATCTCGTGAGATGAGAAGACTCCTTGGAAAAGACCTTGATGTTGGAAAAGTGTGAATGCAAGAGGAGAAGGGGACGACAGAGGATGAGATGGTTGGACAGTGTCATCGAAGCAACCAACATGAATTTGACATAACTCTGGGAGGCAGTGGAAGATAGGAGGGCCTGACGTGCTCTGGTCCATGGGGTCACGAAGAGTCAGACACGACTAAATGACTAAACGATGATGATCAAGATCAAAAATACTAGGATCATGGCCACTGGTCCCATCACCTCCTGGCAAATAGAAGGGGAAGATACAGAGGCAGTGACAGATTTTACTTTTTTGGGCTCCATGATCACGTCAGATAGTGACAGCAGCCATGAAATTAAAAGATGCTTCCTTCTTGGGAGGAAAGTAATGACAAACCTAGACAGCATCTTAAAAAGCAGAGACATCACCTTGCCAACAGAGGTCCTCATAGTTGAAGCTATGGGCCTGGCATGTTCTGGTCCATGGGGTCACAAAGAGTCAGACATGACTTGATGACTAAACAACAACAACAGAGACTATTACACTGACTCTGAAAACCCAGGTTCATACTTTTGGAGGGATTCAGCCCTAAGTCTAGATGCTGTAAAGCCAGGATTGCATATGCACAGTTAAAACTAATGCATGACTTGCACTCATTTCTGGAGGTCTCTGATATAATGACAGTGACACATGGCTCAGTTACATCCTGTTTAGATTTCGAAAGTGTTCAGAAACTGGACATAAGTGTTAGTTTTGACTTATGAAACTCTTAATAAATTGGGTCTAGGTGACCTAAAGTGCCAAATCTGCACATATGGTCCATCACAAAATTAAGATCTTCAGAAAAAGGTTTCTCTGTGTGTTTCACCACCCTCATGGGCAGTCTCGTGAGGACACAGGAAGGGATTTTTCAATAGCTGTTCCCAGGGTATGGAACTCCCTACTAAAGGAGGCCAGCATGGCTCGCTCTCTGTTGTTCTTTCAGTGACAATCAAAGAGCCTTCTTTTGAGACAGTGGCTAAGTGAATGGCTCCACATGAAGGCGATTTAATGAGAAATGCTCTACTTTTTAAAAAAAAAACTTTTCTAATCAGTTAATTGTTTCAGGGGCTTTTATTTACTCAGTGTTTCAATGAGAATATTTACTTGCTTTTACAGAGAATCATTTATTGTATTGCAGCTGCAATTGTTTTTATAAGTTTTGTGACCAGGAGTCTTTTTGTTGGGAGAATGACAGGACATAAATAAAGCAAATCAAAGCAGTTTCTTCATTAGGTATGTGACTGGCAAGGCGCTCTTCAACCCTGGCTTTCAGGAAGAAGTTCTGAATGCTCTTTTCCCAATTGAAGGTCATCATCTTATTTAGTAGGATGTTTATGTGTGTGAGTGTGATTTGCAGTTAATGCTATTATCAGCAGTTTTCCTCCTTTTGATACAACAGCAAAAGTTACCCTCTAAGCACCTATGTGTAAATACTCTGACAGCAAGAGTCATGCTTGATTGCGGGCCATATGGCTGCCAGCTTTTTAATGCAGAAGCATCTGTGTTCCTACCAATGGGAGAGCCTTGCAGCACAATTTGCAAAGTTTATTTGTCTTCATCTTCTCCCTCTTCCCCTCCCTGGGTTTTTGTGTTTGTGAGTTGCAGAACAATGTTTCTTCAGCAAAAGGAGGCAGATGGGAAGAAATCCCTTGCTTTGAGGCTTAACTTTTTTTATCCAGCTTTCTCAAGTGTAAGAGAAGGATATACTGCCACTTTCCCCCCACCCCAAAGGACTGGGGGGGAAAGCAGAATTACTCAAGCAAGCAAACAATAAATAAATAACTATATAAATAAATATATAAAGAGGTAATAATTAGTATTTCCCAAATGTCAACTCCATCAGTTGCTGAAAGTTCCAGTTAACTTAGCCAAGCAGTAAAGTTTGGAACCAAATAGTCACCCTTCATTGACATTTTACCTCACCTGTGCTAAAGGAAACATATCCACTGGTACAAGCTGGAAGAAAGATTCAAGGCACAGATACTGAGGGAACAAGGGCTAGGATTTTATTTATGATTTTGCACCATGATCTGCAGCTGAACAGAACTAAGAATTACTTTCAGCAGGAGCCTCCTCTTCTTCACTGCATTATGAGGCAAGCAGTAAATACCTATGCATCAATTGTTAAGTAGCATGCTTGTATCTAGTTGCTCACGTTTTGTGGGCACCACAATCCCTTCAGATCCCCATGATCTGAAGGATGTGCAGTGTGGATTGAACCCAGGTTGTGAGCAGAGTTTTGGCTGCAGTTTAACCACTGCATCACAAGAAATCATTATCTTCGAAAGGTCCTTCCAATGAAACCCCATCACATTCCTATCCAGTTGCTCACCACAAAAAAATTAAAAAACAATGTAATTAGGTAATAATGTTGTAATTTCAAATTTCAAACATGATAGAAGACAGGTCTCAGTAATCAATCCCCATATACTGGATAAGAGTGTGTTGATGAATGATACAATTAATTGGATAAGTGGTTTGAATCTTCATAATTCAACAGCCTCTCTCCTTGGACTTGATCTAAATGTTTCATCAATAAATAGATCAATTCAGCACTTTTCTATTCCTATACAGCTCTTCTGAACTTCAATACATATAAAAGCATGAATTTAACTCAGAAGCAAATTGCTGGAACAAATAACAGAAAGTTTTGAGTTGCTCATTAAAAGACAAACTCCCAGATCATTAAACTATTGTGTAACCTTGAACCAAATCGTACATCCTGTGTTATTTATTTAAGTACATAACTGCCATGTATTAATCTGTAAAGTCTGTTGTATATTTGCTAGACTTTGGGCCACTCCTGCTACTGTTACTGCTGGTCTTAATTTATCATTAAGCTTTCGTTTTTCTTTTGTTTAACAGGAAGAGCTACACTGAGGGCAGATAAGTGTTGACATAGCAGTACAAGACTATACTGTACTAAGTGGGGAAACCTGGGACCTTCAACCTGCCCCATTCACAATAGAAAATAAGGATAAGCAAGAACTGTAGTCCAAAACATTTGAGTGGCCCTTCCTTTCTCATTCCCTTTGAGATTATATCTTGATTTTCCCTTTGACTGATGATATAAGAAGGTTGGTATCCAAAAAGAAAAGGTAGGCTAACCAATGGCTGGGATCTAATATTCAGTCAATATCTTACTGAGCTTCTGCTGAATGTAGTAATGTGAGATTGCACTGCCATTGTGCAAATGAAGAACAGGTCTTCTGCATGAAGATCATCGCTTGAATAAGGACAACAACACTTGCACAAGTAGCAGAATCCCATCTTATTGCACTGGCAGAATTTTCTCCTCAGCAGAAGATCAAAAGAATGGTGACTCTAATCCGTAAGAAATGACTTTGAAATCAATGGAACATAGTAGGATGTGCACTTGATTTGGTCTACATCTCAATAAGGGTACATAGAATGGGGCATGACTCTACCCATACCCTTTCGGACATATTCCTGCTCAATCCATTCCTATGCTAGCACCAACATGTTTCTGAATATCTGGGGAGGGGTAACATTTCCACAACTGAGGAATGCAAATGGCTATGACTTGAGATGGGAAATTACAAAGACTCATCATAATTATTCCCGGAGGAAATATTTGCCACACTACAGCCCAGAGAATTCAAGAAAATGAAGCAGGAGACAGATATTGTGAATATAATATTCTGATACTACTGTATCAACAAGAAAGGAGAAACCAAAAGAGGGGAGGGGGCAACAGAGACAAACATCCTATAGCAAAATTCTATATGGAGAATAATCTCTATTTCTGAGAGAGTCATAAGCTTAACAGATGAAGGGAATACTGTGGATACAGTGTGTTTGATTTCAGCAAGGTTTCTGACAAGGTTTCTTCATGATATTCTTGAAGCCAAGCTAGTAAAAAGGGGGCTGGAAAATATTACATTTAGGTGGAACTGTAGTTGACCTGGAGTCCACATTTAGAGTGCATTCACCAGTGGTTCCTCAACATCCTAGAGAGAAGAGGCAAGTAGAGAGGCACAGGCTTTGATCCTGGGCCCTTTTCTATTTACATTTTAAATGACTCGGTGAGGGCATAAAAGGAATGCTCTCCAGAGGGCATAAGAAAGGATGCTCTCCAGATGTGCAGATGACACCAAACCGAGGTTTTTTTCTTTTGTAACTTCAAGGAGCAGGACCTGAAGAAATGGATTCAAATTACAATAAAGAGGGGTTAGGGACATTGGAAGTAACTTTTTCAAAGTGAGATGAGTTCAGCCATGGAAAAGATTGCCTTGAAGGGTAGTGCTGCTTTATTTCACTGCAGGCTCTTAAACAGAGGTTAGCTGACCGTCTGTCAGGGATGCTTTAGATGTGGATTTCATTCTTTGAAAGGAGGCTGGATGATGTTCCATGAGGTCGCTTCCAGCTCCAGAGCTCTAAGATTCTATGATCCTAAGTTCTTATGTTTCTATTTGGTTTAAGCCAAATGCCATGGAGAGCAAGGTAGTATACCACAGGGTCATGATACACACTAGTTTAGTTTCCCAGCCCTCACTTTTGAGTAAGAACAGAAAATAAAGGAACAAACAAAAAAACACACACAGCTGACTGCATGCTATGACATAATGATTGCAGGTCATATGGATATATGGATCTAAGAGTAAAATTAGCCCTAGTCTGTTACCAGGGGGAGAGGCTAACCATCATTCTTACCTATTGATGACTCATATTCTAGAGAGGTCACCATTTTTGGGGGTAAGAAGTTATCCCTCTCAGACCATGAGCTACCCCTGCCTCTACCTACTCTTTCTTCCCTCCAAGTGCTCCCAAATGCCCAGGAATCAGAACAATGAAAACTGCAATTTCCAGAGCAATGTGTAGTTTGTCCCTTCATGATCTTTCTGTTTGTTTTAAGAGTGAAAATTTGGCTGTTTGACTTTATATATTCAGATGCGCATATGACTACCATTTTAACACTACTCCGCTGTGCTGTCCCCCCCCCCTTTTAAAATCAATATGCGAAATACATGTTGGCTGAAATCCTGTGGAGCAGCTATGCTTGCATAACTTGATATAACATAAGAAGTAACTCCGATCATGCCAAGTTGAAAGTGCTGTCCACAAAGAGATTTTGCAGGCACATTGTGCAATGGGTAGCCTGGCTTTCACAGCTAAGGTTACCCCAGCAAACACACTTGCTGTCTCCCAATTTATCCATTTCCTCATCTGTTGTTACTTCAGTTGTTCTGCAATGCTAATTAAAAACTAGTGGTGTGGTGGAAGAGAATTCACAATTTTTATCACCAAGTATTTTATCTCTCATTTACCTCACTGACCTTAATATTCCTAGGAAGGAGGTTTCTAAAAAGCACACAGCTGGCTGCTCCTCTCCATGGCCCAGCTTGGTTCCTAGGCACAGCAAGACACAAGAATCGGCAAGTGTGTGTGCACACATAAATGAATATATGTGCACACACCCAATAACACACACACCCTGCTCAGCAGCCAAATCCCCCAAGAATCAGCTTCACGAGAGCTGGCTATTGCCCTTGCTCTCCCACTCTGATTGCTTGCCTCCCTCCCTCCAAACAAATCAAAACAAAACACACAGGAGTACCTTTATATTACAAAGAGACCAGCAGGATTCTGGGCATTATTTTTGCATTGCTTCCAAAGTGCATAAAGACTTTCAGCTGATCCGTGATACTGGGGTGCTTTGAAAGGGAAAAGTAAAACTGTCACATGTCAAGAGCTACAACAGCAAAATAGGTGTATAGTGTGAAAAAAAATATTTTTAGTGAGATGACTAAGTGTGTAGGCATTGAAGTGGCAACATTATACATTATCAAAATAACAAAGGTGATCTAAAAATGAACATGTAAGGGTTGAACAAAGAAACAGTAAGTGTCACATATTTATGTTAATCTTCCAAGAGTTTTGCGGGTGTCAGGTTTTGTGGGATTTGTAATTGGTATTAAGCATTTATGACATAATAAATACTGGTACTAAAATCAATGGAAGTGCTAAACATATAAGTCATGAAATTAATATCACACAAGGACATATAACAATGGCTCAAGTTACAGGAAGCCAGATTTCAGTTGAATATCAGGAAAAACTTCCTAACTGTTAGAGCAGTACAGCAATGGAGCTAATTACCTTTAGAAGCAGTGAGTGCTCCAGTGCTGGAGGCATTCAAGAGAAATTGACAACCACCTGGCAGATATCCTTTGATTTGTATTCATGCATTAAGCAGGGGATTGGAATCAGTGGCCTTGTAGGCCCCCTCCAATTACATTTTTCTGTGATTCTATGCTATCTTTCTGTTTGACTTCAGAAAACTTTTGTGTTGTCCCATCTCTTGTGTAAATTATAGGGATAATAATGGGAATAGTACCCTTTTCAGGGATTATCCCTTCACGTGATTAAAACTGTGAGTAGAAGTAAGGAGTAAGGCTTCCCACACACTTCTGCACATAATTCTAAATTATCTGGAAAACCTCCACTACCTCAAGGGAAGCTCCTGGTTCCTCTACTCCAACCCCCAGCAATCTCCCTCATATGACTATAAATCAATTAGGGAAGGAGGCTTGGAAAGGGCTAATGCTGAATAGCTATATAGAAATTTGATTATTGATAGAGATTGTGGACACATTGTCTAGTGTGTGAATGCAGGGTAGTTATGCCACATCAATACTAAAGCCTTACTGGGAATGCCTTGTTGGAGGCACTGGTTAAGTCCCACACATAGAGACCAAAATCCTCTTCTATACCTAGGCAGATGAAGCAACTATTTAAGGCAAACTGCCCCAAGTTAAAAAAAAATCATCATAGGCATTACAAGTTGTATGGCCATGAGTCATACAACTCAGTGTGCAATGGATAAGGTTTATGATGCCTGCTTAACTTTGGAAGCAATTGACTTCCAAAAATTACACTGTTGACTAATTTAAGCTTATATATGTAACTGCTTCTTGAAGCTTTTTTCAAAGGATACAGTTAAACAAAATTCAATAATGTTAATTAGAATATTATATATTATAAAATGCTGCCATGGGAAGAAACTTTATATTCTAGCATTTTCTCTGAATCATATATACATTGATTCAAGATGAGCAATCTTAGTGAATAAAATAATCACCAACAATATAAATTGTACAGGTTCAAATATGAGTCTTGTATTATACCTTAGGAGCATCTGAAATCATTGGCTGAAATCATGCTCACACACCAAGGCCACCCAAGGCTGAAGATTTCATCAGCTACAACATTTTTTTGGAAATAAATTCTCATCCCCCCTTCAAAGGTCCCAAGGCTGCCATGGAATCCCCTTCATTGTGGGGAAGATGATGGGGGCTGCACGGTAGAGGGAGTCTTTAATTCTAGAAATTACCATCACCAGCTTACTGGCAGCCATGATTTTAAAAAATGCTCCCCCTCTCTCCCCTGCCCCTAACAGCTTCCCCACAAAGAAGGGAATTCTATGGGAGCCTCAGGACCTTGTTTTTTTTTTGGGGGGGGAAGGATCAGAAACTTTTCATTTTGAAACAATTGCCGTGGCTGATGACATCACCAACCTTACGTGGTGCAACTTAAGGAACAGGATTCCAGCCAATAGAATATAATAAACTATGCATGGAATTGCTTCACAGTCATAATTAAAACCGACAAGACAATAACATCTCATCTGAGCTACAATCAAATTGACTAGATATCTTTGATTTCATAATTTTTTCACTGTCAGACTTTCATTTTGAAGATATAACAAGACAGAGCATGCTAAAAACGTGGTAGATAAGTTCAAAAAAAAAATTGCAATCATAAATGCAGATTGCCAACACTGTTCTACCTCTACCTAGAAGATATATTTGGAATACAGTTCTCTCTAGGCAAGATGATTGACAGCCAACTGAGCTGACATTCGGCCAGTTGAAGCTCTATTGAGTCCAAACACCTCTCAGTCTTGGGATGTTGGAAATCAGATAACAATGGCTGAAATCCTGTTGGCAGCACTGCAGCAGCAATTTCCCCACATTAAACGGTCCCTCCTTCTGTTTTGTGGCTCCCAAAAGCTGCCCCAGGATGAAGGGGATCCCAAGGGGTCTCAGAAACCTTGGGGGCTCTAGGAAGCTTTTTATTGGCCATAGCCTTGACTGGTGACATTATTGTTGTTGTTCCTGCTGCTGTTGTTGTTTTGACTTATATACCACCCCATAGTTCTACAAGCAGTCTCAGAGTGGTTTACAATATAATTATGCAAGCAACGGTGATATAATGCAACAGGATTTCAACTAATATATAATGTACAGCTAAGTAGGAAGTCTAGGATTGTCTCCAGCCATTGAAGCAATGGTGCAAACTTTGGAGCTGCAAGGCGCTAAAGCTGGTGTGGGGAGTGTGTGAGCAGTGGATCCTGTAGGATTGCACTATCATATCACTCAGCAATGCCTTTGCTAGGTAGCCCAGATCAGAGCTGCAGGGTAACAGAATTTAAAATGTCATTTATAATATGGGTGCTAACCTTTACTTTCTATCATTAGAAAGGAGCACTTCAAACCATGATCTTGACATCCAGAATAGTTAATAAAATTTGTTTTCCTAATTTAAAAAAAAAACCTTTAAAATTAATTGAGTGGAAATGTTATTCAGAACAAGTTATGTAAATAAAAATTAATTTGTAATAGCATGAAATTGCACAACAGTACAAACAACTGGCAATTGTCAGATTGATTACATGATAGAAATCCTACATCTGCTCACTTTTATCAGTGGCCTGTAGGTGGCACAGAAACCCTTAGAAGATACCATTCTCTCTACTTAGACTAGGTCTGTTTGGAAAGATGTCAAGAAAGAATGCATTTGTGTGGAATGTCCTGAGTAGGATTAGTGTTGAAAGAGCTTCTGAAACTCATATTGCTTCACCATGTGATTTGAAAAGCACCACACTGAACCAAGAAAGGTTTTTTGGGGGGCATGATAGGAGAGTTTAAAAGAACAAGTAATGATGCTAGATTTCCTACAGGTTTTGTAAAAGTCTCTAATGCCCACATCTTTAGATCATTATATTCTTTTTGATTTCTCATTTTCACCATTTCCGCTGCCATTGAAAAAAAGCATTTTGAGGTGTATTTGGAGTTTCAAGAGAAACATAAATATGTTATGCTGGATTAGTGGACATTTCAACGGATATTTGTTACACAGAACCCTATATGGGGCTGAAGAAATTACTTTTCCCATGAAAATCCATTGACGTTAGAATCAGGTGATACTCATTCATACCTGAACCTACTGCAACATTTCTCTTGCTCTCTAAATGTTTTGTAATAGACCTCATATTTGGAAATAAAGTTGCTACAGTTTTTGCCTTTTGTCGCTTTCCAGGAGCCTAGATTTGCTATTTTAGGGCTACTTCATTCATTATGCATTAGAAACCTATTCTTCCACCCTTGTGTTCATTTGCCAGGAATCTGCCACCAACCACAATTGAGTGTTTGCCCGAATAATGGTGAGTTCAGGTTGCTTAAATATAGTACATTTTAATGAGTTTCAGAAAACTAAGGGATGTGCTACAATATAACGTCAAAGAGTTCCTACCTTGTTCAGTAAGCAGGAACCAGAATTCCAAGGCTTAGCCACAGTCAAAGGAGTGATAGTTATTTTTAAAAACAAACAAATAAAGCATATGTAAGATCAGCATCTGCCTTTTAAAATATTTCATCTCATTCACTTAAATGTCAACATCATTGTTCTCTGAAAGAAGGTGTATGTGCATGTCTTTAAAATATATATATATTCAGGAGGCATATGACTTCCTTTTGTATTATACACAATTACATATCCAGCAAATGTAGTTAGAATAAGGTAGTGGTGGGAAGAATAGAAATGATTCATTCTAATGATTCACTGAAACTATTTCATTTTAGACTAAATTCCAGGTTATCCACATTCTTGATGTACCATTACAGTGACTCATTCCTTTGTGGTTATCTGAAGTGGTTCTTCAGAATCTGAGCATATAACAAATCACTTATTGTACTGTCAGAGAAAAGGACAAATGTTGAGTCTTGTGCGCAGTGGAACATGGGCAAAGGGGAAGGGCTCCGGAAAACCTGAAGATTGGTAAAAGGTAGTGTTTTTGACACAGTTCTCAGAAACCTCTCTCCAACATGTTCAGAGGCCGTATTGGCTAGGGAACTGTGGGAGGTGTTCTCAAAAAATGTAACTTCTCCAAGGTCTAGCCTTTCACATTATGAATATAAGGGAGATTGCATCTTATAGCCTCATGAGCATGGTTCCTACTGGACACATATTTCCACTCCCAAGCTTTCTGTTCAAATTGAGCAAATGTGAAGGTCATAAATATTGTATTGTATTACAATATTAATACACTTAAAAGACTGTGACTCCATAATTCAAGTTCAATAGTGTTTTTTCTTTGTACATTTTTAATATCTTCACTTTGCTTCTTCAAGTTTTACATAAGTTTTCCTAAAGTGCTATCTGGATCACTGTCACAAATTCCCCTCCCCATTACCTGTAACCATCAGAGCTAGCTATGGTGGCCAGGAATGATGAAACCTGTGATGCTAATCCTCTGAAAGGGTGTGGTGTTCTGAATTGAGTTAGTGTGACCCATCAATCACATGGTTTGACTGGCTGTCTTCTGCTTTTTGCAGCTCAAAGCAAGCCACAAAATCAGCATTTATCAAGTTGTGCGAGTGGGTAGGTGTCGGTGCTACAATTAACATGTGACTGGTGTGTGTGTGTCAGTCTTTCTCTCTCATTCAGTCTCTGCAGTTGCTCTCAAGATCCACAAAGAACAGGACTGCATCTTTTTTTCTGCCAGCTGGCACAAAATTTCTGCACCAAACAGATAAGTTGGAGGTGAAAAATAGTTTGATGTTTATGGAAATTCTGTTCTGTACATCCTGATATAAATTGGCCTAAGACAGATATTCAAGATCAATACGCACTATATTTATATAACCTGTTCCAGCCAGGCTTGGTGGTTGAGGGGCCTAACTCCAAGAAAGGCCCGAAAGGAAAAAACTAAAAACCAGGCCTTCTCGGCAGTGGCCACTCATCTCTGAAACAACATACCATTAGAGATCTGCCTGGCCCCCTCACTGAGGGCCTTCAGGGGCAAATGAAAGCCCTGGCTCTACAGGCAAGCCTTTCCTCAATACCTCAGGATGGCCAACCAGCAGTAGGTTGGGAGCGTTTCTCCTCCACCACTCCGGTCCGGTTTTCTTTTTCTTTTCTTTTTCTTTTTGCTTTGTTTTATTTTTACTTTATTTTATTTTGTTTTTTATCTTCCTTTTCTCCTGAGTTCTCCCTTGGTTCTGTACCACTTGGGGGCTGTGGGAGGCTGCTGGTGTGAGTCGGAAGAGTGGGGCTGAGGCAGCCGACTTGGTCATAGCAAGGTGGAGCTTGGCCTTGCAGAAGCCTCCTTTTGTGTTGCAGGGTTGGAAGAGCTGAAGGGACCTCTTAGTCTCAGTGGCCGGGCGCTGGGGTCTCGAAGACAAGCCCAGTGTGGAGGTTCGGAGGAGCTCACTTGCTCGAATGGTGGAGCCCTGGAGAGATCGCAAATGCCAGTTGGAGGAGGTGTGGTGAGCCTGGAGTCGGGGACCGAGAGGCTGGCTGAGGAGTGGTTAATCTGATGCCAGCTCGTGGTGGGACTCTTCTGGGAACTTTTTGGGAGGCTGCTGGAAACTGATATCAATGCTTAAAGGGGAATTTTTTGTCTGTTTCCCCATCGCCATTTTTCTAGCGGCTTTCGTTCAGCTCCCCCTCCTTCAAATATTACTTCCTACTTTGCCTTTGCTTCTGACTGCTTGGCTTGGAGCCTCTGCCCCCACAAACTCGAATTCATCTCCAACAGCCTCCATGAGGGAAGGAAGATCTGTGACCAGAGTGCGGTGGGACAGGTCCAATTGGATGGGGGAGAATTTTGGGTGATTTTGTTTATTATTTTTGTTTTAATTCATTTTTGTTATATTTTGTTTAGTTTTTATTAGTTGTTATATTATGCTGTTTCTATTCTATTTTTATTTTTAGAAACAAATATATTTTATTTAAATGTTATTTAAGTTGCCCAATTTAAATTCTATTTAAATTACTAATTTGATAAATTGTTTAATTTAATAATTTGATTAATTTGATAATTTATAATTCTTTGAGCTTATATTATTGTTTAATGTTGAATTTATTTTGTTAATCCTCTTATTATTGTTCACTGTATTAATTTAGTGTATCTTGTTTTCCTTCTTTCTTGACATGGAGTGGAAGGCTTGCCCTCCCCAGTGGAGGGGGCTCTCACCATGTGCTTATAATCTCGAGATTAGACTACTGTAATGCACTCTATGTGGGGCTACCTTTGGGATTGATGTGGAAGCTTCAAATGGTGTAGAATGCAGTGGTCACACTCCTTAGTGGGGTGAGAAAATACCAGCATATCTCTCCCACTCCAACTGCCTTGCATCGGCTGCCCATTCGCTTCCGCATTGACTTCAAAGTGTTGTTGATGACATATAAAGCCCTAAACGGTTTAGGACCTTGATACCTGGCAGATCGCCTTCTCCCACGTAGATCTACCCGAATCACTTGCCATAGCCAGGAGGGACAGTTGAGGGGCCTAATGCTGAGAGAGGCCCAGAAAAAAGAACAAGAAACTGGACCTTCATGGCAGTGGCCCCTCGGCTCTGGAATAGCCTCCCATCAGTGATTCGCCTGGCTCCCTTGCTGGATGTTTTTAAGAGCCAATTAAAAACTTGGCTCTTTAAACAGGCTTTCCCTCCTGTCAATACTTGAGTTTATTCTTATTATAATTTTCTGTTTACCCATCTTGAGCATTACTAACATTATTTTTTTAATTGTTTAATTGTTTTGGTGTATAATGTTTAATGGAACCCGCCCTGAATAGACTTTGTCTAGGGTGCGGAATAGAAATCTAATAAATAAATAAATAAAATGAATTAATATCCAACAGCCATCATTTAAGGGTTTTTTCCCTGTACCTTGAACTCTTAAAGTAAAATTGTGCCCCATCTTCATTAGGTTGCTATGCAACAAAAGCTATCAAACTTGAGCCCACAGTTGTGTCTTGTTGGTGTAAGTTAACAGAGTTTTTGTCCCAGTCCAGGCAGTCCAATTGATTCACACAGACAGCTTCTTCCAACACCAAGTGTATTTACAGTATATGCAGAAGTTCAGCAGTACAAACTGGCAGCATGAAAGCATGACATTCATTAGAAGAGATCCATACATCTTCTCCACATGTCCCCACAGTTATACGCATGCACATTTACATGATGCAATGTCCATCAGTGTGGACATTGCATCATCCCAAACGGCATGATTCAGCATTTTGCACACCTGTCAAGTATGGCTGCTGATTACCATAGGCCTTGTTCTGCCTCTGTGTGAAATCATCCTTGACATGTCTTCTTCTCCACCTAATGGAAAATAGTACGTCAAGCAACCAAAATCAGATCTACCTAGCAGCTGCCTCCTTTATATCCATGCTTTGTGGAAAAATTGCTACTAGGGAGAGTGAGGCATCCATTTCAGGTGGCAAACAATAACTGTCAAAAATGTTATGGTACACTGTTGGTTACCCAATTTCTTATTGTAGTACAGTATTTCTATAGCATGGAGAAGCAGAAGCACTTGTTATTATCCGCCTTTCTTGTGCCAAAATAACTTTGTTGGTTTTACAGACCATGGAAATTGAACTTGGGTCGGTGGGGCATCATTTGTTTTCTACCTCAGGCAGCAACATGTATTTGGCTGTGCCTGTCTGGCTAGATCTCTGTACACCACTTGAAATCTACTTTCAGCTCAGTCAGAAGACCATGGAGTTGTGGCTTCATCACCATTGCCATGATTATTGACAGGTCGGCAGTGAGAAATATAGAGCTGAGCTTGGAGGCAGACCCTTTGTATTGTCATATAGGCAGGAAAAGCAAAGGTCAGGAGTGGGATTTCCAGAATTTGCGCTGTTGCTCTTAAGGCTTGTGCAACAAGAGTTTCATGAGTTATGGGAGTGGGGATCCACTCAGTGCTATATACCACATGGCAAAACAAGCTAAAAGTGAGAGTACAAGAGCCAAGATCGTTGAGAATGACCCTTTTTTCCCAGCTCACATTCGATCTCATATTGGATTCCACTATGCTATCTTAGAAGGAAGGAAGTCATCGTGCAGACTCTGCTCTTCATTCTTTGTGTCCCCTTTTTTCTAATCCTATTGACAGTCATTCCTTTTTTACCAGAGTGCTAAACAACTCCATAAACAATGTTCTATTCCTCTTTCTCAAGCTCAAGACATCATCTCCTCTATGTCTCTCACTTCTTTTCTTTTGATGCTGTTAACCCATGAGGAACAGATGCCAACCAGCTTTGTCAAAGGGATATCACTCATGTTCCTTCCTTTTCTCTACTTTCTTATGTCCCTTTACAGGCTGTTGTGGAGGGAGCACATTGCTCTTTTAAACTTGTCCTTGCAAAAGAAACAAAAAACAGAGGGATCAAGCTCCAGGATGTTCCAGATGTAGTATCAATAGCATACTTCACACTGAATCATTTAACTGTCACTGCAGGTCAGCACAAACTGTCACCAGTAGAGAAATACAGTGGTGCCTCGTTTAACAATATTAATTGGTTCAAAAAAACCACATCGCTATGGGAAAACATCGCTAAGCGAAACACCATTTCCCATAGGAATGAAAGCCGGTTAATCCGTTCCAATGGGAACAGATTACCGTCCTTAAGTGAAAATCGCCATAGGAAACATCGCTAAGTGAAACAATGTTTCTCCCATTGGAATGCATAGAAGCCTATTCAATGCGTTTCAATGGCTTTGCAATGTCCATTTTTGCTCATTTAAAAGTGTCTTAAAATGTTTGAAACCTGTTTTAAATGCTTGGAATCGTTAGTGAACCTTGTGAAACATTTGCAAACTTAATTTGGCTTTGTTCTGAGTCTTCGTTAATTTTTGGTGAATTCCCCCCCCCCATTGGAATACATTGAACGGACAGTTCAATGCATTCCAATGGGGGGGGGAATTCATACTCCTTGTATTTTGCTGGTGTTTTATTCAATGTATACCAACCCTCTTTTCCATAATAACTACCTGTTGCAAAGCTTCACCTTCTGGATTTCGCTGAAAAGATGTATATGTAGTTAGCAAATATATGAAATAATATATACTTTTGCTTTAAAAGAAAAGAAAAAGGGGGAATGTGGGAAAACTCTGCTCAAGGTTGCTGGCTGTTATCTGCTTGCAGTGAGAGCAAACTCTGCTGGCGGAAGGCAGTGGCTTCGGAGAGGTGGGGTAACCTACTCATTCTGCTTTTTCCCTTAGAGTTAATTATAAGTTCAAAGGCTTTCTCCAGCCAATTCTAAGTGGCGATTAGGTAACTAGTGTCCTATCTGAATTCTCACAACAATCTGTGTAAGCTTGCTAAAGTTAATAAAAGAGTTCTCGGGGTGTTGCCTTGGGGCTCTGCTGGTGGACATCTGCGTGTAGACTTCTCATTAACTTCTCTCTAAAGCTAATTGCCTTTTCTTTGTTCGGTGACCACCTACATCATTAGCCTTTCCAATTCATGATCACCTACAGAGAAACATGGCAATTTCCCCACACTTTGGTTGGTGCACTGAGAACTGGAAACTAATCACCAGCACCATTAAAGACAATGACAAAGCAACCAACATGACTTCCAACACTTGCTTGGTAGGCTTCCGAAGTAAAGGTGGAGCAATTAAAAAGTGCAAACAATAATCAATAATCCAGAAGCTACATCTGCCCTTATTTTTCATTGCCATTTTGGGATGAGGAAATGCAGGGAGAAATAAAAACAGGCAGCAGTACTGAGGCTTTCTCTGGAAAGGGGTGAATTACTTCAAAGAGGCAGAAACACTACAACATTTCAAAGGATTACAGGGCCAATAAGCAGCAGAAACTACTTATGACAGATGGCAGTGCAATATCATAGAGTGTCTGCAAGTTCATGAAAAAGTAACTTTTGCTTCTGTGAAGGGGGCTGAAAATGAAGCACTTTGTTATAAAAATCGCATTATGCTACAAGGGATGTCTCTAGGCAAATGATAGAATCCACCTGCCAAGAGAACAAGGACAGAGGAAACATCATGTGGTACCAAGATCATCGTTTCTGTTGGATGAACAAAGCCTTCTCTAAGAGGAAATTTCCCAAAGAATGTCTATTCTCCTTCATGTCTCAGACTTTCAGGGCTTTTGAACATTCAGTAGGCTATAATGTGATATTCCTATCAGTCAGTTGACCACAAACCTGCACCATCATCACCATCACCGGGGGGGGGTGTTGAGCAAAGAACATACCCTTCTTCTCCAATTGGTTATAAGGAATGAGGATCCTCTTTTAGCCAAGGCATAGGGAACTGGCTTGTTTACACTTTCAAGATCATAGATGGTAATTACATCCACAAGCCACCTTAATATTTTCTGGGAAAATCACTGACCAGCTCCCATTAATATGTAAAAAATGGGGTGTTTTATTTCACCTGTCTTAGATAAAATGCAAATAAAAAGTGTGCTGCTTATATACCGCCCCATAGTGCTTAAGGCTCTCTCTGGGTGGTTTATAATTTAATTATGCAGACTTCATATCCCCCCCACCCCCGTTCAACAAGCTGAGTACTCAGTTTACTAATCTCAGAAGGATGGAAGACAGAATCAACCTTGAGTCATCTACCTGAATCCACTGGGACTGAGCACAAATCATGAGCAGTCAGCACTGCAGTTTAATTTTCACCTCTGAGAAATTGTTAGAAAATTTCTTCCCACCACTCAAAAAATAATAATGGGTGAAATTGTCTTGCCAGTTTCTCTTTATACAGATAGGGTGGAGAATCTGGAAAGGCCATTTATGCACAGCTATTATACCAGTCTACAGGTAGCCAGTTTAAACTACAACACTTGAATGCTCGGCTATGTTTCAAAGGTAGAAGATTTTCAAAGACAGCCTCATAAAATTGACATTAGAATCATCACATCTCAAGGTTATGAAAGCATGAATGCCAGTCCACACATTAATTGGAAAAAAGGGAAGCTGATGCTGAGTTCATTTGATCAGTTTGTTAACAATTCTGCATGTAACTTTTAGTTACAGCTATGTTCCCAACCAACCAAACAAACAAACAAAAAAACCCCAAAAAAACCCAAGCAAAATTGCCTTGGAAACCCATATTCACTGGAAGATCAGTCTTCTCTGTAGTCATTTTCACCAAATTTATATCCTCAGTCATGCCCAGAAAAGGCTATCAAAATGGACTAATAAATTACCATGATTTCTTCTCCATTCAAATGTACAGTAGACTGTGTAAATTTGTCTATTTTGTGACCTTTTTGTATTTTTTTAAACAAATGCACTTAAATTCACACTTAAATTGTAAACAATTCCCCACCAAATAAGCATTTACTCACAATTCAGCATGCATTTTTACATCATACACATTTGTCTATGTGTTTTTGAATGAATAAGTGAAAAGTCAGACAAATGCAATACAAATTGTATTTGTCTTCAGTGTGGAAGGGATTGACACTCTCGAATCGGCCTCCTCAGCCACACTAGATGCTGTTCCAAGTCCTCCATGTAACCATAGTCTCTCGAGACTGAAGGATGCCTAACATAAAATCTAAGTGGATAGTAAAATCTAGATAACTAAAAAATCTGACAGATTGTGACACACTGATCTAAATATTAATAGTCCTAAGTGTCTACTAACTAAATTTGCTTTAAAACATGGACCAAATGAAATTCTTCAACCTATCAGGACAATGACCAAACTCTAATGCACATGTATAGAATGTATGACTCATCAAACCAAATAAAATCAGCTTGTCACACAAGTTGAAATTCTAACAGCATCTGTGATGTCTTTTCTTAATAGACCTCTGTGCTTATCATATGTACTTAATGATTTTTGTTGGTAAATTAATGGCCTGATTCAGAGAGAATCACAGTAGACGCTTATATTGGTCCTTGCTAAGCCTCCATGGGGTGCTAAATCATATCTTGCAGCATTTGCAAATCTGGGATTCTTCTTCTTCTTTCACATTTTGAAAAGATTTAACTCTCTCCACCCAAGTTAATAAATTTTGATTTCCCAAAGTATGTGGGAATAGTTCAAAATAAGGAAAAAATATATGCAATGAACATTTCAGTTAGTGGTATCCTACTTAAAAATGGCAAATTAGTAGTTGCTCAGCTTCAGATTTTGCTTAATCAATTAGATCACAGGGTTATAATTTTTATAAATTAGTTGTTTCAAAATATTGTTTATTTCAGTACCCATACATTTAGAGTTGGAGTGACAAAAAACTGCTCCATATTCATTTGCAATTTATTTTGTAATGATAATAGAATGTTGAAAAGAGGGGCACACTTTGGCTGTCCCTGGTGGACCATCTGCTTTGTTTCTGTGCCCCCCCCACAGTAGACTTCATGGAGACTCTGGTGACAGGATGGTACAAAGGCACAGGAACAAGAGCGAGGTGGGAGGAAGGAGGCTGAGGAGGATGCACCACACCTGAGCTAGGGTGCAGAGGCTGGACTGAACTGGCATGACCTGGGTTTAAAGGAGGAGGAGGAGGAGGAAGAAGATGAAGGAGATTCATCACCATCAACAGCTTCAGAAAGAAAACAGTGGATAGAGACATCAGAGGAACCAATCCCCACATTCTGTATTCTCCGCGAGGACTGTCCACTGGTGGTTGAGAATCCCTGGACCAGGGAATGAGTCATTTCCACCTGCTAAGGAATGGGGACACAAGGGAAGCACATCACTCTTCAGTCCAACAACAACCCCCTGGAGAATGTTGAACATCCTGGGCCCATCATGACCAAGAGGAGACACTGGAAGAGGAAGCAGCAAAAGGAGCACATTTCCACCAGAGACAGGACAGACTTGTTGGATAATATGAACTTTCTATGTTATTAATACTGGATATTTCATAAGGTATGGTGATTGCCTCTCTTTGACACTTATCAATTAGAAGTGTTCTTTTTTCTGCCTCTGGCTTTTGAAGCAAACACCTGCATTTCTCCTCCTCTTCCTTTTTCGCCTGCTTGCTTTGTTTGTCTTCCTCTTCCTCTGACCATTCCCATCATGTAGTCATGGAGACTGTTTCTCTCATGTGTGGAGATTACAACCTTCTTTTAATTCTATCGGGATTGGGTGCACAAGGCAACCAACCAATCCTTGTACCCCACTGCCCTGCTATAATAAAGCAATGCAAGTTTGGTTTCCATGGCTGAAGAGGCCCTCCCTATCATCCCAACACTCACAGTCTAGGTACAGAAGTTCAGATTTATAGAGGTTATTTTTATTCCAGTAGCATTTTCAAATTTAGTCAGGATCATTTAAATCTCTTAAATAGCTATTTCTGGGTTTGTTTAAAAGAGTGTGTTGTTAGTACTTGCTGATTACATATCATTTCCCATTTATCCTTGGATCAGTGATTAGAAGATTTCACCTAATAAATTTTGCTCAAGGTTTATTGAAAAAAGAGAGATGATGGATAAATGTGCTTTGTCCCTCTGAAGTATAGGGTGGGCTTAGAATCCAATATATTTACATGTGTGAATTATGAAGAATTTAACTATAATTTCCATAGAAGCAATGCAAATCAGGAGACAGAATTTCTAGCAAGGTGACAAGGTAGGGCCATTCCACTCTATTAAATGCTTTAATGGTGTCTAAAGAGACCAACAAAATTGATTGTAATTTGTGCTCATAAAGGAAAATGTTAAGCACTGAAAGTGGACTGTGTGGTGTGAACCTTACCTTATCAGATTGTACAGATTCTATGGATGAAAGAATAAATTCTGTGGTCCAATATTAAAGTTAAATGATTTGAAATTTTGACTTAACATGGAAAGTGGTCAATATTCTAATACAATTGCAAAGTCCCAATTTGCTTTTGAAATTGTTATTATTCTAGATTCTTTCCAGGTATCTGGGGTTTCCTTTCATGATAAAACATCATTGTAGACTTGTAAAAGATAAGGGAGCTAACAATTTATTGAATTTCCCATTGAATCCAACTGTTCTGGGCTTATTGATCTGTTTTCCATTTTTAAAAATAGCCACTTTGATTTCATCTTCAGTTACAGACTTCTGTAGTATTTATTTTAAAATCATATTCATTAATGATAGACTGATTAAGTTTAGTAATTTCTATTTGATAATTAATCCCTGTTAATTCTGAGGAGCTGTGTAATATTGTTGGAATTCTCCATTTATTTCAGTTGGGGATGTCTTTGTTGATCCACTTTTGATTTAATTTTTGCTATGCTGACTTTGCTAATTTTTAAAAACTATGTTAGAGAGTAATCTGGAACTTCTGTACTGAATTCACAGTAGTATCTTTGGATATAGATTAACAAGTTTTGTATTTTTCTTATTTCCAAAGTATGCTGTTAAGCTTTTTTCATTTAATTAACAGAAGCCTTTAGTATCTTTAGTGATTTTGTATGTGTGCATATATATATATATTGATTGATTAGCACATTAGAGATAATGAGGTCATCAGTGCATGAGTAAGCATTATGACTGGGAGTGTAATAGCTGTTTGTGTAATCAGGTGTCATTTAATCCATGGGGCTCATAAATTTGGCCAGGGAGTTTGTGCAATTAGAAGTTTGAGATTTGTGGGGTACAGGTTGACCTATATAAGTTTAATACTGACTTTGTAGTCTCCCAGTGCAGCAAGAGACTTCTCCTTCTGACATTTCTGTGGTTAGTTAATGCATTATAAAGTCATATTGTGCAGAGTTGGATGCAGAATAAGATCCTAAGTTCAGTGAGAAACTTTCTATATGCACATGTATGGCCTCCCTGACCCCTCTCTCAAGCCACCTATCTTCTCAGTCCAAAATAAGTGCATCTTTGTCATCAAATGAGTGTCCCTTGTTCTTCAAATGAAGGAACACTGCTGATTGTGGTCCTGAGCCATTGCCCCTCCTGTGCTGGGCCATTCTCCTGTTTAGTAGCTGTTTGGTTTCTCCAATGTAGAGCTCCAAACATTCCTCTTTGCATTGTACTGCATATATTATATTGCTCCTTTTGTGTTTTGGTGTTCAGTCTTTTGGGTGGATGAGTCTCTGCCTTCATGTGTGTAGGTTTGAAGTGCATGAGTATGTGGTATTTACCAAAAATCCTTTTTTAGCTTTTCAGATATGCCTGCCATGTAAGGAATGATATATCCTATTCACATCCATTGAGATGCTTCTAGTGTTAGCTATGGCTTCTCTGTTCAGGGAGAAAGTTTCTTCAGAGGCTGGCACATTAATCACATTAGTCACAATACAGTTGTTGTTCCAAATGATGGAGTCAAAGATCTGTCTTAGGCTCTTTCACAAGTAAAAATTGTGATTAATCCTGGCATCACCTTGATCTTCCTATGTCCCTGCTTTTTTGGATTAATATATACCTGGAACTTTTCTTCTCAGGGAGATAGCTTAAAGGGCTCAACCATCCAACATACTATATGTTCTGGAGTAAACTCTTAACACTCTCAGTTGTGGAAACTATACTTATTTGTTCCTCTAAAAGGAACTGCTAGAGGGTTAAAACACAGTGTCTAATTTCTTTGATCTCTCCAGAGCGAGTTATGATTCAGCCATTGCTTTGTCAGTAGTTCATGAGAAGAACTGTGTTTGGCTATTGATGTCAACTAGAGATGGGAACAAATTAAAACATGAATCACCACATTCATTTAAGAAGTTGCTAATTTGTTGATTTGTATTCATACAAATCAATGTCCATGACGAATCACAAATCAATGAATATTTAGCAATTTTTGATTCATTGATTCATCTGACTATAAATTCCCCCCTCCCCGGCACCTAGAGACACTAAAATCACAGGGAAGCTTCCTCTGATTGTCCTCTATAAACCCTCCTAGTTTGGTGGATTTCAAATGTCTTAGATATGTACCCACAAAGGGTCCCCCAGAAAAGTGTGCTCCAGGCAACTAGAGATACCAAAATCACAGAGAAGCTTCTACTGACTCTCTTCTACAATCCTTCCAATTCGGGTGAAGATTGGGTTTCCCCAAGTCAGCTGCTAAAGGACACTTTCCTGGGGGTACCCAATTTGTAGGTATATAACTTAGAAGTCTGAAACCCAATAATCACCACACATGGAGGGATTGTACAGAAGAGCCATTAGAAGCTTCTCTAATGTTGGTGTCTCTAGGTGCCTGGAGAAAATCTTCCTCACAGGGGCCTTCCTTGTAACTCAGATGTCTGAAACCCAAACTTACAGGACTTGTAGAGAGGAGTCGGGGAAAGCTTCCTAGTGAATCTAGTGTCTCTAGGTGCTTATGGGGCTATTTCATAGGGTTTTAAAGTAAAAAATTAATTCACTAATTGACTTGTTGCTTGTGTTCTCAAAGGCTTTCATAGCCAGGTTCCGATGTTTGGTGTGGGTTTTTCGGGCTATTTGGCCATATTGATTGATCAGAAAAAAAATCATAAATTCATAATTTGTGATTCATCAAGGTTGAATCAAAACAAATCACAATTTTTCTGATTTGTGCCCATTGCTAATGCCCACTATAGCTGTTTCTACAAGGAGAACGAGAGCAAGTGCTCTGCTTCTGTTACATTGGATTAGTAGTGAAATAATCTCACCTGAAAAGACTCTTGTGGTAACTGTCTCAAATAATGTAATATTTGTCTGCATCTTAAGCAACATTAAAGGAATTGTTGGTTGCTCAGAAGACAGAACAACTTTTATCTCCTGTGGTGTGCTGGAGAGCTTCTCAGACCTATCAACATCTATATGATGCGTTACAGATGAAAGCAGCTGACTAATTGAATAAAGAATGTCCTGCCTATTTGTCCACTGGCTACAGTTCAGATCATGAAGTGTAAAACGAAGTGTACTGTGCTTGTTTAATAGCCGGCGTGCACTTCCAGCCACATCACTCCTCCTGACACTCCTCCCACCACCACCAAGAGTGGAGACTTTGGATGGGACAACTTGGAATTGCTGGTATCATTAGTAGTAGTATTTTTCTGTGTGTTCAAAGAGATTAGAGAATTCTGATTTGAAGAGTCAAAGTCTTGTCTAAGCACATTCTGCTTAATAAAGATGTGAACAAGCTATTCAGAAATAGCCACCACTACAGACAGGCATGAATCAGAAAAATTGTGATTTGTTTTGATTTGTGATTCATCAATCATGAATTACAAATTCACATTTTTTCTAATAGATAAAATACATTTTTGACATTAAAACCATATAAAATGCCCTCAAGCACTTAGAAACACCAAATTCACAGAGATGCTTCCTTTGCCTCTCCTCTATAAGGCTTACAAGTTTGATGAGGATTGGGTTTTGAACGTCTGAGTTATACAGCCACAAGGAGGGCCCCCTGGGAAAGGTTCCTCCAGCAACCTAGAGATACCAACATTATAGAGAAGCTTCTACTTACTATCTTCTACAATGCCTCCAAGTTTGGTGAGGATTGGGTTTTGGACACCCATGTTGTACACCCACAAATTGAGTCCTCCCAGGAAAGTGCCCTTTAACAGTTGACATAGGGAAATCCAATCTTCATCAAACTTGAACTGATCATAGGAATAGAAGCTTCACTGTGATTTTGGTGTCTCTAGGTGCCTGGGGGCTTTTTTTTATAGCCAAATCAATCAACAAATTAAAAAATCAATACAATTCATTGATTCATATGATTTTTGAATCAATCTGGTGATTTGTTTTTAATTCTTGCCCATCTCTAACTACTACAGTTTCATCAGTGAGGAGGCAGTGGTCTCCTGAAATAGGTGCTAAATGGTGCTGTTGTCTAGGTGAACTCTCTGGACCTGATAGCATAATAGCTTAGAGTTGATTGGATATCTAGTTCTTTTTTCAGGACCTTCTAACTATTTGGGAAGGTGAAAACAGAGAGCTCACTAACTGGTTCTTTCAATGGCAGCAAATCAACAAGTCATAGCTATTTGGGTGACTCAGGTGAACAGTGCACATATATATTTTGTCTTCCTTCCTTCCTTCCTTCCTTCCTTCCTTCCTTCCTTCCTTCCTTCCTTCCTTCCTTCCTTCCTTCCTTCCCATACTTTTATACACTGTAGATAACTGTAACTGTAGCCTCCTCACTCCCTACGCTTTCTGCTCTCTATACTAAATAGCTGTAAAGTTCTCTCAGCCAATAGTATAGCAAGGGTGGGGTGCAAATGCTCCAGAGTGGATTGACCAAGGCCAATAAATAGAAACACAACACAACAATAAAATGATCCTATTCATTAAAATTGTCTGAAGGGAAATAGGAGATGAAAACATACATTGAAAATTCCAAGAAATAAGGGGGAGAAATCCAAATAAATCAGAATTAATCAAGGACTTTCAGAGTAGCTGAGCTTGTGCTACCATTGAGAACTATCCATGTGTCTCAACAATGAAATATGGCAATCGTGAAATCAGGTAATACATGCATTAAATAAATGAACACATACATACTTGTCTTATTCCAGACCAACAAATTTAATTGCAAGCAATCAAAAAGCCCCTACTGAACCCACTTTAACTTAAACAGAGGCCAAAATTCTGTTGCTTAGCATGTAAATCACACTAGAGTAGGCCCAGTGATTCAATGGGTATTTGATGAGTTGATTGTTCCATAAGATGTATTAACTCAAATGATCCTACTCTAACTTTGACTTGCTATACTACAGTAAGTCACAGTTAGATGATGCCCATTTGAATCAATGGAACTTACAGTGGAGTTGACTCACCAAATCATTGAATCTATGGACCTACTTTAGTGCAATTTACTGTGCTAAGCAACAGGATCTTAACCTGGGTTTTTATGAAAGCTCAAATTAGCAAGTTTTCAAATATTCCCAGTAGGTTTCCTGTTGTGTAAAGGTATGAATTCAGAGTTAATTACTCAAAACCTTCACTTTAGACTAGGCATTTTTAAAGAGCAGGATCACTTTCCTTTAGCTCTTTATAAATTACCTGTCCTTTTTTTTTGCTCTTAATCCTCGTGAAAAAAGACTCTTCCTCGCCACTGTATTTTTAAAAATTCTTCTACTTAATAGCAAAACTGATTCAAATGCAAATCCCCAATGGTTTTTGTGATAAAAATATCAGCATTACAATGTCTATATAAAATGCAGTGGTTAAAACCAATTAACAAGGTGACTTCCCCCCCCAAAAACCCTTCTTTTATTACATTAATAACCTCACTAATAGCCTATATGATGGGAGGTAGTGGATGAAATGTGTGGATCTCATTTTTAAAGTAATTAGTTACAGGCCTGCTGAGATCCTCTAGAAGTTGCTGCTGTGGAATGGAAAGCTACTTCATAAGAAACAAAAGAAAGTCAAATAAAGTAGGAAAGCTAGTTTACATATGATAAAAATGGGTAGAATGTTGCTTTACATGAAATATTAGAACGTTTACTTAACACATAGAGTTCAGAAATTTTAAATTTCACCCATAGGGGAAAATGGCTATAGGAAAAAAAAAACATTAATGAGGGAATGTGATTCATTTTTCTTATTCTAACTGCTGTTTCATTTTACTACCAATTTTGCCCTCCCTAAAGGCAAGATTTATTCCTTCGTTTTACATTTCTATCTCCAAAGAGAGGCTTTTGCAGCCAGATACAGAGAACAGACAAGAAGTGCAACAGTAAGATCCAAGAAATTATGCAAATCTGAAACTTGTTGAGGTTGCTGTTTTCTTTCTTGGTTTTTCCATGTTCAGTGTTGATGACAGAATCTTCTTCTTGTATAATGGCTTCACGTCCAATTCTCCATTCTCTCATCTTCACATTCACTAAAGCAGTGGTTCCCAACCTTGGGTAACCTAAGTGTTTTTTTAGAGTACAACTCCCAGAAGCCTTCACCACTAGCTGTGCTGCCCAGGATTTCTGGGAGTTGTAGTTCTATGACATCTAGGGAACCAAGCTTGAGAACTCTTGCCCTAAAGGTTATTCAACAAGCTTAACCATGATCGTGTTTAAGAAACAAAATCATTTGTCAGGTTTGGTCATAAAGCTAGTTTTCACTCCACAAATATTAGATTCCCTCTAGATATGACTGAAAACACCAAAAAACTGGGAGTGATAGTTGCTTGTCACACAGATACTATCTATTTGGGCTACAGGTAAATGCTAAGCACCCTAGTTGGCTGAACACTGAAATAAATAACTGGATCAAGGCTAATTTGCCCATTTCTGCAGCAACCACAGGGTGGGCCAAAGAAGTCAGAGGCAAAGTGGCACTGCCACAGATCCAAAGGGAGGTTATTCCAGAGGTGAGGAGCCACTGCCAAGAAGGCCAGATTTTGTGTCTTCTCCTTCCGGGCCTCTCTCGGCGTCAGGCTCCTCAGCCTCACCTCCTGACTCGCACGGGTAATCCAGGTAGACCTTGGTGGAAGCAGACATTCTGCCAAATATCGAGGTCCTAAACCATTTAGGGTCTTGTAAGTAAGCATTAAGACTTTGAAGTCAACGTGGAAACGAATGGGCAGCCAATACAGTGTGGCCAATGTTGAAGAAACGTGTTGGTATTTTCTCACTCCAGTGAGGAGTCTGGCCACGGCATTCTCCACCACCTGAAGTTTCTGCATCAGCTTCAAAGGCATCCCCACAGAGCGTGTTACAGTGGTCTAATCTTGAGATTACGAGTGCATGCACCAAGGTAGTGAGTGCCCCCATGTCGAGGTAGGGCCGCAGCCGGGTAATCCGCCAGAGATGGAAAAAGGCAGTGCGGACTACCGACGCTACCTGCGTTTCCATGGTGAGTGTTGGATCCAAGTATATGCCCAAGCTGCGGACCCCACTCTTCGTAACCAGGGTCACCCCCCAAAACATGAGAGAATCACCCAAGCCACCAACCACGGTGCCACCCACCCTCAGAACTTCTGTCTTGTTCGGGTTCAGCCTCAGCCTGTTCTCCTGCATCCATTGCAGTAGGGCCCCCAGGCAGCGCTGGAGGGACAAGACGGCATTACCTGCAGTTGGTGAAAAGGAGATGTAGAGCTGGGTGTCATCGGCATATTGATGACACAAAGCCCCACACCCCCTGATGACCCCTCCCAGTGGCCTCATAAAGATATTGAACAGCATTGGGGAGATGATCAACCCCTGTGGAACCCCACAGTTGAGACTCCACAGGGCCGAGACACTCTCCCCAAGCTGCACTCTCTGAGGATGGTTCCCCAAGAAGGAACAGAGCCAGGCAAGTGCCGAGCCACCAATTTCCAACTTGGAGATCCTCCCCAGGAGGATACCATGGTCGACGGTATCAAAGGCTGCTGAGATGTCGAGGAGGACCAACAGAGACATTTTGCCCCTGTCTGCCTTCCTCAACAGGTCATTGTACAGGGCGACCAATGCCGTCTCTGTACCATGGCGTGGCCTGAAGCCCGACTGAAACAGATCCAGGGCATCTGTTTCATCCAAAAATGCCTGAAGCTGGTCAGCCACCACCCTCTCCACCACTTTGCTCATGAAAGAAACATTGGCAATGGGCCAATAATTGCCAATTTCATCCGCCGCCATATTAAGTTTCCTTCTTATGGGCCTAATGAGTGTCTCCTTAAAGGCAGATGGAAATCTGCCCTCAAGGAAAGACCCATTTATTATTGCTGTGGCCCGATCAGTTGTTATCGGCCTGGCTGCTTTGATTAGCCAGGCCGGGCAAGGGTCAAGGGGGGAGGTGGTGGCCCGGCAGCGATCAAGCACCTTGTCCACAGAGTCAGCCGTTACAGGCTGAAAAGAGTCGAAGGTTACCAGGCAAGGCGGAGTGCTGGACATCTCTGCTTGACTCACTGTGTTCAAAAAAGGAGAGAGCTCCCGGCGGATAGCCTCCACTTTAGATTTTAAAAAGGCTGCAAACTGGTCAGGTGAAAAACTAGGGGGAGGCCTGTCACCTGAACCAGTTCCGGATAGGTCGCGCACTATACAGAACAACTCCGCCTGCTGATTTGACGCTTCGCTTATACAGTTAGTGAAGAATGATCAAGATGCAGCCTTTACCTTAGTTTGGTAAAGGTTAATTGCGACCCTAACAGCTATCCAATTATAATCCGTCGGGTTCTTCCTCCACCTATGCTCTAGCCTTCTCCTATGTCACTTCATCGCTCGAAGCTCCCGGTTAAACCAGAGCGCAGGCTGAGCTCTGAGCTGGAGAGGGCGTTTAGGCGCGATCATGTTTATAGCCCTAGTGGCAGCAGTGGACCAGCTGTCAACCAGGGCCTCGACAGGAGCACCAGCCAGGTCAGCCATAACACCTCTCATGGCCTCCTGGAATCCAACAGGATCCATTAGCCTTCAAGGGCGGACCATAGAAATAGGTCCCTGCTCCCTGCGGGGGGGGGGGGAACACTACTGAAACAAATTGATAGATTATATTAGGCATTGATGGGGAGTCCCTTCAGTTCATTATTTTTTAACTGAGAACTGCCCAGATTTTGGAAATTTCGTCATAAATTTTATAGAAAGAACTTGAGAATGTTAAAAACTGTGTGACTCAACTAACAGCACACTGTCCTAACCTAGCTGCTCAGAACCCAACAAGAAGGCATATTCATCTGTGTCAATGCGTGTGTAGAAAAATAGGGTTGAGACATAAGAAGGAAGGGGAAAAAGTACCATCCATCCCTTCTCAAACCACACACTGCTAGCTTAATATTCAAACTGTGACCCTACAATTATTTAGAAGTAAAGGAAAAAGACACCATCTGCCAGTACAATATTTGCATTGTAAAAGGAAGTTAAAGAAAGATGCAAACTCAAAAGATCATAGAAATATTAGCTTGGAAAGACTTTGCTCTATCAATGAAATTTTATACAATTGTGTGTCGTCAAGGCAATTCTGACTTATGGTCAAAACCCTTTTCAGAGTTTGGAAGGCAGAGAGTACTCAGAAATGATTTACCATACTCTTCTTCTGGGGGCATCCTGGGGCTGTGCAGCTAGCCCATGGCCACACAGGCTGACTCTTCTGGGGTGCACAGTTGGGAATCGAACTCCCAACCTCTGACTTTGCAGCCAGGTAGCTAACTCACTGAACTCCCACATGTAATTTTAAATAAATTTGGGGAGTTTCCCTCAAGTGGAAGAGCTGAGAGTTTGGATTGACTAAAAATATGTTCAGTTTTATTCTACGTATATCAGTCTATACTTTCCCCTCTCCTGTCTACAACATGGCTATGTAACACATCAAAACTCAGTACCTAATGCTTTTCTTCTTAGGCCAAGCATGAACAGCTTCCACAGACCTTGATGCCACAAACAAACAAACACACAAACACACACACACACACACAAATCAAAGAAACAAATTCATTTGGCACAACAGTCAACAGCTGAAATATCACCATCCGGAAGACTTGTAAAGGTTTTGTTCCATCCTTTGCTGAGGATAGTAATACAGTAAATACTTCATTCGTAACATGTGTAGCACATGCAAGCCAAATGCCCTGCAATGACCAATTTGATTGCACCCCCTCCCAGAGAGCATGTTCGCTTTACACACTCCATCCCTCTCCATGTCCATACTCTGCTATTACTGGAAAGTGAAGGATTGCAGATCTCAGAAGAAACATTTTAATCAGGGACCATGGGGGAGATTTATCAATGTAACAAGTGCTTTGTACAGAATGATTGCTGTTTCTAAGGGCAAGAACTACTGCAAAGCAATATAAGGTGAATTCTTAATACCCCATTCTTCAACATATAGGTTGATTTAGAGAGCATACATCACCTCTTCTATGTACTCTATCAGCATGGGCAAAACACTTTAACAAAAATAAAGATTAATCAAGACTTCTTGTTTGAGGAGGCTTGATCTCCCACATCTCTAAGAAGAAGCATCAACCTTTCTATTCTCCACAGTACCAATTGGATTTAAATAGGATGAAGGTGGAGAAGGGTTGCTGCTTTCAGTAAGTTGATATCACTTACCTGAGAGGAAAGGAGGTCAGTAAGAGATGGTCTATTGACCTTTTGCAGAACAGATCAGATCCCAAAGAGCTTTAATAACAATTCAGTACCACATGCTTGGCTCAAGAGGACAGAATTTTTTTTTTTATTTTTTTTTTTGCCAGAGGGAAGAATTAGGTCTGCTGTTAGCCATAATTTGATCCAGTGCCTAGAATGGTTTAATTAGATTTGGCAAAAGTAAGTGGAAGATGAGAAAAACAAGATATTAAAGTCTTTCATGAAAAATCTCTCTAGCACATAAGAAGTGGCCTACTATTTGATAGTTTTCTTGGCATTGGTCTTTGATTATGCAAATAAAATGCTACACCTCTGACAAACTTAAACAGGTAGCCTAGATAAAAGTAGTGAAGATGGGGGTTCTTTGTATATAATACAAAATAAGTTGTATTGTTAAGGTGATCAACAAAGAAACTCCCATACCTGTAATTAATTTCTTCATTCACACTACTTCTAAACTGCAGTGTTTATTTGTGGAGCACACAGCTAATTATTTCTAATGTCATTGTTTCTAATGGTGACAACTCACTTAAACAGCTTTAAATGGATACAAATTTATAAAAGATTTATTTCTTAGAAGTTAATTCATGGTGATTAGATGGGGTCTCTGCGCCTGAAGGGACAATATTTCCAAGAAGGACTGAGTTGAAATATTCTGCTACATGAGGTAAAAGATAAGATGGGCTTCTTCCCCAGTCCATTTACAGAGATTGCCTAGACTGGATGTTAAAATTTCTTTCAACACTGGAAATAGGACAGGGTCCTTCAGAACACCTCAAACAGCAGAATGCATTTGGGTGATCCAGGAAATATTATGCAGTAACAATAGTCCTTTTCCTCCAGCAAATGGCACAAAAGGAATATCTAAAAATTTGCTAGTCTTGGCCCTACAATCAACTGCCAGAGATGGTTGTGTCCTTCGGCCTAATGGCCCTTTGTATAAATATAACACATTTGATTGTATTCCTACATTGAGCAGGAGGTTGGACTTGATGGCCTTGTACAGTAGGCCCCTTCACTTTTCTATGATTCTATGATTCTATGTTAGGACACAGCAGCCATTGTTGTGTTGCATAGCTTGGGAGTTATAAGGAACACCTGGCTTATTGCTGGTAAAAGCAGAATTCTAGAATTGATAGGATTTGATCTGATCCAGAAAAAAATAATTAGGCAACTTATTTGAACAGTTGATTTTTCCCCTTTAAAGTAAGAACCAAGTTAGAAAGTTTCCTGATAGAGTTTTGATCTCAAAGGTAAGCATTAATGAAAGGTTGCCAGCACAGACTGAGAAATGGCTGGTGGAAGTGTCTATTCAATTATTTCCCCTACAATGTTTTCCCTCTCAGCTGCCTAGCAGAAATCAGCTCATGTTGCTAGGACCTCCCTATCATGGGCAGATAAACAGTATATTTGAACAGGTTTGGGAGGTCCAGATGACCCAGCCCAGGCTGCAAATGCCTTTAATAAATTGTAGATTACACAAGCAAAAATGTACAGTTTCATTTCTCTTTCTCTCCCTCTCCATCTCCCTCCCTGTTATGAAATTATTAACAATCCAAAGTGAAAACCTTAAAACACATAAAGTGTTCCACAGTGGCACAGACCATTGGAAAACAACTGGAGTTATTCACTGCTAATGAAGTTTTATTGTATTCTTTCACTCCAGTATCAAGAACATATGGAGTGAACACTTCCATTTTCTCCACCGCTTATTACCAAGCAGATGGCAGTGTTAATGAACGCTTGAGCTCTAAGAGGAAAAGGCTTTTCTAATATTCTTTGAATATCCTGTTTTGAATTGTTTGTTTGATCTTTGTTCCTCCCAAATATTAGTTAAACAATCCAACCTCATTTACTCCTCAGACTGGCCAAAGACAAGTCATTATGGATATCTCAGGTTACAAGAAAGGGGACACATGCAGAACTTACCAATAAAACTATTGAGTTCTTATTAATTGTGCTTTTTGTCCTTGTGATGAAGACAGATATTTTGCATTTAGCAAGGCAGAATGTACTCTACCAAGTTTTGTAAGTGATGCTAAACTATGCCATGACTGTTAAGCTTCTCTTGTAGTGCTGGTTTTGTTTCTAGAAAGGGCCATTAGGACCTCTGGAGAAAGGCTCAAGAGGTTTCTGATAACCAAGATAACAAGGTAGCTGAGTCCTCCTTGGACTATCTATTGTTACCCACCAGGCTTACTGGTGCTTTTTTGACAATCAGGAAGGTTGGTTTCTCCATCTAAACATGCATCAATCTTTCAGTCCTCTCCAGGACACTCTGGTGAGCAAGAAGGCATACCCTCGGCATCTGGTACTATTCTTTATAAATGTCAAAGAAAGCAATTCAAATAGTGGGCATCCAGATTAGCAAAATTTGATTTAGAAATTGATAGACGGTAGCTAAGAAGAGAAGATGGGGGTTTGGCTTAAGTTTACTTTGTACCAGTTAAGGCCTTGGTGCAGAATAGCAGTTTATATTCCATACCTGGTAGTAGTTTATAAGGGAGAGGTTTACTTCCTTCATGCCTCTACCTATGCTAAGGAAAGAACTAATGTCCTGAAAACAAGAGTTTATGCAGATCATCTGTGACAGCCCTGATATGTTTGTTTCTTTACATTTCATTTCTAATATTTACCAGTTCTTGGAAGATCTTTTAGTTAGAGAGATCCTCTCCAAATGGATGTCCTTCTATGTCTCCCAGAAATACTTGAGCAAAGGGAGCCCCAGCCTTGGAAGTAATTCATTCCTTCGGCAAACCATCAAAATGTTTCTCTTAATGGTCATCCAAAACTAGGGCTGTGCACAAGTCTTCTGATTTAGCTGAGATGTTTACTTTAGTCTGATGACCTTCCAGCCCAATTTCCTTAGGGCTGATTTGGACATGATCTGATTTGGATCAAAATCCAAAGCAATTTTTTTTTTATAAAAAATAAATAAATCTTTGCATCTCCCATTGATTTGCATGAGAAAATTAAAGTGTCTATTTTTTTTCCACAATTATGCATGGCATTTGGAGACATGGTAGCCACCTCAGAGAGAAGTGTTTCTGTCACATTCCAGACAACTAGATCAAGAGGTTTTTTTAAGCTGAGCATTTTAAATATGACTATTAAACAACTATAAAATTTTATTCATGTGTATGCAATTTGGGATTTCTAAACTAGTGACATGTTTCATGGCAAAGACTGGGGTGGCAGTGTCATCCACAAAGTTGTGTTGATTCTCTAATATGCACAAAGGTGCATTGTGTATCCAATATAGATGCATCTCTAACCTCTTAAGTTGATGAGATAGGGGAAGAGAGAAGAAAAACGAAGAATAATAGTTAGAATACCTTATATCGCTGCTTGCTTAGTTGTTATAGTTATATACAGCATGTTTGCAGCTGATTGAATTTATATTTGTCTAGTTATACTGTTGTAAACAGTCCAGAGTAGCTGGTTTATAAGATGGGCAGTATAAAAACTGAATAAAGAAACAAACAAATCTATAATGTACATGTGATGATGGCCTATGATGTGTTCTGCAATGAAACAAGTAAAATCAATATCAATAATAATAAAAAACTAGATTATCAATGATAATCTGAAAAATGTGTGAAGGGGAGCATAAAGGGCTGAGGAAAATGTAGCTGCAAAAAATTGCAAATAAAATAATTCTGAGACTGAAACACAGAAAATAGAAAAGAGGAAAAAATTGAATTGTAGGGCAGCTGGCTGTCAAGCTCAACAAAGTGTTTATGATTTCAGCCAAGTTGTTTGCATTGTAAATCAATGGAAACCTGTTGGAACACTTTCCTTCTTGAGAGACCTGCCACTGAGATCTAAATAATTCATTTTTAAAAATCTGTTAGGGATTCAAAGCTGGCTCGAGCAGTCCAAGTAATGAGCCAGGGTTCTGGTATGAGTGAAGTTTTAATCTATAGAATGAATAATATGTGCTCTGGTTCCAGCACCTGTGACAGATGGTCAGTAGAGTTTAAAAAAAAATCCCTAGCAGCATAGCTCAGTTTTGGAATCTCAGTGTGGAGATCACAGGTGCATTGGCTGAATCACCTCTTGGTTTCACAAATTGGGTGAAAATAAAAATAGTCTTTTTCCCTTTTGAATTCATAACTCAGTCCTGACTTTTATTATATCCATATCTCCTGCCATCAATAGTGTCTCAGGCCAAAGTGTTCCCATCTATCTGTTTATGGTTTCATACTAACAAGAGGACAACTCTTCTGTGCAGATTAAGATAATTGTGATGCCTCAAACTAGACTATAGAAACTGCATTCCCCATTCACTAGGTGGCTATCGTATTATCTCTCAGGTGAAACATAACCAGATATTCCAACCATTTCTCACAGGGCTTGTTTTCCCAAACTTTTATCATTCTGATTGCCCTCCTACAGCTTTTGTCAGATGTCACTTGAAATTATCTGTTCAGTTTTGGATAAAATGTGCTGCTTATACCACAGTTTAAGGTGGATAGCCACAAACTAGAATGAGTCCAAAGGAGGATGACCAGAATGGTAAAAGCTCTGGAAAACAAGCTCTGTGAGGGATAGTTGAAATATCTGGGTATGTTTGGCCTGCAGAAGAGAAGACTGAGAGGTGACATGATAGCCATCTTCAAATATTTGAAGGGCTGTCAGATTGAAGATGAAGCAAACTTGTCTTGTGTAGCTCCTGAGGGTAGGATATGAAGTAATATATTCAGATTACATAACACAAAAATTTCCCTGCACTTTATGAATAATTATTTGACAGTTGGAGGTGGAGTGCCCTGTCTCAGATTGTGATATATTCTCTATCAATTGAATTTTTAAAACAGAGATTAGATGGCTACCTGTCAGGGATGCTTTAGTTGTAGATTTCCTCCTTTGGTGGAGGGTTGGGCTTACTGACTGGGGTCCCTTCCAGCTCTACACTTCTGTAATTTTATGGAACCTGCAGATTGCTGCTGATATCTGCCCCATTCTGTCTACACCTCAGCCTTGCCCCTTCCATTTATCCATTTGCAAGAACTGGGCCTTCATGGACTACCACAAACACATGAACATTACCATGAACCAGGTCAAAGATTGGATTGGAGTGTCTTGAAAAAGGAACCGGGCAAATCGGCCCTGATATGTGTGTCTTTTATTCAGCATAGAGCTATTCAGAAGGCCTTTGCACACCCGGAATGCAAAGAATCCATCAAATGCTTCTAATTCTTAATACTGTAGTCCATTCAGCTCAATGCCAGCCATTGCAATTTTGTACAGTTGCATAAAAATCTCATTCTCTTGTCAATGCTAATATTACATATGCTGAAGAGAAAATATTGTCCATGCAAACTAGACAAGCAAGGGTTTACATTCTTATTAAAGGCTGAAAGGATATATGTTCCACCTCAGATTCCCATCTTTAAAGCCTGATTGCCATAATTCCTCTTCAAATCTGGACTATGAATATGTATTTGAAGTAGATAAATATCCAGCACAATACAGGATGTGCCAGGTAATCAAATCTACGCTTCAGTCACGGTGTCCTCCCTGACAATGTGTCTCATTAATTTAAATAGGATCACAACAATCAACTAAAATTAAAGCTGCAATTAAGTTTCAGACCTGTTTATAATTGTCTGAGAGTGAGGCTTTAAACTGTACTCATTTATCTGGGAGTATTTCTTCTTGAATTAAGCATGCCTTAATTTTGAGGAGATCCATATAGGATTGGGCTACCAGTTCATTAATTTGCATTGTAGATTCTACAGATTAAACAAACAATAGTTTGCATCTTTTTAAAAAACATGCACACGTAAGTACTGGGATCCTTTAATCTAAGACACACTTTGTAGTGTAGTGTTACAGTGAGCAGAAGTTGCTTTTACTTGTAAAACTTGGAATTTATCAGTACCAAATTGTATCATTAGCTGGGTTTTTTGTTAATACAAAGTGTATTTTTACCCCTGCATGTCTGAGATACATTCTACAATGACTTTATGAAGAAATTCTTATCACTCTAGGAGGTGGCAGATCTGTAACAAACTGCCAGCATGGTGGGTAAGAAATTGCTTACCAAAAATTGTAATCTGCCTCATTATTCTAAAGTTAGTCATGCCTCTCGGTCTGTGGTTCATATTATTTATTGGTCTTCCTGCAACTAAAAATGCATGAAAAATATTGTGTGTGATTCATTATTTTTTAATAGTGTATTTGACAGACTCAAAATGGAATTCAAATCGCATTCATTATGAAGAGGGTTCATGGCATCAGCATTAAAATTTTACCATTTTAAAACCAAACAGCTACTTAAGTGGAATTTACTTTTTTAAAAAAAAAACACAAAACAATTTACTTTGGTTAGTGAAGGAACTATTCTTTAGAGGACAACTGCTTTTAACACTTGACACGACATCTCAATACTTCATGTTGCTACTGCTGACAGATATGTATCTGTATGAATGTATATACATATATATGTATGTGTATATCAACACTATAAGAGGAATTACCAACCAGAAGTATTTAAGCAAGTGCTTTGACTTCTGCCTTCTTCAGTTGCTCTAATAAAAGTATGCTATTTCCCAGATGTCAATTTCAAAACTTAAAGGACAAGGTGAAAACAGATGATGTTTTGTTTGCCTGTTAATAGAGTCACATAAGGAGTCATGTGAGTGGCCACTGCTGAATCTTGCAGTTATAAGTTGAGCTTTCCGTTAGAGATTGACATGAATTTAAAAATAAGTAATCAAATTCATTTTAAAAAATCACTAATTTGTCAGTTTGTATTTATACGAAAGAATGCCCCTGATGAGTACAAATCAACATTTTTTGTGATTTTTTATTTGTTGATTCATTTGGCTATAAAATGGCCCCAGGCACCTAGAGATACCAAAACTGCTGGGAAACTTCCTCTGACTCTTTACAGTTCCTCCAGGTTTGGTAAGGATTGGGTTTTAGATGTCCGGTTTTACACTCACAAAGAGAGCTCCCCAGGAAAGATCCCCCCCAGGCACCCAGAGACACCAAAATCACAGATCAGCTTTCCATGACTCTCCTCTACAAACCCTTCAATTTTAGTGAAGATTGGGTTCCCCCAAGCCAGCTGCTAAAGGGCACTTTCCTTGGGGGACCCACTTTGTGGGTGTATAACTTGGATGTCTGAAACCTAATCTTCACCAAACGTGGAGGGATTGTTGAGAACAATCTGTAGAAGCTACTCTGTGACATTGGTGTCTCTACATGCCTGGGGGGGGGACTTTCCTGGGGGGGTCTACTTGTGGCTGTATAACCTGGAGGTCCAAACTTCACCAGCCTCCAGGGCTTGTAGTTGCTCTAATCAGTGTATCAGTGGAAGCTTTCCTGCTAATTTAGTGTCTCTAGGTGCTTGGGGAATGTTTTATAGGGTTTTAAATAAAAAAAAACAAATAGACAAATTGATTCATCTATTTGTCAGAAAAAAAAATCTTAAATTTGTAATTTGTGATTTGTCAACCTTGAAGAATCATGAATCAAAATGAATCTCCATTTTTCTGATTCGTGCCCATCTCTTTGTTGTCTAGTCATTAAGTCGTGTCCGACTCTTTGTGACCCCAAGGACCAGAGCATGCCAGGCCCTCCTGTCTTCCACTGCCTCCTGGAGTTTGGTCAAATTCATGTTGGTAACTTCGATGACACTGTCCAACCATCTCATCCTCTATTGTCACCTTCTCCTCTTGCTTTCACATTTTCCCAACATCAGGGTCTTTTCCAGGGAGTCTCCTGTTCTCATGAGATGGCCAAAGTATTGGAGCCTCAGCTTCAGGATCCATCTCTACTCCCCATTGAATGTAAAATGATTACAAATGAGGACTAATTGTGCTGAACTGGTAATAACCTCTGTGGGAGGATCTTTAGATTTTGTAGTGTTAAGGAAATCATTTAAAGCTTGAATCATGATGTGGTATGTTGGCATAAAGAGATGTGCCATCCAATGTAAAAAGGATGGTATCCATTATCAAATTGATGCTGTCCATTTAAATATGTGGTTTTGAATAAGAACTCACTGGTGCCTTTGATATATGATAAGAGGGTTTTCAAACTACATTCTATAAATTCAAGTCGATAAAGAAAGAGATTTCTCAGTAGTTGTATTTAGAAATGGGCACAAACGCAGTTTGGCAGTTCAGCCCAGCTTGGCACGGTGCCCACACAGGTGTTCCGTGGTTATCACTCACTCCCCTCTCCTGCCTTCTCTGCACACTTGCCCATTCTCCAGGCAAAGCTCACTTCCTTCAGTGAGACTGCCCACTCATCAATTGCAGTATGCTCTTCCCTCCTGTAATTCTTAAGATCTATGCATATATCTTCATTTGATTGATGAACTGTATCCTGAGGCAATGGCTATATTTGGAGAGATTGTTCTATTTAAATTTTATGCAGAGCAGGTTAAAAGCTTAATGGTTTGCCTGTTTCAGGAAACCAGATTTAAACAAAGGAGTTGTGTGGATTCAAAGGAGCGACAGTTTCAGTGTTTTCCTGACAGTACTAGGAATTGTGCCAATATAAATGCATCCTAAGAGTGTGATCTTTTCTACAATGGATGAATAGCTTGTTTCAATCCAAAAGCATTTCGTAGCTCCCATTTAGTTTCTCATCATGAGGAAAGCTGAGATTGGCCCAACCTGCCTAATCTCATTTAATCCCTACCACAAAATAGCCCTTTGCCCTCCAATCCTTGAAATAAAGAGACAAGACACAGGTTTTGGGCTTAACTAGGGCCACACTTAATTAACTCAATAAACTTTTAACTTCCCCCAATTTTCCAGATGGGCTGACCGTAGTGCAGATCCCTAAGGCAGGCTCTAGGCAACATTTTTAACCCGACCCTGCCCCTTCTGGTGAGTTCCAAGCCCTAGGTTTGTGCTGTTATGTTAACAGCCAGTTCCTGGACAACTAACATTTGAATGACCCTCATCACCACCAGCCACTCTGTCTCGTCACTTTAGGCTGCCAGCAACCAAAGCTGGACATTTCGACAACAGAATCTCAGGATCCACAACACCAAGATGTTGGTAGCAATATACAGAAGATGCAACCTTTGGAAGTCACTGCTATTGCATTCAGCATCTGCATTACCCACCACTGTGACCTATTTAACTTCAACACCACCCTGATCAGCCTATCCTTGCCCCATAGGTCCCCCAGTATGGGATAGACAAAAATTACCCACACACCTTTTTTCAATATGGCTGTCAGTTGATAAGGGTCTAAAATTCCTGTCTGGCCCCAAAGCGACAAGCTAGTCTCACAGTGAACCCCTGAGGGTAGGGTGGGTGTTAGGGTTAGCTGAGGCCTGAGCAAGGGCAGGGTTGCCTTATATAGGCATTTTTCCTGCCCCACTCAGGCAAGGCCAGGCAGCCAAATGATGCTCCAAGTTGCTTGTGTCCCCATTGAGGGAAAGCAGCCAAATCGGCCACTGCCAAACAGCTGTTAGGTGCATGCCCAGTGTGATTCTGCCTAATCTCATCTAACTCCTTTCACAGAGGAGCCTTGTCCACCTGTTCAACTGATATATCTAGTCTTTCAGTTCTCTGCTCACCCCCTTCTGAGTGCAGACTGATTATCATTGAGAGGCTGTTCATTCCTTTAACTGCTGGAATCTCTGAGGCCAAAGTACATACAGTTTATATAAGCTCAAATTGATAGGCTTGAGAGATACAAATTCCACATACAAGATTGGAGAATTGCAAAATTATCTTCCCTGACCTCTAAAAGGTAGAGGTATTTTTGTTCTTAAAAGGTAAGAGGACAACATAGTTTTGTTGATGTGAAGATTCCAGTCTATTGCACTCCACATGAGTCCTTAGATTTTGCATTGGCAAGTCCATCTGAATGGAATAGTTAAAATTTTCCATTGGAAGCCAGGTCATGTACAAGAAGCCCACATAGGTTCTTAGGCTCACCATTCTTTATGTATCTTATCTACAAGTTCAGATTGACATATTTGTCTAAGGTCCACATGGATGTGGTTTGATGGAAGACAATGTTTTGCAAGGAACTTGAAAATCTGATTTCACCAGGAAAGTTCATGCTATCACATAGGCATAAAGGCTTCCTTGTTTGTTGCTTGCAGGTGTGAGGAAGGTTGTCTCTTCCACCTCCTGGATTGGTGAGAACGACCACCTTTTATAAGGGAAACTACAGTTGCCATCTTTTGCCAACAATGGCCACTCTACATAGGACAAATGGGGCAATCTCTACGCAAATGAATTAATGAACATAAATCAGACATCAAGAATGGCTACACACCGAAATCTGTTTCACATAATTTAATTTGCCAGGACATTTCATGGACGATTTGAAAGTGACCATCCTAGGCTTTTAGGGCACTGTCAGATATAAAGTTGAGTCATGGCAACTGGACTTCTTTCTTGTTAGGTTAAAATATTTTGCTACTCATCGAAGTAGCTTCTTCAGTCTGAGGATAGTCGGTAGGAGATCTCTGATATCTCCTCCATGTTGGTTTCACTTTCCCTTGGTCTGAATGTGCTCATTAGATGGTCAAAGGACTGAGGGTGAGTGAAAATCCCACCTCTGCAGTCTTTTTCCACCCATTGTCATGGGCCATTAATAGTTGTTAACAGTGGTCTTTCTGGTGTGTGTGGTCCTGGTCTTTCTGGGGATATATGAAAGGGTAGCATGATAAATAGGAGACAGATTGTATATACGGCCTCCACCCCTGATGAGTGAGGGATTTTCTATATGCACATGTATAGCCTCCCTGGCCCCTTTCTCAACTACCTATCTTCTTGGTCCAAAATGAGTACAATTTGGCCATACATATGCATATAGAAAATCCTTCACTCATAACTCAACTTCCAGATAACCACACCTTGATGACTGAGAATTTTCATAGATACCAGATATAAACTACAAATACCATATTGTACTGAATTGTCCAGATATTTTTCTCCCCTTAACAGATCTACCTTAGAAACCTCAAAGATAAAACACTCTGCTCTTGTGGTCACCCATTGCCTGGAGTAATTTGCACACTATTGCAGCTGATTACAAAGGAAAGCTTGTAGGTGGAAAATTCATCAGGGGCTGTAAATAGCCAATCTAATTAACATTCATGTTACTCCACCATTGTTATTCTGTGACAGAGGTTCTCACATTCTTTACAGCACAAGCTTCAATGAAAGACCTGCATATCAAAGATGCTATCACCACAATGTTAAACCCCCACTGAATTTCTTACCAACCAACCAACCATGATCTCTGTATTTGATATCTATATTTTGATTCCATATATAAATATTTGCCATGTTAAATCTCTACTCTTATGTCCATGAAAGATCACATTAAAAAAATTACAAAGTTAGCCTTTAAGATACTGCCATGTTTTAATTGTTTATTTTTAATTAATTCTATTTTGCTTTTACCTGTCATGCTTGCACAGACTAACACAGCTACCCCTTGTACAACTGCAGATGCAGTGTCACCTGGAAAAACATTGAGATTTTGAATGGATGTGAAATGTTTTTGACTATTACTCAAAGCAGATGAATCATGCATCCCATGCATAATCCTGATTTTTAACTTTATGAGTTGCATGCTTCTGGGTCAGTTACTAACACCGACAATTTGTAAGACCTGTCTAGTTATTTGCCCGGACTTGCCTTGTGGCTCCTGCACGTGGTTGTCCACCATCTGAAAGGAAACTTGCAAACTTTGTCTAGTTGGCTGTGGATGGGGAGAACTGTATCCTTGCACCCAGGTTCAGATAAACCAGCCTTCTTGGTATAATCTCTCTGTCTCGCGACGTATATAAGGAAAGCTACTGTGAAGTTTTTGAAGGCGTGCATTGTCAAGAGATGATCTTTCACAAGGAATGGGGATGGAGATAGAGATGGGATGTCAACTGGAAATGTCATTATCTCACATAGATTTTAAAAAGGAAGAAAAAGAAAACAGGGTTTCCAGAATCTATTCAGTGAGAAAATTTATAGGACATGCCTCTCCATTCAAGCAATTCACAAGGTTATGGACTACCTCTGGGTTTCTATTATCTTCATATTACATGTATCTCTGAGCTAATCATAAACATCCCTTAAAAGGGGGAAACAAACAGACAAGCAATTTAAGGGACTTTTTAAAAAAATATTCAGTAGCCCATCTTCATATTTGGCACAAAGTTGTATTAAAACAAAAATTTAAAATTATGTTAAAGAATGCAGAAGTGCATAGAAATGTCTTTTTAAGACAACATCTTCCTGGCAATAAGGAAGGATCTGGAAAGAGCCTTTTGAAATAACCTGGTGTTTTTTTCTCTCTATTTTTCCTCAGTGGTGCTTGCTGGACAATAAAACCTTTCTCTTTTGTTACAATTTATATGAAATGAGCCTAAACGTACGTTTATGCCAATAGACAAATATATGAATCCAGCATGGGCACATGGCTAAAAAATATGGATGGACAGATTATTAAATAAACAGTGAAATTCCAGCTGCACAGTACAGAAAAAAATTGCTGTAATTTGAACTATTATTCAAAGAGCTTCTCTGCCTGCAAATGCACTTGAAGTACAGTAATTGCTATTTTATGTCACATTGCGTGTTTGCTTTTCCTCCCCTTTTCATTTCCCAGATTTATGTATTTTGACCCCACAATTTCAGCACAGATAAAAGATGATGATACTAGATGCAGCTTTGATTTATCATTATTTTTCAATTATTGGAAGTGCCCAGTATAATGGTTGGTGTTATAGATGAACCAGCCAGGCAGGGTATATCAAAATATCAGCACTGTTTCATTTCTACCTTCCATCAATGAAACCCACAAAATCAATGCTAAATATTTTTTATACATGAATGCACAATACTAAGGGGCTGGGGTTAGCTGTTAGTGGCTGCAGCAGCGTAAACTGGTTCCTACCCTAGCCTATTAAGTTTTTACTGACAAAGGCACCTTATAAAAATACTATATCAATACAATATAGTGAGTCTGGATTGAGGCATCCTGTAGAAACCTGCTCAGAAAGAGACTTCAAATCTTATTTTCACACAAACTGTTGAAACAGCAGCAATGATGAAAATTGAAAAAAACTGGCACCAATGGCTTTGAAAATTGATAATTGCAAATAGAGTTCAGAAGCAGCTGCATCGCTACAAGATGTTCAAAATTTAAGTCAATGATTAAAGTGGAAAAAACACTGAATGAAGCAAAGCAGAGGAAGCAAAGAGTGGAAGCAGAAGACAGAATGTAAGATTTTATGGATTCCCAGAGGAAGAAGAGGGATGCATTGTCTCTGTATTCCTGGAGCAATGGATAAATCAGTGCCCAAACTTTCAACTTGCTGAACATAAAAGCACAAGGATATCAGACAAAATCCATCTTAAGGTGCCACATGATTTTGTCCATTTTTTGTATTGTTTTGTTTCTTTGGATTTTGCCTGATATTTTTGCACAGACTAACACGATTACTTCTTCTAAAACTACAAATAAGACTACAAGAAATCAGTACTACAGCAGGGACATGATACAGATAGGGAAAAAAAGTGTCAGGTCTGAGGTAACTTTTTAAAAAAAGTAAATAACCTTATATTTAAAGAAAGAAAAATAATCATCTTTGGAAAAACTCAAGGAATGAGAAAGATTGAATTCCTTCACTGCAGTATTATGAAAAGGTGACATAAAATAGAAACAAGCTTTTCCATTCAGCATACTGATCCATCAAAACAGATGAACATGTATTACATGAAGTGCAGATGACAGCACTGTGTGAAGCCTTGGATGGGAAAATCCCAAAACATTGAGAATGTAGAAGAGAAGCTTTGTGCAATGAAAACTGTGTGACAAGAAGAGAAAGCCCATGGAAAGAAACAAAGACATACATAAAAACGAATAAACACAAACACAAAGAGGTTACTCTTAGCTGACTTATATGTATATCCTAAGATACAAAACATATTCTGTAGTAAGGTTGTCTTATTACATATGTAGGAAGAATAGTAAAAGAAAAGGCCAGGCAGAGGTGGCATACAAGAAAGAAAGAAAGAAAGAAAGAAAGAAAGAAAGAAAGAAAGAAAGAAAGAAAGAAAGAAAGAAAGAAAGAAAGAAAGAAAGAAAGAAAGAAAGAAAGAAAGAAAGAAAGAAAGAAAGAGGGCAGAGTTTCCTAATTCAGTTATGTGTTCTCAGATGATTATTAAGGTGTTTTAGTGAATCTTTTAGCTCCTAAAATAAAAAAAGTATTTGTTAGCCTTGGGAAGTCAGCATAGATGGGGACAGCTGGTTGGGTTTCTTTCTTTCTTTCTTTCTTTCTTTCTTTCTTTCTTTCTTTCTTTCTTTCTTTCTTTCTTTCTTTCTTTCTTTCTTTCTTTCTTCCTTCCTTCCTTCCTTCCTTCCTTCCTTCCTTCCTTCCTTCCTTCCTTCCTTCCTTCCTTCCTTCCTTCCTTCCTTCCTTCCTTCCTTCCTTCCTTCCTTCCTTCCTTCCTTCCTTCCTTCCTTCCTTCCTTTCTATTTCAGGGACTTCTTTCAATTCAACCACTTGGACAAGCCTTCTTCTAGACTTTCACTTCCTGCAGTGGTTACTGGGAGGAAGCTGCTCCCAATGATTCCTGGTGCTGGTGGAACTTTAAGAAACAATTAGAATAAAGCATCAAGAGCAATGAAACTATTCCCTCCAGGAAACATTGCTGGAGGAAATGAAGGCTCAGAACAAGGCCTTAAAGGAAGTTTCAGGCTTGTCCAAGTGATTGAGATGAAGGCGTATGTATTTGTGGTCTGAAACTCTGCCGGAGGAATTCTTGAAGAATTTTGGAATTTGGCATTCAGCACCCCCCCCCAACCCTCCTCCACAAATGGCACACCCCCAATAGTCATATCTCCCTTAGCAAGGAGTTCCAGAGATGGCAAGTGGCCAGTAGGAAGGCCCTTCCTTGCTTTCCTGCCCAATATACTTTAGTTGGTGGAAGGATTAAAGGGAAAGTCCATCAAGAGAATTCTAAAACCTGGATGAGTGCATACAGGAGAAAATAATATTTCAGATAATCTGACCCCATATAGTGTAGGGTGTTTAAAATCATGACCAGGAATTAAAATGATGCCCAGAAATATTAAAATTAAAAGATCACAAACCAGCCAGTACTCTTATGAACAGGAACAAAATATAGATGAAAGAGAATGTTTTTTAAAAAATTGTGGGTCAAGGAAAAAAATCAGCTGGCCTTCCCAAGCACAATAGAATGATATCCATTGTTGATATAAGGGAAAGTCGCTCTGTGATGGGAGCCCATGAGTTTTTCCTAGTGAGAGGATTCTATTGCATGAGTACATAAACAATGAAAGTTCCTTAGTCTCCGAAAGAAAGAGCATCAGTTGGAATTTGTTGTGAGCAAGTGATGAAGATCATATGCCAAAACATTCCCTATGACCATGTGGCACTTGAGATTAGAGATGGGCACGAACCACCGATTCACTGATTCATAATGGTTTGTTCTTCAGATGCACAGGTGCTCCTCAGTAGCCCCAGCTTCCCTCTCCCACCTTCTCTGTTGAACACCCATTCAGAAGAGGAGGTGAGGCAGGGAGGCCTGGGATGTTGCCTCTGAGTGGGCACCTGCCAGAGGAAGTGGGGGAGGGAAGCCAGGGCACCTCCAGAATACTTATGCATCCAAAGAACAAACCATTATGAACCACTGAACTGGCAGTTTGTGCCCATCTACTTCATATATTCAAGACTGCAGCTCCCACCTCCCTTTATCCTTGCACATGTTGGATGAGGCTGATGGGACCTGTAGGTCAAAATATTGGGTGTGGGGTCTGCCCCTGCTGTAAGCCTTTATGTGCCCTTATAATGATAATAAAGACATACAGATCTGCAGGGGAGTAGAAATAGGGGCGGGGGTGTAAAGCCAGGGGATAAAAACCTTTTGAAGTCTATATGGCATGAAAGCTAATTACAACTGACACAGCAAATGGACTCTGAAGCAAGGCGTTGCAATAAATCCCATGATTCATCCTATTGCAGATGTACTGCTCAAACATAATACACTGTTGAAGGGAGAAATTAAACTGACATTGTGTCATTCTTCTTTAGCAATCTTAAGCTAAACAAGCTGTTTTCTAGGTGCCTCCTAAACAATTTGCCTGATCCAATTACAGAGGAAATTACTGAACCAAAATGGTATTTGAGAAAATTGTTCTCCATATACATTTCATGCTGTCACTGTCCCTCAAAGAATTACTTGCAGTAATCTTCCTTTCAAGATGATATACACAACAACACAGCTTTCTTTCATATCACCCATGACAACGATGGCCTAGCCATTCATAGAAGACTGAAAAGTCATTGTTCTTTTGAGTACCGTCTACTCCGTTCTCTGACTAGTATGTGGGTCTTTCCTGCTTCTGGTACTTGGAGATAGCAGGGACTGAACACCCAAATTCTGTTTTTTTTCCCCACATGAACCAGATGGTATTCAGCAGCAAAAGTATTGTGTACTGCCCTGAATGAGGCAGGGCATGTGGTATGGAGATACATATTATGGACCAGAAAGTAACTGAGGTGTGTGCTGCATTAGAATCTGCAGTGAATAGGTACGATGGTCAACTTCCAGTGAAAACTGGCCAAAGTTGTCTGCCTGAGACCTTTACTATCACACCATGGTTGGGGAATTGCCACAATTTGGCTAGTTCAGGAACTAAAGTGTAGAGAATCTTTGTTTGTCCACAGTTTGCTTTTGAACACAAAAGTGATACCCTTGTGTAACAAGTCTATCCAGTTAGTGCTGAATCATATTCATATGAGCTCTCCATTTTTGATTAGGATCAGCTTCTGGACCCACACTGTTCAAGGGTCAGGGTCTAAAGAACTAGCATTATTCCCATGATGTTCAGGGCAGTTGTTGGATTTCCAAACAACTTTGTCCACATCATACATAGTTATAGAATACAAACATTTGGATGATTTCTCATAACTGTAGAATTAGTTTCCAGGATTCTTGGGTTTCTTTGCATTGTAACAGCTTAGGTGTTGCATGGATATTTCATTCTTTCTCTTTGTCCTTTTTCCTTTTCTTAATCTTTGTGTGTATGTGTGTGCATACATGTGTGTTTGGTTCTGGTGAGACATCAATGTACGTGTAAGTGTATTAGAGTGAGTTTTCTGCTCAAGACCGCAAACTTTACTTTCCCTCCCCTTCTGCATTTCTGTCACTTTTACTTGACATCAGAAGAAAAATATGCTAACACTGGCTAAACCAGGTTCTCTGTTGGTGTAAGAAAAAGCTAAATAATGGATATAACATAATTAGTAAACGGAGGGTTCGAACCATAAAAAGATCTCTCACTGATTTACCTCTGGATAAGTGAGCCAAGATGCAGTGTGTGCATGATCAAAAGAAAGTGGTCTGACATTTCAAGGGCAGAGCAGAAAGGGCAGAAGCATGACAAAATAATGATTTTGCATCATTTTGACCCCCACAAAAATAGGACAGGGGGCAGCTTACAAAAGTGGTCTTATCTAAACAGCCTCTGAATGGCAGCCAGGAACAAAATGGTTAGAGAGTCAGAAGAGAAGCTTGATTTCATATTGTACAGCCCGTGTGTTGTCAATAGAAATAAAAATAGTGTTGTATTTAGACCTATATTCAAATTGTCATGCAGTCAATCGCCTTGAGGATGATGCATTTTTCAAGTCTCTGAGAAACTGTGTTATATGAAAGTACTAATACTGGGAAAAACAAAACAAAACAAGTTCAATAATCCAGCTGGCATATTTTCTGGAAGTACCACATAATACAAAACAAAGAATCTTGCACAGTGTGGCCCTCAGTCTATTGTGTTATTATATATAAAGTATTCCATTTTTGTACTTGATATACAAATTCTTAGTTGCTAGTGGCACACATGTTCAGCGTACAGTTCTGCTGCTGAAGAAGCAAGCCATTGTATAAGTTAAAATGAGTTAGGCTGCAGAAGAGGCAAGTCATTACAGAAATTAAAATGAGGTGGGCAATTTACCACTTTCCAGATGTTGTCAGACAACAATTTCTGGTAGACATATTACAGAGTGAAAAGGAAGATATATTTGTAATAAAAAGGCACGTCCATCAGCTTTGGAGAAAAATGTCTAAATAGGGCACAGTAGAGATATTGATGGATTTGGAGATCTGCTGTAGGATAGTTCAAGCCTCCAGTTGCCCACACCTTGGTTTCAGCTAACATTTTTACTAACATTATTACTAAGATTTTCCTCAACATTTTGGAAGTTCAAAATGCTGACTTTTGGGTTAAAAATGGCACCAGTTGTTGATGCAAAAGGAGAAGGTAACACCAAATTTATTTATTTAAAATATTTATGTGTAATAATTACATTTCCTAAGAAATTGTATAGCTTATTTGTAGCAAACTGGTACCACATTTTGCATAGATTTTCTTGCTGATGATGGATATGTTGTGGAGAAGGGCAATCTTCTGGTGTAATTTTTCTGGCCAGTTTTCTGTGGAATTCCTGTCTGCCTTTCATTTTGTTGTGAAATCCCTTGAAAAATTTCCGAGATTTCAAGATAGTGGGCCAGGATGATTACTGAATACTGCTGGAACTTGGGGAACATAAACCTGTTTATAACCCCTCTGACCTTATGAGTTTGACTTTGTACTGGAAGACAAGCTTATTATTTGCTGTTGAGTAGCACTATAAATGCTTGAATGTATCATGTTAACTGAACCATTAATTCAATCTCTTTCGCGCAGCAGTCAGCCTTTCCCCTAAGCTATGAAGTTGAAATATTCAATATAATTGTGTTTGCCATGAAATAACAAAACTGCAGCAAAACATACATACTTATCTGCACTACTCACCTCTTGGTAACCCATCCATCCCCCCTACACCCCTCTTCCATCAATTTGTCATGAATGGGAACAAAAGTGCATTATGAAATGCCTCTTCAGATTAAAAGCCCTGAACAGAATGGCACTTTAAAATGATGACACTACGGAAACTTTGTGTTGGCTCTTCATATGCTCTGCGTTTCAAAGTGATTTACAAGAAAGGCAATGAAATTTGCTCCCCCAAAAAAGTGAGTGAATGAACAGCATACAAGTCTAGCAATGTTTTGCACAGAGTGTAACACTTCTAGGAACTTTGAGAGGAACATTGTAGCAGAAGACAACTGGCACTGATGTGCAGAAAAATTGTAGACAAACGTCGAGAAATATAGTTACCCAACAGATCAACAGGGCTAAGCAGATTCCCAGAATGGGCTTTTGGAAAATAAGTCAAACTAGACAACAATAGGATAACACTGCTAGTGACATACAGGCCCAAATCTACTGAAGTACATCATCAAACACCTTCAGCCTATTTTAGTGGCAGTTATCTGGTAGGACCAGGTGGGCAAGCCTAGGTAGGACAGCCACCTAACCTGCAGAGAATTTTAACCAATAATGATAGATGACCACCAGAGACACTGATATAGGAACTAGATCTTGTGCAAACCCATATGTCAGCTATGGCCACATGTTTACACAGGAAACACTATCAGGGGACCAAACAACTTAATTCAGAATATCGGGGGCTCATACATGTGCTCATTTTCCACTGTGATTTATGCAATTTTTGTCAGCAGTGTCCCACTATATTTTGCATTCAACAAACAGGCCAAGCTCTAGGTAAGAAAGCAAATGAAAACAAAAGAGACTGGAAGAAAAAACTGCTATAAGGACTTCCATGCCTCCACGTCAGTGAAAGACCATAAAGTGTACATTACCTCTCATAGAAAGGAGTATGTGAGCCCATTCAGTGTACTGTTAAGAAGTATTCTGAGTTGGCTACGTTTATGGTGTTTCTCACAGAGGCTTTCATATGCTATAGTGAAAAAAAATGTGCCCATCATTTATGCATTTATCTAAAGGATTTTTACTTAGCTTTTCAGTGAAAAGCAGCTTACCAAGATCAATAATATGATATTCCCTGAGCCCAGGCTTACAGTTTAAAGCAAGAATGGGTGGAGAGAGTGTTTGGATTTACTGATAGGTCTCTGGGTGATTTATCACAGATTGGTAAGGATTTCTGACCGTCAGCTATTGAAAAATAACAACACCAAGTGGTTTCCACATTTCCCAACCTTAATTTATACTGCTGAAATGAATAAAACTTTGAGTAAACTGAAATGGAGGTCATGCCCTGGCAAAGATTGCTGGTAGACTGGAAAAGGAACCCTTGAATGCCTCACTCCAGCCCTTAGCCAGGAGGTACTGGCTGCTAACATACATCCTCACCATAGGGATCCAAAATTCTTCTCAATCTTCATAGGTCCTCTTCAGGTTAGATGATCTGAGAAAAACCAAAGAAGCTGAAACCCGTTGGAGAGACAAAATGTTACATTTGCAGTTGAAACTGCTGGAAATTCAAAGGTGTTTTAAAATATTTTACTTCAAGAAAGAGCATTGCTGTAGAAACTTCTAGAAATCCCATGTATGTCTATGACATTAGAAAGGAATTTAAAAGCTCCACAGAAATTCTATTCAGCAACAGCATGAAACACAGCAGCACCCGAACGGGAATCCCACCAATTTCCCCAAAACATTCAGAGACAAATATAACCCATATCCTCACAACATATATTTCATTTCATGTATATTCAGTAAACAAAACTGGAGAGGAGGAGGGAAATCCCCTGTTCTGTGCTCTGCATTGTTCTGACTTCCCTTTGTCACTGGGCACAATGTCCTATCTCAGCATCAATTAGAGAAAAGGTCCCTCCTCCTTTTCACAAATTCTGGATACCTAGCAAACTGCATTTTACTTTGTTGAGTGACATCAGAATATCATGTTTACAGTAAACCTTGGCAGTCTGCCTACTAACAGCAGTAATCAGGAAATTAGCAATGAGATAAACAGAATGATGGGCCTCATGTTTTCACAATGATCACCTTTTGGAGGCAGATATAAGCCCTGTTGAGGTGTTACTCAACCTGGTGCTGTGAACACTCTTAGAAGCACCTATTCCCAAGAATTAAATCTATATCATGACATACATTGACTTAAACAGATATTTCGGAACTGTTATCTAAACCAAAGGCCCCTCCATTGGCAAATTCAGAATCATCATATTTCATATCTCTTTTTGACTAGATTACTTTTAGATCCTTTTATTTATTCATTCATTTTATTTATGAATTTATATACCATCCAACTTAGAGAGATCACTACTAGGGGTGATTTAGATCAGTGGTTCTTAACCTTGGGTTACTCAGGTGCTTTTGGACTGCAACTCCCAGAAGCCTTCACCACCAGCTGTGCTGGCTGGGGTTTCTGGGAGTTGTAATTCTAAAACACCTGAGTAACCCAAGGTTAAGAACCACTGATTTACATGATACAAACCCAAATTACAGTGGGGTCTCTACTTACGAACTTAATCCGTATTGGAAGGCAGTTCTCAGGTCGAAAAGTTCTTAAGTCGAATCTGCATTTCCCATAGGAATGCATTGAAAACCATTTAATCCGTATCTGCTCTTTTCGTCCATAGAAACTAATGGGAAGCTGCTATTCCGCCTTCTGCCACTAGAGGGGGATATTTTTTTCTTTTTTCCTTTTAACCTAAGATGACTTAGCTTTAAAAAAAAGGAAAAAAAGAGTTCGTAACTCGAATCTAAGTTCGTAAGTCGAGTCCATATATTCCTATGAGAGCGGTTCGTAAGTCGAAACGTTCGTATGTCGAGCCGTTCGTAAGTCGAGACCCCACTGTATATGGAACCAAACAAGAATATAATCCCCAATGAAATTAATTGAATGTTAAGTACAGTATACTAAAAAGGTGTGCACCTGAGGTCACCTGAAATGAAAACAGAACCCTAACAAAATTACAATAAACCAGTAAACCATATAAAATAAGTAAATACAATGTAACAACATTCAATTCTTCAAAAAGCCTCCAGCTAATCGATGTGGTATATTGTGCTTTGGTACCCATGTTTCAAAAAGCCAGGAAATGGCCTGAGGCTGCTGCACAATATTGTGCCTGCGTTGCAAGCAGGGAAAAGCATGGCAAGCTTTACAAAGCAAAGGGCAGCCTGAATGTTGACAATTCTAGTGGCAGCAATCAAGCTGATCAACAGGATCCCCTCTTTTGCTCAGTACCATTCACAAAGTGATACCATACAAGGGAAAATCCCAGGAGCTGATTCCTTTATTTTCATCAGTTAACCACTTCTCATCCAAATACAAAGCAATTGTCAGGGCTGTTTTTTCAACAAATGTGAATGGTAGTGAACGTTACCATAAAGTGAGTCTATACCACAAAGACGGTGCAACTATTGAAAATGCCAGATTCCTGGTAGATTTTTTTTCTTTGTTACCCTTAGGATAAGCATCCTCAATAGCAAGGCCTTTTTCTATTTAAGAAAAAGGAATGGCTCCTGTGCATTTTGGCTCCCAGGAAAATCTGTTATATGATTTCTTCTCAACTACAATTTTATCCCTACTCTAATGCCAAGTGGGACAATCCTTTGCCCCCCCAGGCCCCGAAATGAAGAAGCAAGACAGTGATATGGATTAAATATGGGCCACACTTTATTAATTCAATTCTGATTATAGATATCATAGTCCTCATAAAATGAGGGGGCCTGCGGTAGTGCGGAGAAAGAAACGCAGGGCACCCACAATACTGTTATCAGTCAATGGGCGAGTCTTGACAACATCAGCAACCCAGGCGGCCTCTATTAAACACCCCAGACCTCGAGCCATCTTTATTTGATGACTCTCGACCCAAAAGTGGCCTAGTGCATCTCCCACCGCCGGCCCTGTAATCGCATGATCTGCAGAGCCAGGAGGTCTGATGCGCTGTTGGCTTAGCATAATTATCAGAGGGACACACTGAGACAACCAGTTTTTCCCCACACTACCCACCAGTGTGACCGAGAATAACCACCATCAAATGCCAACAACCCATCTCCAGTGTGGGATAGGCGGAAAATCCCTCCATCCATTAGCCAATCAGGATAGAGGTCAAAAATTCCTATCTGGCCCCATAAGGTGACCAAAACACACTAGAAAGAGGGTGGGCGGGGGGGTGCCCAAAAGAGGAAGAGGACACTTCAGGGGCTAGTGCCCCCTTTTAACTGAACACCAGCCCCCTCCCTCTTTGTCACGTGGCCATAGCTATCTTGCGTCCTCTGGCACCAGAGAAGGCAAAGGCCGGCTCCACAGTTCAAGGGCGTTGCCACATCCTTCCTGCGGCTGGAACCTTGTATGGGAAAAGATGGTCTACAGCACTGCAAGAAGAATCCATAAAATTTTTGACATTGCAACCCTTCTATTGCTTAGTTTCCAGTGGCATGTGGCAATACTTGCTAATATAGCACTGGTTACTCTCCAGATATGGGCCATTGTCATTGATTGCTTCAGCTACCCAAACTTCGTTGAGAATAGTAATTACATTTTCAGAAGAAGGGTAACCAACAATTGTAGTTTATAAGTGTTTGTTGGGAAATAAATCTGATGTTAACAAACTCATCATTGAGTGGAACAAAGCATTAGGAGGTCCTATTCAAATTAATCAATAGGAGCTGTACTGACTTCAACAACTAAACTTTCTAAGATTTAAAATTGTGTTTGCTCTGGTAAAAATTGATTTCGGAGCAGCAAACAAGCTTCTGGGTTGCTTAAATCACTACTAGGTGAGAGAATTTTGGTGGGAATTGATTCTTGTTCTCAAATGTATCCAACAAAGATCCAACAGTGACTTTTTAAAATTAAAAAGTGAAAAAATAAAACAAAAAACAGAAGCACAGACTGCTATTTTTCTGCCCCAACATGTTTCACAAATGTATTTCCTCCATAGATTACTGACGGGTTTGTGATGATCAAAACTTCATGGGGAGAAATCAGCATGTGGGACCATAAACAGCAGGCAGTGAAAGTATTAAACACCTCTTCCTCACTGGTGCTTTTCTGTTCAAAATTGCTTCCTCTCAAAACTGTTTTTATTTATTTAAACATATCCTTGATAACTTGTTGTCTTTCCTTGTAAGGTGTATTTACTTCAGGAATGGGCAAAGCAGACATTCATAGCTGAGGTCAGAGCCAAAGTTGGACGTTTTCAGTATTTTGTTTATACTTGTGGATTTTTAAAATTTTGTATATGTCATGCATTTTGTTTTGTTTTTGCCTGTCCAGAGGCAAAGACGGGATTGATAAAGGAAGAGGAATAGATGAATTGTGCTCCCTCTCCCCTCTTTCTTTCTCCTAAACTCTATGTCAGGATATTATGACCCACAATATAGAATTTACTCTGTAGAACATGAACCAAAGTTTGCAAACAGGCATCTATCTTAAAACAGATGTGCAGCCACAGAGTCAGCACATGAAGCTGATACAATCCATGGGGTGACACATGAAATGTGTATTGGACATGAGGCAATGTCCAGGAGAAGACATCAGGTGATGTGCTCAGCGATTGGTTGTTCAAACTATACAGGTGCTACACACCCTGGTGGTGTGTGGAGCGTTGTGTTGGAGTGTTGCTGCACAAAGTGCTGTCCATTTATTTGGTGAAAGTGTATTATTGAGTCTGTTGACTAATGTACATAGTTCTGTTGTACATAGTCTGTAAATACACTGCTGGTGAAGGAACCTACTGTCTCTGTGAGTCTCTTCGCTGTCAGCCTGGAAGACTGATTTGTCTCAGAGCCATCTCTCAAATCCCAAATCTTGACACTCTAAAGAGTGGCTGGGTGCAGGGTAAAGACCAATACATTACCCATCGTGCTCATTCACTCACCTCCTAAAGGAGCGTTGTTTAGTTCTTGAGGAAACTGGAATCTAAATAAATCCTTTCCAGCTTTCTCTCCTCTTCTTTATGAATGTAGATACCACTAAATGAAATGCTGAAAAGGCAAGCAGAGACATGGGGAGCAAAAGCAAAACAGAATAAAACCCAAAGCAGGAAGAGACAGTGTGCTTTGGCCCCATGCTATGCTTATTATTTCGTTTTACTGTTAATATTCAGCTAATTCTAATCATGCTAAATCAATGCAAAATATCATGGCTATGAACATCTCGACCATACTCTTCTCACTTCTGCTTTAAATAGCTTTCTTGGAAATGAGCTCAGGAACATGCTTAGGGATTGATTTATCAACAACACACCATTTGAAGCACAAAGATTTGCCTCGCAATAGTGACAGATGAAAAGCTTCAAGAAGAGGAATTACAAGAATTGCATAGATCTACAAGGGCAGAAGAACTGTTCTTACAATCAGGGAAAGTGTCAGGAAACTTCCGCAAATCCAACATTCAGCAGCCAGGGGCTAGTTACAAGGATCACATAACCCCCCTGTTACAGCAGCTCCATTGTTTGCCAGTCCATTTCTGTGCACTATTCATAGTGCTGGTTTTAACCTATAAAGCCGTAAACGGATCGTGTCTGAGCTATTATTTCAAAGACCATGTCTTATATTATGAGCATGCTCAAGATCATCAGGAGAAGCCTTTGTCTCAGTCCCATCACCCTCACAGATGCATTTGGTGGGGACATGGGAGAGGGCCTGCTGCTCCCAGACTCCCTCTTACAGGAGGCCAGATTGGCCCCATCTTTGCTATCTTTTCACAAGCAGGCAATGTCCTTTTTCTCCATCTAGAGTCAAACTGCCTGAGTTTGACTGTTAGATGGATTGTTATGCATTACTGCTTTGTGTTTTTAGTATTGCTTGTATTGCTTGCTTCTCAGAGTGGTATTTTGTTTGTTCCTTTTTGATATTTGTATTCTTATTCTCTGAATATTGTCTTTTAATGATGTGAGCCACCTTTTTATATTTATTGTTTTAACTTCAAATATTTTCTTTTACTGACATAAGCCACATTTGTATATCCATTGCTTTTAGCTTTAAATGTTGTATTTCAATGATGCCTTGGGTCTTTTTAAAGGAGAAAGGCAGTGCAAAAATATTTTAAATAAGCAAAGAAATAAATGTTACAAGAAAGCTAATCCATTCACCCTTCTTATGCTCAGTGTGAATGCTAAAGGAGGGATTTTTCTTAATACTTTCCAGAAGAAGCCAGTTTAGCTGGAATACCAGAAATATTTGCTTGAGGACTAAAATGGAAAGACATGGCAGATAGCATGCAGAGGAAGACATACAGGAGACCCCATGGGAGGACATGAGAGAGGGTGAAACTCAGCCAAGTAGAGTCACTGAACCCACATTCTACAAAAAGAAGAAAACAGTAGTTGTAGTAGGAGACTTCCTACTGCATGGGGTTGAAACTGAAAGATTCTTGGATCTTCCAAGTATGCTGTCCCCTTGGAAGATGGATTAGTGATGTGACAGAAGGATTGCCATTGCTCATAAAATCCACATATGCATATTCCTTTCTTCTCATCCATGTGAGAACAAATGAGATACCCAAGAGGAACTATGATGAAAGCACATCTGATTTTGAAGCGCTGGGATGGAAGCACAAGGATTTTGGGTACCAGACAGGCTTCTTATCCATCCTACCACTACTTACAAGAGGAATAGAAAGGGTAAGGGAAATACTCTGAGTGAACAACCAAGTATGAAGATGGTGCCAACATGAGCGATTTGGATTTTGGGATCATGAGCTATGCTTCCTTGAAGATGGACTGCTGGCAAGGGATGGGTTGTACCTTATAAAGACTGGGAAGAATGTGTTTGGCCACAGCATAAACTTCATCAGGAAGGCTGTAAACTGAATTGGAATGGGGAGGGAGACAAAAGGTCAGAGGCAAAGATAGATTAAGGCTTATGCACAAAAAGTGGAACAGACCAAGGCACTGTAATTGGAACAAATAAAAAACATCATAAAAATGTGAAAAGAAAGCAGGCTAAAAATCACACAGTTTTCAGTATCTATATAAACATGCCAGGAGTATGGGAAACAAAGAAGAACTGGAAATCTTACTTTAAGAGGGTAAATATAACTTAATAGGGAAACTGAAACTTGGTGTGATGACTCCCATGACTAAAATGCAGTGGTTAAAGGATATAAATAGTTCAAAATGAAAAGAACAAATAGAAAGGGAGGAGGAGTTAAAATATATGTTCCTGCACAGATATATAGGAGGATGAGCCTGATTATCCCAAGAGCATCTAGATTTATATAATTGAGTCAAATAATAATATTATGAGTGAGAAGGATCTTGGAATTGTTGTAGATCAAAAGCTAAATATGAGCCAACAGTGCAATTTAGCTGCAACAAAAAGGCTAACACTATTTTACGATGCATTAACAGAAGTATAGAGTCCAAATCTGTGAGTAGTTCCCTATTCAGCACCTCAACTAGAATGCTGTGTCCAGTTTTGGAAAGAGATGTAAAATTTCTGTAAATTTCCAATTTTTCCCCTTTAAAAAATACCAAAAATTATTGTTTTTTTTTCTGGACAAATGGGAAATTTTCAGAAATTTTACATTTGTGGTTCTGGACACCACACTTTAAGAAAGATGCTAAGAAACTGAAGCAAGTTCAGAGAAGGGCAACAAGGATGATCAGGGGACTGGAAACCAAACCTTATGAAGAAGTTACAAGAAACCAGATTTAGGATGAATATCAGAAAATCTCTTAACTCTTAGAAAAGTACGACAATGGAACCGATTACCTCAGGAGGTGATGAGCGCTCCAATGCTGGAGGCGTTAAAAAAAATGCACCACCATCTGTCAGTTCTGCTTTGATTTGGATTCCTGCATTGAGGAGGGAGTTGGACTTATTGGTCTTATAGGACATATCCAACTCTATGATTCTATGACATTTAATAAGTGCAGGCCACATCTAAAGCCAAGACATATGTAGGAAAATAGCTACTTACTATGTTTGTAGATGGTTAGTTGAAAGACATTTATTTCAGTATAAAAAGGTAAAGGTTCCCCTTGACATTTTTAGTCCAGTCATGTCTGACTATAGGGGGCGGTGCTCATCCTGTTTTTCAAGCCGTAGAGCCAGCGCTTGTCCAAAGACAGTTTCCGTTGTCATGTGGCCAGCATGACTAGGGAGCGCCGTTTCTACCTTCCTACTGAGATGGTACCTATTTATCTACTCGCATTTACATGCTTTCGAACTGCTAGGTTGGCAAGGAGCTGGGACAAAGTGACAGGAGCTCACTCCGTCACGTGGATTCGATCTTACGACTGCTGGTCTTCTGACCCTCCAGCACAGGCTTCTGCAGTTTAGCCCGCAGCGCCACCACGTCCCTATGTTTGTAGATGGTTAGTTGAAAGACATTTATTTCAGTACACTGACCCTGAAACTCTGGGTGCACTGGATAATAAATTCACACAAACTTTGTGTTTAAAAAATAAAATTCATTTGCCTCAATAATGTTTCACTTCCTCTGATCTATAAACCATATAAGTATCATGGATCCTGTTTTTAGAAGCATTTATGGGGAAGGGAGAGAAAATTGATGTTGTGTTCTGCTCTTCCATTAAGCAAAGAATTGCTTTATAAAACATTAAGCTGAATACTAGTCAATGCAAATGCAGACTAGAAATAATGAATGCACTAGAAGATCTTTATGTTTTAATTGCAATATCCTTTGATACATTATGTACCACTGCTGGAATAGATTGTTATGAAAAATCTTGTCAAGAAGAAAATTGGAATATTAAAAGGAAGGATTGGTTCGCTTGTGGTTGGGAGGTAGCAATCTATGTTGTATCAGAAAACTAATGTATGAGCTATTAAAATGAGAATAAAGGGGCAGAGGAAGGGAATACTTCCCTGATATGGAGACTTTAGTGAAGAAAAAGGATGATACTTACTAGGCGGTTTTTTAATTTTTGGCTAATGATATGGTGTGATGAGACCTGTTCAACCATTTGTACCTACAGTATATATAGAGCTACCCCTCTGTGTGTTTATTACCCTCTGCCTTGTAGAGGGCAATACATCTGAAGCAGAGATGCATGAAAATCCAGGGACCCTAATTTTCTACCATACTGACTCACACAGAGAGCTGCCACTGACAAATAAGCTTTCCCTCTTCAGATTTCTCGAACTCCACGTGTCAGAGAGTGATAGAAACGATGACAGAAGCAATGGTCACGTTACTCTAAAGTCTGAACTCTGGAAAAAATATTTGGTGAGTTAATAATAATTTCTGTTCTATCCCATCAATTCTGTATGACTACCTTTTCCAGGGTTTTCTAGATTGAGAGTAGTCAGAAGTGATTTTTCCCTTCTTCTGGGGGTGCCTTGGGACTGGGCAGCTTGCCCAAGGTGACACAGTCTGGCTCTTCTCCCTGGAGACACAGTGGGAAATTGTACTCAGTAAGTAAGTAAGTAAGTAAGTAAGTAAGTAAGTAAGTAAGTAAGTAAGTAAGTAAGTAAGTAAGTAAGTAAGTAAGTAAGTAAGTAAGGTGCAAATGTGTAGCATTCAGCCCTGCCCTCACCTGTCCGTTACAGCTGGGCAGTGGAACATCAGCCAATGAGGGGACGGAAGGTGGTGCAGAGGGGGGAGGAGCTGGAATATATAAAGGGGTGTATGATGTAAAGAGGAGAGAGAGATTTTGTACATTCCTTGCAAGAAGAAAGAAACAAAGTCTCACAACTCAAGAGGAGCCAAGATTGGGAAGGAATATTGGTGGGATTCAAAGAAATGCAATGAAACAGAGGCAGTGGGGAGTTAACAGTCATATGTAAAGCTCATATCCGTATTCCACGAGTGCCATAACCAAATTTTGCACATATATAATCTATTTGAAGTAGCCCTCTATACCCAAGGGCCTCAAATCCTTCATCCCTTCACACTAAAGTAATGAAAGTAATAAATATTTTGCCCAGAAGTCTTATATGTGTGCAGTTTTATGTGCCCAAACAGAGGCATAAAGACTCAAGTTATTTAAGCTGCAATCAGAAATAGATTTATAAGGACGCAAGTATGATGAAAATAAGATGTATTTGTTTGTGAGTAAACCTGTTTGGTACTGCACAATAAGAATGTCAGTTTGGGCCAGTGTGAACAAATGCTTTGATTTAGAAAATGGGAGGGGAAAAAATTCCACATGGCATCCAGATGGTTCCTAATAGACTGGTGAAACACCATTGCAAAGAGTTACAAGCTCATACAAGATTGCTTTCAGTAACAGGGCATTAACTTTTGTTGTTTTATAGAGTCTGTTCCTGTGACTGTTGGACTGATGTTTTATAGCATTGCATCTCTGTGGCCGAGCACTGAAAAAGGCTGCAACATGTTAGCTGTATTTCTGTGTGACTTGAATAAGCTACAAACATGGTAAAGAAGTATTTCAGGTCAAAAATTCTGAAACACTCCTGTTGTCAACCCAAAGGAATTGTACTAAAATCACATAAACACCATATGACGAATCTCGCATGGCTACTACCTGAGTACCACTTGGGGGTATACTTTGTGTTGGTCAAGTTTAGCATCAACATAGATGTGCAAATATACACCTTAAAAATATTGTAATTTTTCATGGATTTTGAACGCATAGCAACCTCCATTAGGGCATAATTGAAACTACAAGATAGGTGGCTGTTGTGGGTTTTGAATGGACACAACTGCCTTCTGCCAACACAGCTGTCCTTATACTGACACAACTAGCCTGGTGCTGGCATAAACTCAGACCTGTCAGCACAAATTTGTGTTGGCCTAAGAGCTAAAAGAGAAAGGAAGGGGCAGGAGAGGAGCCAAGTTAAACCAAATTCAAACCCCACTCAGCTCAGACCCAACACCCTTTACGCCTGCACAAGTTAAGCCAGGGTCAGGGTAGTCTTAGGTAATTTGCAGCACATGGAGCCCAATAAGACCTCCCAAAATAGGAGACCGGCTCGACGCCGCAACGAGACAGCAGCAGGAGGACGGAGCTCTGTCCCCTTGGGCTGAATTCTGACCTGTTTGGGACACCCCAGGGTGTCGAAACCACCACGAAGAGGTGGTGAACTGGGGGGGGAGCCTGTTGATCATGGGGGGGGACAGCGGTCATCCCCATTTGATCTAGGAAACTCCCTAATCAGCCAATGGGCAGATACAAGCAGCTAGGAAGCTTGCTTGCAAGTCGTTGGCAGCCGGCAATAAGAGAAGCAACAATCAGCTATTCAACATCAGTGTCACTATCAGGTGAGATATATTTTTACAACTAATTGCTTATGATTACCCCTGGAGAAGACAATTCCTATATACAGAAAAAAGAATCTCCTATCAATCTCATCAATCATAGAGCGGCAGAAAATCTGGAGAGAGGGATAGTTGATGCAAAGAAACTAATTTAAAGAATAATGGGACATTAACTACTAATCTAAATACATTTAAAATATACTTTAAGAATATTATAATTTGGTGTTATAAATCTTAAGAAATTTTCTTGTAAGTTATTACTAGTTAAGTCTGGAGTTATCTTATGTTTTGACTACTTGAAGTCTTTTGGCATAATGCCCAGAACAGTGACCTTGAGCACTCTATTGCTGTTTAAAGCTTGGAAACCTGTTTTTTATTTCTTTTTGATTTTTTCATGCCTGGCTGGAACATAGATAAATTAACTCTAAAGTGGATCTTTTTAAACTGTACTTTGGGAAGCAGTATATTGGGACAAAGTGAACTTTTTGGAACCACCTCCAGGGACTTGGAATTTCAGTTTTGGCTGATGCAGAATTGCAGGAACTAGGCTACCAGGACATGGATACAAACACTGAATTGGACTGTGATATTTGGGGGTTTTGAACCTCGGTTCAGGCCTATTTGGCCAAAGTAGATCCTCTGAAACTGCCCCGGGAGCTGGAAGTGTTTGTGTTTGACTAGCTGGCGTAAACCTGTGGGAATTAGGCCATCAGGCCGCGGATACAACTATTGCATTGTATCTTGGTACTTTGGGAGTTTAAATCTTGGTTCAGACCTATTTAGCCAAAGCAGACTCTTTGAACTGACTCTGGAGACTTGGAATATTTGTTTAGCTGGCATCAATTTGCCGGGGATCAATTAGGCCACAGATACAATCATCGAACTGAACTGTGAGACTTGGGGGTTTCAAATCTTGGCTTAAGCTCTTGGGCAGCTGGAACAATATGGCACAACAAGGACAATTTTGGGATGAAACAAAATCTACCCTTCAAACAATACTAGAAATAGTGAGATCCCATTACCAAGAGGCAAAATTATTCAATGAACATTTGAAGAATTATAGTCAACACAAGACAGGGAATAACGAAGAAGGAAATGAGAGTGTGCCGGATGATGTACGCCAATCAAAAGAGGAGCTGGAGGAAATTAATGGTGAAAACCTAAGAGAAACAACTTCAATCTTGGATCCGAGGAGAGTATTAAGGGAAGACAAGGGGAGAAAATCATCAAAATTAATTTTTAAAAGCCTGGAAGATCTATTGAAGATAAATCAAGTGCATAAAGATCTAGTGGAGATAAATGAGATGCACAAAATGGTCTCAGAGGGCATGAAAGATGGCAGAATGCTTAGAGAGACAGAAACGAAACGTGAAAAAAGAGAACTAAGAGAGGGAATTACTTAGAAAGATGCAAAAGGGAAAAATAGGAAGGGGGCCCTTAATGTTGAAAAACATGTATATATTTAACCCAAGACACCCCCTACAGCTGCCTCCCCACAGCAGCATTACTTGCAGTGCACTACCAGTTCAACTGCAGTGCACTACCAGTGCACTTGCAGTGCACTACTCTTGCCAACCTAGTGGTTCGAAAGCATGCAAATGCAAGTAGATACATAGGGACCACCTTGGTGGGAAGGTAACAGCGTTCCGTGTCTAAGTCACACTGGCCATGTGACCACGGAAGATTGTCTTCGGACAAAACGCTGGCTCTATGGCTTGGAAACGGGGATGAGCACCGCCCCCTAGAGTCGAACACGACTGGACAAAAATTGTCAAGGGGAACCTTTACTTTTACCGTTACCAGTTCAAAAGAAACAAAGGCCTCCTGTCCTTTGCTTTCCACACTGTGCTAATGCTTTGACTCACCCGTCTTTCTCTTCTTTCCACAGGCAGCTATGCTACATGTACAGCTTCCAAACCACTCAGCCATGTGTAGAACTGCAGCGACAGCTCCTGCCTGAGACTTGCACCTGTACCCTGGCAATGGTCCGGTCAGATTGCTACATGTCAGGTGCAGCAGTGTTCAACAAAGGCACTCTATGCATGTCCCCCGTTGTCTGCCCACTCATTGTCTAAGGTACAAGACTGCTTCTGAGGGGAGATGCCAATGCCCAGCCACAAATTTTTCCAAGCGCCTTCCTTCTGAACCTGCTCAATAAAATGCCAGGTACAACAGCTTTGAGTCGTGTTTGTTTATTCTTATTATTACACTGGGAAGTTCAAGGCCAGTGTAATAATAAGAATTATTATTACAATGTCCTAGGGAAGGACATTGTAGGAAAAAGGAAGGGACCTAACCCCTGTTTTCATTCATAGTCTCAGAGGAAGGGTGAGAAGGAACGAGACAGAAAGAACCCATGACTTTCCTCCAAGTAGCAGGATTGGGGAGTGAAGACAAACGCAGTAGGCCTTATGAGGCGGAGAATGAGTTGACAGTGGGAGGGACCCAGGGTAGGGATGGTTTGGTGCTCTGCCCACGGGCTGTGGTCCACAGACTGTACAGCCATTGCCTCAGTATGTGGCTTCCCTTTGGGCTCAAGTGGAATGTGGGTAGCAAGAAGGGGACAGGATATGGCAGAATGCAATGGTTTCTTCCCAGGAGACTCTTACCACTCTCAGCAGGAGTTTGGAGGCACTGCCAGAGCAGATTCTGAACCCAGCAAGTACTGTGCAGTGGCTGCACATTACCGTAGAGGCACACACAGAATCTACTTCTATGTGAGGAAAATGATATGAGAGATGAGATGAGAACAGGGCACAGCTTCTCTCACTACTTTATGATGTGCTCAGCTGACAGGGCATCTGTGGTGGCTACTGGCTCTTTGGCTGCAGTGCTTGATGGGTGTGGACAGGAGAAGAGAAGCATTGGGTTAAGGTAGATTATGCACCTGCTTCCCCATCATGAGCTGTTGCTGCTTTGGCTGCTGTTGGATGTATGATCTTCGGCTGGCATGGTGCCCTCCTTCCCACCTTCCTTTGGTTTATGAAAACCATATTGGGTGTGCATGAATGCTTACTATACCTCTCCTCCTTGCTTGTTCACTTTACCTCTGCTTCTTTCATCTTGCCACCATGCAGCAGCTCCTTCGCCTTCTTGAAAGGTGCCTTCCCCTCCTTCCTCTAGGGCCATCTCAGCTTTTCTGTAGTGACACTGGCAATGTGTGTTTCCTTCTTAGTTTCTGGGGATAGGTGGGTTTTCACTATGGTACTATCTTTGGCATCCTAATCAATGTCGATCCTTTTCTGGGTTTCTTGTACTTTTTTGTCTGCTGATCCACAGAGGTCTTCTTTAGCCATTTGCTGTGGTTCTCTCAGACTGTGCTCTGTGTGTGAATACAATAAATAGAGAGATAGTTGGGGGGCACTCTGACCACATGAGATGCACCGTCCTTCTGGGTACTAAGAGCACAAACTGCTGCTGCACAGCATTTCACATCATCTGCAGAAGGGGGCTTGTGCTTGGGTGAAATACAACATTGTGCTTCTAACTGCCCTTTCCCGTTTAAATTGTGCAGCTCTGCTTGCCTCCTGTACTGGATGACTGGGTCTCATTGACTAGCTGTGCTGCTGGGCGGTGTTTAGGGCTGTGCTGGCTGCCAGCCGCTTATTGGTAGCTGTCAGCACAGTTTCCATGGTGATTGCATGTAATTTGTAGTTTTCAAACCTGTTTTTCCTCTCTTGCTATTTTCTCCTTAGGTCAGCTGAAGTCCCTTTCCTCCTGAGTTGAGATGGGTTTGGATACAACATAGTCTCAGCTGGTCTAAGGCTGGCTCAGCCAGCCTAGATAGTTAGGATTGTGCCCAAATACAGTAACAAGTAATGGGAATGAATTACATTTCAAAGGGGACTTTCCAGGGTTGGAAAGAACATCATGATTATATGAGCCATTTAATAGTGGAACAAACTGCCCTGGAAGGTAATGAAATTTAATTAGATGCTGGGTGACCACCTACTAATGATGCTTCAGCACTTGATTTCCTTCAATAATAGGAGATTGGACAATATTACTTTTTTTAGTTTCTTTCCAATGTGATTCTGGTTCATTTTTGAGAAATAAAATATCCAATTTGTTTTTGTTTTGTTTTGTTTTGTTTTTTAGCCTTGGGAATCATACTTACTTTGGTGTCCATTCGTAACGTCTACATTCATGTTGCTTCACTGCTGGTAGGTTATTTTTTTAATGTTTTTTTCTTCAAGTTTTGTGACATCACTGTCAACTTTTATCAGTGACTGCCAGCTAATGTTTGGCATTTTATTTATTCACATGGCTGTGAACATTTCATTGGCTCAGTCTTGTGGTCCAGACACTCCAGCTCCCAATCAATTAATCAGAAGCTCCTGACAGCTCTATAGAGGAGCCAATGAGCACACATCACCCCTGTGAGGGGATGATGGTAGCATTCCACTTTCATTATAGCGAGGAGTGAGAAGGATGTCCTGGGAAAATGGAACAGCCTACAAGAATAAGTTACAAAGGACATGCTTTTAAATTATTATTATTTTTATTAAATAATTTTAAAAATATTTTTCAATATATTTTAATGGCATAGTAAAATGGATATCTTTATTTATAAATATATAACCAGAACCTTAAGACATACCTACATATTTTCCAAAGGCTACATGGAGATGTTAAATAAAATTACATTCACTATTTAACAAAAGAGTTTTTTCAATATCTTTTTTGAACTATACTCTTATAATAAAACTTGTTTTGGATTCTATGAAACATTTGCCTTTTAAATTGTCTTTAAACAAACAAACAAAAAGAGGTCTCAGAAAATGCTTACACCATGGCCTAATCTGAGAAGTGTACCTTAAGTAACGACTCGCATTTAAGGAAAATACACACCAAACTTCGTTGGAATCCATGGTGACTTCCAGTGCCAATACTTCGAATGTAACTTTCGTATAAAGTGCTCTATGCATCAATTCACAAATTTTATCTGATCACTTCGACAAGGTCTGAGGATGTTTGTCAATAGGACCTCTTTCTGATGATATGCCACTGTCACTCTACAAGTATTACGATAATTGTGCTGGATTTGTAGTTATCTGTCTTTATCTAGAAGAACAGTCTGCTGGCTTATAGGACTTTGACGAAATATTGTATTTACTGAGAAGGAGAAGAATATTAATTTAGGTGAGGTGGAGAACATATGGCCCTCAAAATGCCGCGTGATTAAAACTCCCATGAGCCCTAACCAGCAAATGCATGGATGTGGGATATTGCAAATGCAGTCCAGCAGCATCTGGACGAATGGATGTTCCACATCTCTGAAGTTCTTCACAAGTGCTTTGACTACCCAAAATGATTATAGTAATCAGGAACAATCCCCTTACGCACAGAAAGTACAAATATTAACCTTTAAAAAAAAAAAGAGCCACGCTTGATTCTAGCACCAAGGAAAAAAAACCTCTAAAATGATTTCTTTACTTCGAATATAAACCACTACCACAGCAATGATAATAATATACAGATTTCTAAATAAGCATTGGGGATTTTGTAGCAGATGTGCTTAATGCTGAAATGTAGCAGGTATGCTTAAAGTGATTATCCTATACTTGGTTTTTCTTTGTCCTTGAATATCTACCATAAGAAAATGTAAGTTATGGCTTACTATTTTGCCGAGTTTTACCCTCTTCCACTGAACTTCATTAATTTCAGAAAGGTGGCATATAAATAAAACAAACAAATTATATATTCACAGAGGCTTTCACGGCTGGGATCTAATGGTTGTTGTGGGTTTTTCAGGCTCTTAGGCCATGTTCTGAAGGTTGTTCTTCCCGACGTTTCGCCAGTCTCTGTGGCCAGCATCTTCAGAGGACAGCACTCTGTGCCGGCCACAGAGACTAGTGGAACGTTAGGAAGAACAACCTTCAGAACATGGCCTAAGAGCCCGAAAAACACACAACAACCAAACAAATGATATCTTGTCATGTTATTTTGACAACGCATCTTAGGTGCAACACCTAGAAGAAGAAGACACATATGTTTTGTAAAGTCTCCTTTCTGTCCAAGGAGACTTCTACCTTTGTAAATTTCTTTATAGATTCAAGGGGGTGGGTGGGGATTCAGAGATTAAGACAACCTCAGCATGTGGAAAGAAAGCATAATTGAAAGACTGAGCAGAGGGCTTTGAGTTCATAGCTTTTTTAAATTATGACTTGGAACACTTGCCTATTCAGTGACATTTTGGAGTTTCAATTACGGTGCCTCTCTCTTCAAAGACTCCTTATTTTCAACAGCTCCATGGGAAAGCAGATGCAACATGATCCTCTCCATATTGGGAATATATGTACCTGTTGAATTTGGTCAGTGTAGATGTTTGAGATTGTTGCTAAGGTTTATTTTGATAAGAGCTTTCCAAAATTTGCCAGTTTCTTCATACATTTCATGGAAAGAACTGGACATGGGGAGGAATGAATGGGACAGAAAAATAAAATTCACAGATACACCCATCCAAGTGCAAAGCAAAATGAATGAGCAGCTTTGTGTTTTTGTTTAGTCATTAAGTCATGTCCGACTCTTCGTGACCCCATGGACCAGAGCACGGCAGGCCCTCCAGCTTTGTGTACCTTTTCCCTAATTCACAAAACTGAAAGAGTCCCTTCCTTTGATAGAAGGAACCTTTGCATGTAAGACAAACTCCTTCTATTGCAGACAAACTCCTTCCTTTGAATTCAGCAGTTGTTTGGATCCAAGTCAATATTATCACAACCACCCCTATGATACAAATCTGAACACAAGAACTGTGGAAAGCGGATGTAGCTTTCTTTTTGAGACACACTCCCACATACAGTGGTGCCTCGCTAGACGATGATAATCCATTCCACTGTTTAGCGAAATCATTGTCTAGCGAAAAGCATTTCCCCATTGGAATGCATTGAAACCTGTTTAATGCATTCCAATGGGGAAGAATTGTCACTGGCTAGCAAAGATCGGCCATAGGAAAGCTGCTTTACAAACTGCTGATCAGCTGTTTAAATTGCTGTCTTGTGAAGCTTAGGTCCCGAAAACACCTGTTTTGTGAGCACGGAGGGAGCTGTCAAAATCGTAGTCTAGTGAAAATCGGTTTGCGAAGCAGGGACCAAACATTGTCCAGCGAAATTCCCCCATAGGAATCACTGTTTTGTGAATTGTTATAGCGATCACAAAAAGTCAATGTCTAGCAAAAAAAACTGTCATGCGGGGTAACTGTCTAGCGAGGCACCACTGTATGTTCAAGCTATTTCCCTATGAAAATAACCAGACGGAGAACCAGTATATGAAGAAAACACTCTTTTCACTCTTTAGGTGAAAGAATAGCCAAAGGAGAAGGGGCTAAATAGTTCTGTCCCTGCTGTTCCTCTGCTAAAACTCACAGCCTACCAAAACAGCTTTTGATGAAAACTATGAGGAGAAAGGCTACACGCCCTTTCGGGTCACATCTCTGTTATCCAAGTATAGTCACAGATCTCAGAACACCTACTCTGAGTTTGTAGAAAAGGGCAAAACAGTGCCTTGTTGCATTGTTAATCAATTTTAATAAGAAAACAGCACCTTGCACAATAGCAAATTATGTGGAAGCCGCTATGTTGAAAAGGAAGTCAAAGGAGAACAATGTAGCAGGGGCACATGCTCCATTGCAGGGTATGATGAGAGATAGCCCAGTGCTGTTTCTTTATGGAAGCAAGACAGGCAGAGGCAGAGATAGAGACAAGCTACAAAGCATGGCTTTCCAACAATGGTTTGAAGACATCCAAATACTATCATCTTCACATCCTCTATATTGTTTGCCCAATTGATTGTGTCAATTAGTGCCAGCTAGGTGTCATTTCATCACCACAGAAGGGTTAACTCAAGTCAGCCAGAGGTAAAAGAGGAAAGCCAAAGGGAGACGTTTAATAGGAGAAACTAAACTGGAAGAAATAATGCCTCAGAATAAAGGGACATGTTTGGTTTCAAAAAATAAAAAGACATGGGAGATCAAAAGCCCAACGGTGACCTGAAGTAACCAGTCACATCTTTAGCTCCAGGCCTCTACTATAATATTAAATGGAAAATAAAATTAGTAATGGGTGAACTGTCCTCTGCTGGATTTCCAATTGCCTCAGTATTTAAGAACTCTGTGTACTGGAGAAAATCTGACCTGCATTTTGTATTTTTAAATATGCAGTATGCAATAGCAGTGTTAAACATGCACATTGTGGGTGTTCTTATGCCACTGTCTAGCACAAAGTAGTTATTAGTACTGGGCATAGCCACAAGAAGCTTGAAATTTTTTATTTTTTTTAAATTTTTTAAAGCTAAAAAGAATGAGAAAAAATGACCACAGTCCCACAGCCATGTCATCATGCAAGTTGTGAGTTTCTGGAAGCTATTCTCTAGAATTTTTTTTTCTTGTCTATTAAACATATCCATCATACATTAGACTGCTTGATCACGTGGTCTGATCATACAGATCATAGACAGCAATATAATACTCTAATACAAAAGGCTTTCACAGACGGACCTAAAGATAGTTACTAAACTAATCCCAATCAGCGTAGACCCATTGAATGAATGGGATTTGTATAAGTGTTGCTTTGCCATTCAATAATTGATTCAATCGGCCAACCCTAGATGGAACTAACAATTGGATTTAGGCTGTATGATAAGAATTTAACAGTTTGTAAGACTGACTCTTCTTCTTCTTTAATGCAATGTTCTTTTTTGTTTACAAATCATGCTCCTCATTTTTTAAAAACACTGCAGTCACAAAAGTATTCCACACATACTGTCGGGACACGTAGCCAAAGTTGCAACACCAAAATAATATAGACTATGTGTTTTCCATAAACACATAAGGGCAATGTCAATTCAGCCCTTATCTGTGACAATAGTTAAGCAGTGTTGGAAAGGGAGCAGTAGTTTTTTGAGGGGTTTAGTAAAAGGGACATTCTGAGGAATTAAATAATAACTGTGTGCTGTCAAGTCAATTATGATTTACGGCAACACTTTTCTGAGTTTTTTAAATAGCGAGTACTGAGAAGTACAGTGGTGCCTCGCTTAACGATTGCCTCACTTAACGAGGAAATCGCTTGACGATTAGGTTTTTGCAGTCACAAAACAATGTTTTAAATGGGCTTTTTTTCGCTTCCTGAAGATCGGTTCCCCGCTTTGGGAACAGATTTTCACATTATGACGATCTAAAAACAGCTGATCGTCGGGTTTCAAAATGGCCACCGGGTGTACAAAATGGCCCCCTGCTGTTTTCTAGGATGGATTCCTCACTTTACAGGCAGCGAAAATGGCCACCCCTATGGAGGATCTTCGCTAGACCTTGAGTTTTCAGCCCATTGGAACGCATTGAAGGGTTTTCAATGTATTTCAATGGGCTTTTTTATTTCGCTAAACAAGGATTTCGTTCTACAGCAATTTCGCTGGAACAGATTATCCTCGTTAAGTGAGGCACCACTGCACCATTCCCTTCTTCTGGGGGCATCCTGCGGCTGTGCAGCTTGCCCAAGGCCAAAAAGGCTGGCTCTTCTGGGATGCGCGAAGAGGAAATGAACTCCCAATGTTTGGTTCCACTGCCAGATATCTAACTCACTGAGTTATCCAGGAGTCCCTATTTCAAGTTAAAACACAATCTCAAACTTAGCTGTGGTGGCACCATACACAGGGCAGAGGAAGGTGGGGTGATCACCACAGTTTGGCCCTACTTGCTGAGTCAGTCTGCTTCCTCCTTCTGTTATGGCTAATCTTCATTAGTTCATAGACATCCCTAATGTTCTATTTTGCAGATGAGTTCTAGAATGTCAACTTCTAGTCAATCTATAAGGTCTTGCTACTTTTATTTTTTTCCTTCAATTTGCAGTTACTAAGAAGATAGAGGGGATAAAAAACACATGTACTGTGGTTAATATTACATGGAAGAATGTTTAATTGTTTAAGATTATGCTCCCTTTCCAATCATCACATTACCAATAGCATGAATGAATTAAAGACTTCAAATACTTATTTCCTTTTTCTTTTTCCTTTCTTTTCTTTTCCACAAGGTTGGTCAGGCAGGACAGAAACCAGCCTCATTAAAACCAATGGGGGTTATTATATTGATTTCAGTGGTATGGGGACTGGACCCAATAAAACTGAAATTATCTATGCCTCTGACTTTGTCAATTGCCATCTGTACTACCAATAAAAACTGCTGGCTGTGAAGCTGTAGCTACATAACGTCTACCAGTACACTGGGGAAGTAAACACTGCAAATTGTGAATCACTTCTTGTATATTGGCTACTGATTTCAATTAACTAAAGGATATCATTAGAAAGATTTAAGGCATCCTTAAGCATGTATAAGGATGAAGCAGGCATCCTTACACTCTGCCTAAAATTATTATATACAATTCAAAATTAAATTACCAGCTGTAAGTTCAATAATACTAGAATATGATTAGGAAATTAAAAATGACAGTAACCACACTAGGATTTTGAGAGAGGAATGGATATAAACAATAACCACAAAACTTTATTGAAACAATGAAATGAGAAATTCTTCCATCTACATGAAAATGCAGCTTTACAATATTGCTGCTCTACACCAGTTGAAACATTTATCATCTAAATCAACATTATTGCCTTTTCTAGAAATGTGTAGTAACCAGGAGAGGTTCAGTAACACACAGAGAGGGCCACAAAAAGGCAATATGAAACTGCAAATAATTAAAATACAACACGTCTGACATTTATTATCTCATTTGGAAAAGTTTCCTGCAGATAGGTTTCCTCACACTGCCCCCGGTCATCTTCACCTTTGATTTTCTCCCTCATCTTCCCTAATCACAAAGAAATCTGAAATCTTATTCTATCCTTACTTAGCTATGTCGTACTCCCCTTTTTATTTTAACTCTCTAAAACTACATGTTCTAATTAGCAGAGCTGGGTTAGTCTCCTTAGAGTACCAGAGATTTATCTCTATTCAGCTGAGGCTCTTCTCCGAGGCTCTGTGTTAAGGACTTCTCTTGCTTAATTAATCTGCAAATCATGACTATTAAGGACAATGATCTTAACATACATGCTATTTAGGAAACATGTCCATTGTGTAATATTTTGTGCTGTAGCTGGTTCCTGACTTATCACTGCTTTGTCAACCATTGGTTGTTTGTGACAGAGAGGTGGACCTCAGTCCCAGATTTGCCTGTTCACTGGAACAGCCACATGATTTTTAGTCAACCACGGTATTGTGAAACTGGAACTGTCATTCAACATCACAAGTACCCAACTCATAACCAATTATTCTTCATATAAAATGAAATATTTCAGAGGGATCTTCTAACAAAGAACAACAGTGGAATACAGTGCTCAGGAAAACAGTGGATCCTCCTTTTTAGAAAAGGTTTTCAGGTAAAGAACAGATGGTCACATTTCAGGGATGCTATAACAGTGGATTCCCTACATCAGAAAAGGAGTAGACTACTTGCCTTCTGGTGTCCTTTCTAGCTCCAGATTTCTATACATTGTTCTCTCTGGTCCAGTTAAATGATTACATAAAGCAGTTAGAGAGATTGCTGGAACATGCCAGCTTGTACATTAGTCAACTGAAATAGAATTGAATAGCTTGACATGTGTGCTAGATATTTCCAGTTATAATGACAATCCTTAAATAATAGAATTGAGAAAATGGAGGAAAACTGTACAAACAGGAGATAGCTGTGGGGAATGAATTAAATGAGTGATGGGAAGGATGTCCCTGAAAGTGCCTTCAGGTGAAGGTACAACTGCAAATTAGAGAGAACATTATATCATAGTAAATATATGATGGGAACATGGATGCCTGTGTTTTCTTTTCCCCACCTCAATTTTATCTCAAAATTTGTTTGTTTGTTTGTTTACTTGCTTGCTTGTTTGTTCCCATTTCTATGCCACCCCATTAGTGTGATCACTCTCTAGGCAGTTCACAATATACAAGAAAATCATACACTAAAAGCACCATGTAATAAACACAATAAAATAAACTGAACAGTGTTGGTAACTAAAATGACTGTTAAATAAAAATACACAAATTAAAACTCATTTGAACATCTCAGGACAATATTCACACTTGTAGAAGGCAGCTTTATATAAGTTGGTCTTAATTAGCTTCCTAAAAACAGAGAGGGATGGCACCTCATGAAACTTTGTAGAAAACTCATTCCAGAGGGAAAGAGCCACAAACAAGGAAACTTTGTTTCTAGGTTTGGCTTTTTTGACCTTCTTGTCTGTTAACATTCTTAAAATCAAGGAGCACGTGGGCCAGGTAGATATTTTGTGGGAGAGATGTTCTGTCAAATATCAAAGTCCTTATAGGTTATGACCAGCACTTTAAATTTAGGACTAAAACCAACAGGGAACCAATGAAGGTGTGACAAGATTGCAGCTATGGGTCCATATCTGCTGGTACCTGTAATCAGGTAATCACATTTTGGGCCTGCTGAAGTTTCTATTCTGATTTCAAAAGCAGCCCTATGTAGAGAGTGTTACATTAGTCTGTTTTAGAGATTACTGATGGATGGACCGCTCTTGTTAGGCATTTCCTATCCAGGTAGGGGTGCACCTTGACAATGAACTGAAATTGATTGCCAAGACATGCTTGGCCACAGCAGATATTTGCACCTCCAGAGAGAAAGCTGGTCCCAAGAGTAATCCCAATAACATCTATTTACTACTGTAGTGCTAGCTTTTCTCTTGGTTTGTGCCAATAGTCCATGGCAAATCAAGACAATTTATTAGTACTTTTATCACCCTGGATCTGAATTTGGGCATTCCACTTTTATCCTCATACAAATCAGAATGAATCAACTGATTCTGTTTGGACATGGGGATTTGTCTATATCCAGTGCACAGCCCAAATACATGTGTTACACTTGCAATGAAAATCTGTCTGTTTCTCCCTGCATTTTTCATTATTCCAATGGACACTGATAGTAGTTCCATTCTGGACATACTTTCTTTATGCATAGAAGCTTGTGTGTATTTTTGTGTTCTTTTCTTCAAACTATATACATTTTTGAAAGCAATTTTTCCCTTCATATGCTTTTTACACACATCGTTCACCAAACTGTGTGCATACTTTCAAAATACCCCCCCCCCCCCGGAAACAAATTGCAAGACTTAAATATATGTGTTTTTAAATAAACATTTATTCCTTTTGGCTGTGCATGACTAATAATTCTTCACCAACTTGGAAGAAAGAAGTCAAACACAATGGTTGAGTAAAACTAGGGTCTTTATTTAATTATCTATATATGATCTGCAGAAGGGCTTAATGCTATGTAAGCTTTACCTGATGGTGAAATCTACACTGTTTGATGGGTGGAGGGCTCTGTCTTCAGCTACAAGCCATTTCTAATTGGCCAGCCGTGCCAAAACCTTACCTAGAACACTCCACACGAAGCACTCTAAGGAGATGCTGTGGGGCAATCTCAAAGGCCTTTGGACCCAAATCCAACCTCTGGATTGAAATTTGAAGGGCAAGTTAGGGCAACCCTTTCCTATAGATTTTCGCTAATATTTATTGATCTGTTGTTCCCTATGCTAAGTGAAGGTCTATTGAAACAACAACACCAAAAAGTCACCTAGAACCAACATAATGAATTCCACTTATGATTCATTGCAGAATAGGTGAAAAGACCAATTCTTCAAGGAGGAGCCACATAAGAAAGCAAACTTTCCGATCTAGTCCTCAAACGACCTACAATAGCATGCAATGACCACAAGGTCTGGATAGCTGGATTGGACAATAGTAAAAGAGAGGGCATAGTTATCATCATCAACAACAATTGCAGAGCTGGAAAGAATCCTATGGATCTGGGACTCCAGCCCCTATTAAGGAGGGAGAATAGGGAATCAAACCTCTGGCCAGCATCCAGATGCCTAAACTACTGAGCTATCCCTGGTGCCAGCTTTTATAACCATTTGGCCAGCAGTAATGAATTTGTAGCAACCCTCTCATGAGGTGAATCCTATCAATCTCCCTCCTGAGGGGGAAATCAAATGTATAGCCTGTACTCAACAATCTCCCAAGCACTTAGAAATTGTTCTCTGGCCCTAGAGATTTTCACCACTACCTCCAATAAGGTTGACAGATTGCAGGAAAACCCACACCCCTTGGGCTGTTGTCCTAGAACTGCGAACTGTAGCCCCCCTCCTAAGATAAGTTCCCTATTGCCACCTTAATATCAAATATTAAACTGAAAATGTTCTTAGGTAATTGAATATGTGCTGCTGTTTATTCCATGAGACATAAATTTAACAGAAAAAAATGATCAACATTTGACAGGTAATAAAAATGGAAAAGAAAAAAGAGGGGGAAGGTTTTTGCTGAGCCTTCGCATACAAAGCACAAAATCTTGCCATTTAAACAAATTGCCAAGAAAAAGGCCCACCATTCCCTCAACAGGAATTGTAAAGCTGAGTCTCCCCACTCCACTTTCTCATTTATCCCCACCGCACTGACTAAGCACCATCTTCAGTTACCTCCTACCCAGAAATTTTTGCTCTCCTCACTATTGTTCAGCTTGATGTAGGGTGAGTCAAGACAGAATGGGAGGAGATCTTTTGAAATTTGTAAAAAAAAAAAACTCTAAAGAGGGAAGCAGAAAATAAAACCATGGGGGAGATGTTACTGAGGAACAAAAACAAAGGGAAGCTAACTACACCTGGTATGAAATGAGTATTTTAGGATGCTTTTTTCCTTATTAGTTTGTATGTACAGACATTTAAGTCTGTAGCACAAATGTTATTACACTATGTATTGTCAAGTTGCATTATAAATGAGCTGCCCTATAAGTGAGTTACCTCCAAAAGGTCCTACTCAGCTCTTATTAACTCAAGGTTGTAGCTTACTTTATGGATTAATTCCATCTCATATTTGGTCTTCCGCTTTTTCTGCTGCCTTCAACTTCTCTCATGATTTATTGTCTTCTCCAGCACAAACATAGTGATTTCAATAATGCCATTGCCTGCGTTCAGCCTGGAGACAGGCAGTGCATAATGGCCTCTCCCAGTTTGAAGAAACCCTTGTCCAGCAGGCCAAGGCAAAGAAGCAGACCCAAAATCAGCAAAATCAGGCAGCTGGACAGGGGACAGATTGTATTTGTCTTCAGTGTGGAAGGTACTATCACTCTCGAATTGGCCTCCTCAGCCACAATAGACAATGTTCCAAGTCCTCCATACAGAGCACGTTACCATAGTCTCTCGAGACTGAAGGATGCCTAATCTAATTGCCCGCCCAGCCTGAAATAATGAGACAAGATGCAATATGTATGGGTTAAACTAGGACCACAAATTTATTAAGGCTTTAACTTCCCCTATTACAAGGGGGGCTGCCATAGTGTAACAAATCTGGAACCAACGTAAATCCTACCTGACTGGTCCAGACCTATTCTCAGCAAGTTCCTGTGCCGAAAGGGCGCTGTCTTCCAGCACAGCACCCTCTTGGTCCTCCGCACCGGAGGCTCCCCTCAAGGTGAGCCTCGAGACCCCTAGTGCACAGCGTCCCCTGGGGTCACCTGTTTTTCCCTCTCCTCAGATAAACTTCTTTACTGAAATTCTGAGAGAAGGGGTTTCTAGCACCCGCTGGGTGTCTCCCCTAATATGCCCACGATCCTATCCTGTTTTGCACTACCCAGTGCTGTGACCTATTTAATAGTGGCAATCTACTATTTTAACCCCAAGAACACCCTGGTGAGTAAGGATGGGATGGGCAAAAAAACAGCTGCACCCTAAGGCCAATGTGGGTGCAGGTCAAAAAATTCCATCCGGCCCCAAAGCATCCAGCTACTCTCATTCTGACCACAAGGGTGGGCGGGCCGCTTTACAAGCAGGGGAGAGGATGGAGCAGGCATGGGCAGCCTTCTTAAAGGCTTGCCTTTAGCCCTGCCTGCCTGACGTCCTCTGACTCTCCCTGCTGACGTCTCTACTGATTGGGCAGGCAAAGAACCCCTGCTCCAGCAGCTCCGCCCTGTGCCGGAGGGCCTATGCAGATAGGCCAGAATTTAGAAAATTGCTTCAGAATGTTCTCAGTCATATAATCATCATCATCACCACCGTCATCTTAGAACTGCAGAGCTTGCAGTGACCCTTATGAATTAATGAGTCCAGCCCCTGTCAAGGAGGAACAGTGGGGAATTGAACTCCCAACCTCTGGCCCTGCAGCTAGAGACCTAAGCTACTGAGCTATCCAGCAGTTCATATCACAGCTTTTTCTTGCTAAACGTGTTCCTTTTGAACATTGCAGAACCATGAAAGTGAATCCATATTTAAAGCAAATATCTTACTTCAGGAATTATTTCTACTACTACAAGGTTTTGAATTCTGTTCATTTTATAATCAAGGCAATTTGTCCTGTCTGCTCAAGACAGAGACGGCCTGTAAACTAGGCATCCTAAAGTCACAAAACTCAGTGGCTGGTGGTGGTGATGGTCTTCCTAGTGTTAGCTGTCCAGGAACTGACTGTCATCATAACAGCACAAGCATGGGGCTTGGAACTCACCAGATGGGACAGGCCTGGTGCCTGCCTCAGGGATCCGCATCACAGTTGGCCCCTCTGCAGAATTGGGAGAATTTAAATTTTTGATGAGTTAATGAAGTGTGGCCCTAGTTAAACCCATCACCTGTATCTTGTCTCTTTATTTCTGGGGTGGACAGGCAAAGCAGCTGCCTAAAAGAGAAAGTGAGGACCTTCTAGAATGCAGCCTAGACATCCTCCCCTTCCCTTGTCATGCTTGGTTGCAAGACAGCTTAAACAGGTGGATGGGGAATAAATACATCGGGGACAGTGAAGTTGATCTGAACTCTCACCAGGAACTGGGAGATTAGGAATTTCAGGAGAGGTTTTACCTTTCAATGGAGCTTCACCTGTCAGTCTCCTTCTGCTTTGCCATTCAAAGGTCGATACACTCCTCCCTTCCCAGCATGGTATACCCCCAAACTACTTCATTGTGAATTGTGCAAAAATCGCCACCATGAGTCCTAAGAGTGTGTTTGGAGCAGACACTGTGAACATAAGTAATGTCATTAATCACATAAATAGGAAGGATATCAGGTCAAATCCAAAGGAACAAAACAAGGCAAAAACATGTGGCACCTTAGTGACTATGTAACTATTATATTTTAATGTAAGCTTTCCTGGACATGTCCACTTCATCAGACATGTGGAAAGCTTACATTAAAATATAATAGTTAGTCTTTAAGGTGCCACATGTTTTTGTCTTCTTTTGTTTTGTTTTGTTTCTTTGGATTTGGCCTGATATGCTTGCACAGACTAACATGGCTACCTCTTCCAAAACTATAGATAGGAAAGGGGAAGCATAAGTAGGTGGCTATTCAAAATGTCCTTGCTTTGGGCCCAGTTATGTCGGGCTACAGCGTTAGGGCCATTCATACTATATATGTCAAAGTGACTGGAACTTCTTTGACTTATAAAAGTCAAAAGTCCTCAGTAAATTTCTTTTATGGTGAAGGCGGCACGGTGTTAAGTTTTTCATTATACCTTTGCACAATTGCATCCTCTTTTATTGGGAGCCATGGTGGATCAGCATGTTTGAAATTTGTAGTGCTGACCTATCCTCAGCTTAACAATGAATCAATCTGATAAGTTCCTTTAGACATTTATGTGACTCTGTCGTATTTCACAGCAACACAAAGTGTCAGACTGCACATCCCATACAATCCCCCCTCCCGCCGCCATGTTATTTCCTCAAATTGTGTGTGGTTTCCCCAGGCTTCAAAAACATAAGGGAAATATTTGCTTACTTTAGAAACCTTCATCAGGGGAATCTGTTGAAATGAAATGGTGTTTTTTAAAAAAAAAAATAGGCAAGCACAGCACTCTTCTCAGTAGCACACAGAAGTTTAAATTAATGCACCATGTCATGCTGTCAGCCTCACATCTTCAGAACTAAAGAGATGGCTTTTGAAAAGAAGTAAACAAAATACTTTAGTCAGAACTGTGAGACTTTCGCACGAGAAGCCCCCCGGGTATTCCCATGGTTTTATCTTACAGCATTGCACTGACAGGTACATGTTTAAAAATCTGTTTCTCTGCAAATGAACTCCACCGTCTAGACAGGAGGTTGTATAGCTGTGTGTGTTAGGATGTACAAGTGTTGACTAAAAAGAAAAGAGAGCTATAGACAAAACCCAGGAGTATGGAGCACAAACTACATAAGGAAGGCAATATTTAAAAATCCATTATCTTGTTTCACAAAGGCTGTCCTCCAGTATTTGAAATGACATGGTGTTCTAATGTGAATTTATTTGAGGAGGGGGGAGAGTTACTAAAGCAGAGATATGGACAATTTCTTTTCGGGACTTCACCTCCAAGAAAGTCCTAGCCAGCACGGCTACTTGGGTATTCCAGGAATATGAGTGAGATATCCTAGGAGCTGGAGTCTTAAAAAGTTTTTTTAATCTTTGTGCTAGAGGGTAAATACCCAACCTTCCCTACTCCAGTTGATTATTGCCAAGGTCCCAAAGTCACAGATGCTACATGACTTCTTTTGCCTATGGAGGGACATCTAAGCAGTGAACAGGATTGCTTTTGAGACTTCCGGCTTGACACTGTGATGAGACATCAGCAGAAGGATGGAGCTCCATCTCTTGGGCTGAATTCTGACCTGTTTGGGACCCCCCAGAGGGTTAAAACCACTCCAAAGAGGTGGTGAAATGGGGGAGAAGCCTGTTGATCATGGTGGGGATGGCGGTTACCTATGTTTGATCCAGAAACTCCCCAGTCAACCAGCAGGTGGAAAAAAGCAGCTGAATTAGCTTGCTTGCAAGTCATCAGCAGCTGGCAAAAGAAGAAACGATAAATCAGCCAATTTAACATTGTCGCTAACACTGTGTGGTAAACTCTCCTGGGGGGACCCAATTTGTGGGTGAATAACTGAGATGTCTGATATTCAATCTTCACCAAAGTTGGCAGGCATGCTGGGGAAAGACACAAGAAACTCTGTTGTGATTCTGGAGGCTCTAAGTACCTGGGGGGAGTTTCCTCAGGGGTCCTATTTTTGACCATATATCTCAGGAGTCCATGATCCAATGTTCACTAAACTTTCAGGAGTTGTAGTAATGTATCCGAGGAAGCTTCCCTGCAAATTTGTTGTCTCCAGGTGGTTGAGGGCCAATGTTATAGCCATTTAAATTGCAGACAAATCGGCAGATCGATCCGTCAAGGAATATTTATATATTCATATTCGCTGATCTGTTAAGCTTCGTGAACGGATCTTGCCACCTAGAGTGGTCGTATTGACCAGATAGGCGGGGTACAAAGAGAATAAATAAATATTATACCTCCCCGGTATAATACGAGACGCGAGAAGGAAATTGGTACATACTTTCATATGTGGTGGGAATGTGAAAAAGTACAACGATTTTTGAAACTAATTTCTAAAGAATTAAATATTATATATGAAAAAGATAAAGAATTTAATCCTGCAATAGCTCTATTATCAATATTTGAGAATGTGGAATATGACATGATGACTAGAGAGTTGATTTCCAATTTATTAGCAGCAGCCAGATTAATAATAGCTAGGAATTGGAAATCAAACTCTCAATGGTACAATGAAATATGGAATATTGCTATAAATAAGTTAACTTGTAACTTACAGGTTAAGAAAAGAGAGATGAAAAATAATAAATTTTATGATATATGATATATTATGATATTATGATATATCATATATCATAAAGTTTTATGAATGTGTGCTAATTTCTTGAATATGTGCTAGCAAGAGGAAAAGGGAAGCTCCAAATCAAGAATCAATGCAGTTCTGGAGAAGAGGACAATAAAGGAAGAAGAAGAAGAATAAAGATAGAGGAAGAAGAGGATTACTGCAAGAGTTCCTAACTATGGTAGTGGGAGAACACAGTTGATTTGTATTTTGGTTTATGAATTTTATATTTATGTTTATGTTGTACTTTAAAAAAATTTTTAAAAAATAAACAATTGGATTTATAAAATTTGCCTTGCAGGATAGGGGACGTGGTGGTGCTGCGGGTTGAACCGCAGAAGCCTCTGTGCTGCAAGGTCAGAAGAACAGCCATCGTAAGATCGAATCCACGCAATGGAGTGAGCTCCCATCACTTGTCCCAGCTCCTCACCAACCTAGCAGTTTGAAAGCATGCAAATGCAAGTAGATAAATAGGTACCACCTCGGTGGGAAGGTAACAGCATTCTGTGTCTAGTCACACTGGCCACATGACCACAGAAACTGTCTTTGGACAAATGCTGGCTCTACGGCTTGGAAATGGGGATGAGCACCGCGCCCTAGAGTCGGACACGACTGGACTAAATGTCAAGGGGAACCTTCACGTTTACCTAAATTATTGATGCTTCTTCCACCAATTTTCATTCCTTCTTCATCTTAATCTAGTCTGGCTTTCCATGTGACATATTCTACATACATACTGAACAGATAAGGAGATAAAATACACCCTTGTCTAACACCTTTGCCTACAGGAAACCATTCTTCGTCTCTATATTCTGTCCAAATTGTAGCTTCTTGTCCGCAATACAAGTTACACATCAGGACAATGGTCCTGAACTAGATTAATTTCCTTTAGGATTGTGCTCCAAAATGTTAATGTCTTGAGGGCCAAGCAAAGCGAATCATAGCTACTAACCAACATAGCAGGTATGTGATTTAGCACAAGCATTCTTGGATTTTATTTTTTTCTTCCAACTCTCATTCCAGCTCCTTCTGCAAGATCTTTCCTCTATTCTCAAGTGATTGTATATGGATAGAGCCTTTCTGTAACCCACTAGTAAAAAAGCATCCGGTGAATAACATGAGTAGAAAGTAAGAAAACACTGCAACAATGTGTGCTAGAGCAAATTAACATTCCACATAGCAATTCTAAAAATGGGGTCAGCCAAAACAAAATATTATAGGTTTGAAACTGGGCTTCAGATAAATGCTAAATTTGGCACAGTTGTAGCTGGCAGTCTTTTATCTAAACCAAAATTGGAAAGGTTTGGGCAAAGAGATTTCATGTTATGTTTTTTTAAAATGCAAAACTATTCCCTACCATTTAGAGACAACTCCCAGCTACCCTAGATTTAAAATAAGACACATAAATTGAAAATACCAGTCTTGCTTATCTTGAAAGTGAATTGTTGGCTACATCTGCTTTTCTTTATTTGGAAAAAATCCAGGTTGTGGGGGCTGAAATAGTGTTCCTTTCAAATGGAGGAATGAACAGTTTCTTAAAGTACTTAGCATACATGGTGCAGGCTTGCCAGAAAGAGTTACAGAAACAATACATTGTGCATTTTTGGATATCTTTGTGTATGGAGGAAGAAGATATATGGAGGGCTGCAAAGCAACTAAAGGTCACAGGAACAGAGTCAAATGACAGATTTTCTTAAAAGAGGCAAAGAGATTTGTTTTAAGGAAAAATAATGGAGTGACAATCCTCCAGAAAGGGGAACATTTTGTCATGCATCTTCAAGGAATTAGCATACATTTTAAAGGTCTCATCAAAGTATTTCTCCATATGTTACAAAAGCAGATTGAATTTCTGTTTTGTTATAGTTATTCAGTAAATGCTCCCTCAGAATTTCTGAGACCAAACAATCTCCTGACAAGTTTTTAAAGGGAAAATCAGTTCCACGTCTGTTTTTTTATTAAAATTTTCTTAAAATATTAAAAAATAGAGAACTAATATGCATAAACTCACCCGCTGAACTGTTAAATTACTGTTTTGGGTTTTTTTTGCTGCATATGGTCTTAGTGCTGATGCCTACCATATTTGCCTGTGTATAAGATGACTTTTTTGGCCCCAAAACATGCCTCCAAGTGGGGGGGGTCATCTTATACGCCGGGTGCACTTCAGTTGGGCCAGGAAGGAGCCGCCACTGCTGCCGCCGCTGTTGAGTGAGTGACGCAGGGCCACGCTGGCTGGGGAGGAAGGCAGGCGGGCAGGCAGGCAGACAGGAGGCAGGCGGTCGGTCCAGACGGAGGGAAGGAAGCAGAGCCAGCCATGCCTGAGTGGCCAGAGCCTGCCGCCAGGCTGCCCACCGCCCTGTGCCGCTGAGCCAGCTGCCTGCTTGCCTGCCGCAAACGCTTCCCTTCCTCCTCCTCCTCCACTGCCACCGGCCGCCCTCCTCCTCGCCCTCCTCATCACTGGCCATGAACTTCCAGGGAGGGCTTGGGCAGAGCCCCGGGCAGCTGCCGCTGGCACCACAGCAGAACCGTCCACTCTATATTTTGAGTGGAAATGTTGGGGGGTCATCTTATAAGCCCAGTTGTCTTGTAAGCCAGCAAATACAGTATATCCTGTCACAGTCTCCTGTTGGTAGTTGGGTACCTGAACCATCCTACCCAACTTTGTCACTATTCAATTGCTTGATAACTGTTTTTTAAAAAAATCCAAAGTGTGTGCATACTACATGGGTAAATGCTTTATTTGTTCAGAATGTTCAAAATATCTACAACTTTATGTCTTCAAGTGATGAAAAATATGCAGTGTTTTTTTTTAAAAAAAGCTCTCGTGCCTTGCTTTGGAACAGAATTGCCACTACTGGAGGCTTTTAAGCTGCCTCCTCTTCTCTCTCTCTCTCTCTCTCTCAGTGTGTGTGTGTGTGTGTGTGTGTGTGTGTGTGTGTGTGTGTGTGTGTGTGTGTGTGCGCGTGCGTGCGTGCATCCGTGTGTGTGTGTGTGCACGTGCGTGCATGCGTGCGTGCGTGCCTGCATGCGTGCACGTGTGTGTGTGTGTGTGTGTGTGTGTTTTACCAGATGCTCAATTTCTAGTCTAGGGGACAACAGAGGCTTGAATCAGGACACATGTTACTGATTCCTGCTCTAAACATTGATTGACAATGTCTAATAGCCCAAGAGAAATCTGAAAGAAAAAAATTAATCAGAGAATGTTTTTCTAAGACATTTCAGCTCAGATGTCCACCCCTTTCAAGAATAAACAGCAATACCACACCATAGAAGAAATTCATAGAATACCCAATTGTATATTGTGATGACACGGAGTGGTTCTCTTTTGTATCCAAATGTCAACATGCATGCTTTTCTACTCTGCATGCTTTTGTAAGTTAAGGATCAGCAGAAAATGCCTGAATAATGACTAGAAAGTCACACTGGAAAATAATGTTGGATACTTGAAAGGGGATAAAAAGTAGGTTGCACAACCTGTCTTTTAAATTAACACTCAGTAAAATAAGTTTTGGACAAGCTTTTGAACGTCTACAGAACACCTAGTATTATTACCAGCTTTCAGGTTTTGAAGATTTAATCTGTTTTTTTGAATGCCACACATATATTTGATATTCAAGGATATGGAACAGCCCTAATTTAGATAAATTCAAGGCTTCTGGAGGTGCAGTATAAAGCCTCCAATTATTCAACAAGCAAAAAAATGCACATAATATAAATGCATGAATTTGGGAAATTGTTCTGAAGATAACAACAGAGACTTAGAGTACCAATCTCTGTCGAAACCTTCAGCAGTTGGAAAAAGATGATAGTGCCATTAAAAAGAAAGACAAAAGCCCTAAATGTATCTGCCAGAGACATCAGCAAAGTAAAGCAAATTAAATAAGAAGGAAAGTACTTTGCTTAAGGGATGAACAACAGAGGAGACTTAGGACACAAATTGAGGGGTATAGAGGCAGACTCCCCAAAGAGTAGAAAAGCATTGTGAGTACAACTGGGCATCCCCTGGACAACAGCATGCAGCCCAGGAATACTTCGCTTCCAGAAGCATTGTACTGGAACAGCATCAAACCCACGTAATTCATGGATGATGCCCTGGATGGTCACTAAAGTCAAAGAAAAGTTGATGGCTTCTGGTCAAAAATAGTATGACTGTCTTGATATTTTAATTGGTATTTGATTTTGCTGATATTTCATGGGTGTCCATGATTTTGAATTGTGCAATGCTCTAATATGAATAAAGAAAGGACAACAGAAATTGGAAGTATTCTATACATCCTCTTTAATTCTTCTCAAAATCAAGATTGCAGAACATGAAGAAGCAGAGGTTTTAGATCTACCCCATCCCATTTGGGCTTCTCCTCAAGTACATTCCCCATTCGCATGGCTAGTGAATTTTGGATAAACCTTCCACTTGATTATTAACAGTAGAGGGTAGGGTCCCTGACATCTCTAACTTTTCAAGGCTCATTTTGCATGATGGATTGTGACTAGGGAGGAAAGCAATGAACCACCCCACCTAAGATGACTTGTTCTACTCTCTGTGCTTATATTTAATTGCAGAAAAGGCAGAGATGTCGCCCTAGGCTACATATATTATTCACCATGCATCATTTGTCTCTAAGTGTGTGAATTAGTTAGTTGGTTAAGCAGTTATTACCATTATACTTGCCATTATAAGGGATGTAATAAATACTCATAGATTTTCTTGCCCTTGATTGAAAAAGATGTCTCAGCAAATCAAGAACACCATCAAAAAAGTTTCAACTGTTGTGAGAGTTTTCATTCCTGCATGTGAGATTGTTTTTTAAAAAAGTAAATGGAAAGAAAACGGAGGTACATGAAAAACTAATATTAACCACAACGATATACTTTGCATTTAAAAAACCTGTATGTTTCACGACTGAAGGTGATTTTGTTCAATAATTCATTTGTCCTGAAACAATTGCACCTCCATAAAGAACTGAAGCATTTAAAACAAAACTCCTATTATCTCATGTACCAAGGAGAAAAGATTTGGATATTTTCATTCTCATTTCTGAGAAAGAAGTGAACAAAGATCTGCATTGTTAGTTTATGTGGTCCGTCTCTCTGTTTCCTCCATTGTTCCATCAGGAGAAGCTTGAGAGAATAGGGATAGGTTCAATCCGATAGGTTTAGGGCAAGAGACAGTGGCTGGAAATGGCTGGTGTACTGCTCAGTTTTGTGGGTGGGTGGGGTTTGAGAGGATTCTGAATTCCAGAATTCTCCAAGAATTCCCCAGGTAGATTTCTGGGAGTTTCAGTCCAGAAACACAGCTTCCTGGTGCTTTCATTCCACTCAACTGGCCAAGGCTGAAGCCCCCTTCTAAGCTTTCTTCCAAGACTTCCTTCTTTGCTGCAGTGCTTCCTAGGAGGGGAGCTATCCTATGGTTCCTGGGAGTGGTGTGTTTCTTCAGAAGGAGCTCTCTCTAGAGCATAAACTTCAGGAAGCATTGCAACAGGAAATGAAAGTTTAGATGTATTGGAGTTATTTCAGCCTTTGGCTTGAGTATGTTGGTTTCAGTAGGTTTGGCTGTAAGGGAACTTTCTGGCCCAAGGTAACTGTCAATTAATCTAGCAGTAACCAATTATTCCTTTTCTGCCTCTTATTTTGAAGAGTCACACCTCTCCGCTCTAGTATCTTCCCCCCTCTCCTTTTGGTCTGCTGCAAGTTAGTATGTAGTTAGTATGCACTTAGTGCTATTAGAGTGATGTTATAATATAGTCTGCTCGAAGCAGATTGTGTATCTGTTGTGGTCTGTTGCTGAAAGTCTGTAAGCAACCATTTTTGTACAGTATGCTTTTTTATTTCTTCAGTACTCTAATTAAATGAAAATTTTGTATTCTTTCTCTTACCAATGTCTCAGAGTGAGTTATTGAGACTGTAAGTGACAGTTGATGAGACAATAAATGATGGCCTACTATGGAGAGACTTGAAGCTTATTTTGTGATGTAAGCCCTTGCATTTCAACTGTGCAGTTAGAGATATTTGTTGTTGTTTTAAATCAATACTCTGCAACAAGACGAGAGGCTAGAAGAAAGCCTCAGTCTTGTCCAGCAGAGTGGGATGAAGGTGCCAATAAAGATGTGTTTGTAGGCTAGAATTCCTAGAATGCCTGGGGAATTCTTGGAGAATTCTGGGATTTGGAATTTTTTTTAAAAAAAGAATAGCACACCCCATAGTGGCTGGTCCTAGGTTCATGACAGAGAGAGGATTTGAATCCAGGTTTCCCCAATTGTGAAACAACAAAATAAATAATCAATCCAAACTATATGCAGGACTCAGCAATGTCTGCAGCCAGTTATAAGAACCATTTTGAAAGTCCTTACAATAATTCCAACATAGAATTGAACAGTGGCACACAGACCAGAGTTTATGCTAGGCACTGAAGAGTCCAGCTCTGTAGCTGCCTAGGTATGCTGTGTGTTGCTGAGACCAGGCCTAACTACATGTGACACTCATTCCATAGATCCTATTTTCCAAACAGAAACTATTAGTGGGAGGCTGCAAGTATACCAAGAGGAATAAAAGGAGGAAGGAAAGAGGCCGTTTAATCATTTCTCCTCTGGACATTGGAAGAAAATCTCAAAACCCAACAGCACCAAGCAATCTCCTTGGCAAGTATTAATTAAATGGTCACTTAAGCAGATGGTCAATTCGAATGAAAGTATGGGTAGGACAAAGATATGCCAGGGCCTGTTGAACTTACTTCATAACCCTTAGGTTGCCATCCTAAGGTCTTGCCTTTTCTACTGGTCCCGCATGTTTGACAGCAGACAGGAAGCTCTTCCCATCTATTTGCGGTCTTGCTAATGCAATTTTCACCTTCTGAATTTCTGCATGTTAAGTTCCTCTCAAGAGGAGCAGAAACATCACAAGGAAAAAGAGAGGGGGGGGGAAGATCCTAGATCTCAGGAAAAGAAAATCTAAAGCCAGAATGCAATGGGCACTTTACTCTTCTGTAAGTGAAATAGTAAAAGATATGCTGTCCAATTGCAGCTAATTAGTAAGGTACTTTTTGTGTTCCAGTTGTGCACTCAGTTGCACAATTAAGCTCAGTCCCAGATATGTAACAAACACCTTGTTAATTAGCATTAGGTTGCCATCATGACTTATACAATTTCAGTGACACAAGCAGACATTATCAATTGGATTCCAGCCTTTTATGCAAGCCACCTGGAGTACCTTTATCCCTTCTGCTCACCCATAGGCTAAGCTTCTTTTCTTTTCTTTTCTTTTTCTTTCACAAAGGAGATCACAAATGTGTGAACAAGCCACCTGGAGTACCTTTATCCCTTCTGCTCACCCATAGGCTAAGCTTCTCTTCTTTTCTTTTCTTTTCTTTTCTTTTTCTTTCACAAAGGGGATCACAAATGTGTGAACCAAAAATGGGTAGGTAGCAGCTTCTTTTCTGCACAAGACGCTAGGGTAGCACTAGGCCTATGCTAAGCCTCAAAGCTTTCCCAGCTAGGCCTCCCCCCCCCCTGCAAAAAATAAGCCACATTTAGGTGTCTATAGCTGTGGGTCTGTCAGGTCGAAACAATGGATAATTGTGGGATATATCGCTCAAATAATCAAAAAGTTCCATGCCTATGGAAATGTTCACATTTTTTGCCAAGGTGATCCCTCAAGTGTGTAAGATGTCATACCACATTATATCCCTCACTTCTTTATCTTGAATTTAGGTGCTTTCTTTTGTAATTGATCATTAGAAAGTAATCAGGGGGCTAAATTTGCATGTTTGATTGCTGAGTCACATACTTCTGAGGCAATCGCTTTCCGGAAATGAGAACAGGTTAGTTGTTTAAAGTACATATTCTGATATCTTTAACTCCAAGTGTCCCCTCCTATTCATTTATTCATTCATTCATTGTTTCTCTCGTGATCTCTGTATTATATGCCATCAAGTCAGAACAGATGTAGCAATGCTAAGAGGGCTTTCAAGGTAAGTGATATACAGTACTTAAATAGTGTTTCTACCAGTCCTCACACCCCATGAATTTCCATGGCCAAACGGGGATTTGAACCTCCATTTCTTGAGTCCTAGTCTGTTATTTTGTCTGCCACACCACACTGGATATCTTAAACTCACCATATTTGTACTATTTGGTACATATTTGTACTATTTGGCTCATTCTTCAGAAAGAGATTCAGACTAATGTTCTCCAGAGCATTGCCCTTGAGCTACCAGACTTAGGTTTCAAATTTCTTGAGGACAGCTGCACTTCCTTATTTCCAAGTGCCTCAGACCAGTGCCAGAGATGGATTTTCCATCAGTCTGGTTAGGGACTGTGCATGATGGTACTGGTGACCTTCAAAAGATATTTTCGGTCCAACCACATTAAGACAGATCCAGTTTTAAGACTAAAATAAAAGGCCTTCGTTATCATTCATGCAACAAGAGATAATTCTACTCTTCGTTAAAATACATTCCATACATGATTACCCCTTAATTTTATTATGCCCTTTTGTATCCTGCAAAGCAGGATAATGTCAAAATAACAAGTTGAAAACGTTCCTTTCTCTTGGTTATTAGCTGTAAGGAGAACACAGGGGAAATGGCCACTGGCTCATATTGTTTGCAAGAACACCTTCTGAAGGTGAAGAACCCATTCTAATATGCTAATCAATTTTAATTTGAAGGCTCCTTAGGGAAGCTTTAAAATCTTTCTTTGTATCTTAATCAATCAGAATCCTTGAGTGATCCATTATTTAAGAGTAAACTCTAGCAGAACAGTCAAGCAGGCCTTTTACAAAAAAAACAGTCTTGGATAAGGCACGTTCTGGCTATATCTTTAAATTCTCTTGGACACATACTGAATGCAAGAACTAACATTAAGCATCACTATAAGCTGGACTACTTTAGTATTGCTAAGAATCTGTTAGAGATGTAAATTCTCATTTGTGTCATGTGTGGGAACAAGAAACTGCACATACCTTTTTCTCCCTGCTTACAAAGTGGTGAGATACTTTCTGCCAGCAACTGATGAGAATTTCACCTATCTGTTTCTGTTCAAATTGCACCGACTGTGCAATTTCGCCAAAAATTTGCACCTCACTCACTCACTCACTCACTCACTCACTCACTCACTCACTCACTCACTCACTCACTCACTCACTCACTCACTCACTTACTTACTTACTTACTTACTTACTTACTTACTTACTTACTTACTTACTTACTTACTTACTTACTTACTTACTGCCCAGCTGGCTTCTAAGGCCACTCTAGGTGGTTCACACAAAAAAATAAACCACAATAACATATGAAAAAGTAACCACAAAATATAACCACAATATAAAAATCACATATACATATCAGTCAATTAACTAGAAAAGAAAGCAACATGAAAACAGTTAATGGTTGTTGTGGGTTTTTCGGGTTTCTTGGCCATGTTCTGAAGGTGGTTTTTCCTAACGTTTCACCAGTCTCTGTGGCCGGCATCTTCAGAGGACAGCAAACTGTGCTCTGGTGTAGTTTGGCTAGGGCGTGGAGTATTTATGGCTGTGAGATGGGGTGATTAGTGTGTATTGTTGTGGGTATATTGTTTTCTGTGGATGGGTGATTAGTGTGTTTTGTTGTGGGTGTATTGTTGTGATAAGGAGATTATCTGTCCCTGTGGTTGATGGTAGTGATCCCCTTGACCTTGTGGTTGGGTAGAACTCAGACCCGAACATCATCATCCTACCAGCAGACAAAGGCAATGCTACAGTAATCATGGAAACAGAATAATACAGGAACAAAAACAGAGAACATCTAGAGCCCATCACCTACAAAAAACTGAAACGAGACCCAACTAACAAAATCACGATAAAAACAACAACATGCTGATCAGGAGTTCCTCCCTGCACCACAACGTCCTCCAACAAATTTGCAAGACAGAAGCTCTCCCACCTAGACTAGACGGACTCCCCAAAATCCACAAGGATTCTACCCCACTCAGGCCCATTGTAAGTGCCATTGGCTCCCCAACATATGAATTAGCCAAACACCTAGCAACCCTTCTACAGACCCACATTGGACAAACCTCATCCTACATCAAAGACTCAGGGCATTTCATAAGCAAGATCAGCACCCTAAAACTCAACCCTGGGGATAGACTGGTCAGTTTTGATGTAGTATCCCTGTTCACTAAGGTACCGGTAAAGGACACCCTGATACTCATCCAGCAGATATTTCCAGAAGACATCAAGGCCCTCTTCCAACACTGCCTTACAACCAGCTATTTCCAGTGGGATAATGAATTCTACGAACAGACAGATGGAGTGGCCATGGGCAGCCCTCTCAGCCCGGTTATAGCAAATTTCTACATGGAGCATTTTGAAACACTTGCCCTGGCTTCGGCACCCCTCGCACCCACAGTCTGGTTCCGATATGTGGATGACACCTTTACAATCTGGAGTCACGGTGAAGAAAAATTGGAAGAATTTCTCAACCATCTCAACAGCATCCACTCAAATATACAATTCACCATGGAAAAAGAAACAGAGGGCCAACTCCCGTTCCTAGATGTCATGGTCCTACGCAAAACTGACCTCCGACTGGGACACAAGGTCTACAGAAAACCCACCTACACAGACAGGTACCTATACAAAAACTCCAACCACCACCCACAGCTAAAAAGAGGCATAATCAAAACACTGGTAGACCGTGCAAATCAGTGAAGCTCAGTTTCTCAACACTGAACTCGACCACCTGAATTGGGCCCTACAGGCAAATGGCTACTCCAAAAATGAAATCACAAGAGCCATCAAACCAAGAAAACAATACAGAACTGAAGAAGAAAAACAGCCACCCACAAAGTATTTCTGCCATACATCAAAGGGGTCACAGACCGCATGGGGAAACGTTTGGAAAAACACAACCTAAAAATAGTATTGAAGCCCACCACAAAAATACAACAAATGTCATGGTCAGCAAAGGACAGAAGGGACCCCCTCACCACTGCAGGAGTATACCGGATACCTTGCAGTTGTGGCCAGGTATACATTGGAACCACAAAACAAAGCATCCACACCAGAATCAAAGAACATGAGAGACACTGCAGACTAAAACAACCAGAAAAATCTGCAGTAGCTGAACATGCCCTAGAACAAACTGAACATGAAATTCTATTTCAAAATACTGAAATACTGGACAACACCAGCAATCATTACATCAGACTGCACAGGGAAGCCATTGAAATCCACAAGCACCAGAAAAACTTCAACAAAAAAGAGGAAAGTTTGAAACTCAACAAAACTTGGCTCCCAGCTCTCAAAAATACAGCATGCAAAAGGTCACCAACTCTACCCAACCACAAGGTCAAGGGGATCACTACCATCAACCACAGGGACAGATAATCTCCTTATCACAACAATACACCCGAAACAAAACACACTAATCACCCATCCACAGAAAACAACACACCCACAACAATACACACTAATCATCCCATCTCACAGCCATAAATACTCCACGCCCTAGCCAAACTACACCAGAGCACAGTTTGCTGTCCTCTGAAGATGCTGGCCACAGAGAATGGCGAAATGTTAGGAAAAACCACCTTCAGAACACGGCCAAGAAGCCCAAAAAACCCACAACAACCATTAGATCCCGGCCGTGAAAGCCTTTGCGAATACATTGAAAACAGTTAATTAATGCAAAATTAAAACATAATTAAAAAATTAACATAGCAAGATGGTGGAGTTGATAGTTGAAGAGCTGAAAAAAGCTCTGTGCTTTGGTGCTGCAATATCTGGAAAGGCTGGACTGAATAACCATGTTTTAAGAAATCTCTTAAAAGTCCCCAGTGAAGGTGTCAGGTGAAGTTTATTCTGTAGGTGGGGCACAATTGTGGAGAAAGCCTGGTTCCTGATTTTCTCTTTCCAGGCCTCTTGGGGACTCCTTCCAGGCCTCTTTCCAGGACTGCCTGGCCTTGTATTATTGAGTGGATTGGGCAGTTCTAACTGGAAAAAGTCGTACTTATCCAACCAAACAGTCCTCCTGAGCTTGTTGTGAATCTGCTTTGCTTCACAAAGGGAAACATCATGAGTATTTGTGCAAACATACTTTGTGTGGTTTGTGGAAGTTGTAATGGGGAGTGGAGTGCATGTCATCTTCTGCTATTTTACAGCAAAAGATCCAGGGTAGCAGAGGTAAAACAATCTTAGAGGTGCTTGTGGTATCTGGACATAGTATCATTTCTCTGTGTTGAGAACCTCTATCCCCTTGACAATGAGTAATTTTATGAGAATTCTGATATTCAAGAAAAGATCCTGAACTAAAATTGGCATAGGAAATAAAAAGATTTGGCCTCAGTGTAGAAAATACCTCATTTGACTGAGGACTACTGTGTGTGATGGATTCTCTTGAAAGACCATCAGAGTTATCCATTTCAAAGTTATTAGCCCCTTTCTGCTATACCAGGTGAACACTAGGGCTAGGTAAAGACCTTTTACTGCGTGTGGCAAAGGATGAGGTGGTGCCTCTGTCCATGCCATGTACAGAATCCAAATGTACCGTATTTTTCGCTCCATAAGACACACCTGGCCATAAGACACACCTAATTTTTAAATACTAAAAATTAAAATAAAATAATAATAAATAAACAGAGCAAGTCCCATGCTGGGACTGCAAAAAAAAAAAAAAAAAAAAAAAAAAAAAAAAAAGCAACATAGAAACATACCCCCCAGCCCAAACCTACCCTCCAAAACCCACCAAGAACATTTTTTAAAAAGTAAAAAAGCAGCATCTAATTTTTAAATACCAAAAAAATAAAGTAAAAATAAATAAACAGAGCAAGTCCCATGCTGGGACTGCAAAAAAAAAAAAAAAAAAAAAAAAAAAAAAAAAATCACCAAAAAATCAACATAGAAACATACCCCCCAGCCCAAACCTACCCTCCAAAACCCACCAAGAACATTTTTTAAAAAGTAAAAAAGCAGCATCTAATTTTTAAATACCAAAAAAATAAAGTAAAAATAAATAAACAGAGCAAGTCCCATGCTGGGACTGCAAAAAAAATTTACCAAAAAAATCAACATAGAAACATACCCCCCAGCCCAAATGTACCCTCCAAAACCCACCCAGAACATTTTTTAAAAAAGGAAAAAGCAGCACCTTACTGGTCCAAAGCCTCCCGGAGGTCCTCAGGAGCCAGCGATGGTGGCCTGGGGGAAGCCCCATGGGGCCTTCTGAGGCCTCCGGAGGCCTCAGAAGCCAGCGATGGTGGTGTGGGGGGGACAGTATTCGCTCCATAAGACGCACACACTTCCCCCCCCCCACTTTTTTGGTGGAAAAGTGCATCTTATGGTGTGAAAAATATGGTACTTGAACACTGGCAACAAAATAGGATTTTGAGGATGCCAGCAGTTGAAGGTTTGTGTGCATGTGTTGCACGTGGCCAAGTCACATCTGACTTAAAGTGTGATCAAACACCAAGGTTTTTGGCGCACCCAGGACACAGTCTGGTTTGACCTATTTTCTAGCAACCAGATAATGTTCAGGAGATTGTGCAGCAGCCCGGCTGTGCTCTGTGCCCAGTCCAGTGGCTATTTGGTCCAGTGTCAGGGCAGGGCTTCTCTCTCTCTCTCTCTCTCTCTCTCTCTTTCTCTTGAAGCAGAGCTGGTGCAATTCGGGCCAGGTTGCATGCAGACAGAAGAAGTGCTTTAAAGGGTCATTTTAAAGATAACATCCAGTAAAGAGAGCCTTTCTTGCACAATAAAATATATTGCTATCTGATTGCACCTTTACAATAACCCTAATAGGGACTTCAAGGAGATATTTGGCAGAGCACCTTTTCCCACCCAGTTCTGCAAGAGTCACTCATTCCAGCCAGGCTTGGTAGCTGAGGGGCCTAACGTCGAGGGAGGTCTGGAAGGAAAGAATGAGGAACCGGTCCTTCTCAGCAGTGGCCCCTCACCTCTGGAACAACTTGCCGAAGGAGATCCGCCTGGCTACCTCTCTGAGTGTCTTCAGAAGTAAACTCAAGACTTGGCTATTTGGGCAGGCTTTCCCTCCTGCTGTATCTTAAATTCACCATCTTGGATTTATTGCATGTTTATTGGTTTTACTGTTTTTAAATTTGTAATGCCGGCCAGAGTAGACCTTTGGTCTAGATGGGCAGGGTATAAATCTAATAAAATAAAATAAAATAAAAGTTTGTGAGATATTTAAGGAATAGTTTTACAGTTGCCACTCCCTGACTGAGTTTCCATGGACAAGTGGGGATTTGAACCCATGTCTCCCAGTAACAGACTGTCATTGTGTCCACACTGGATCTCTGGAATGAGTTAGGACAGGCTTTGTAGCACTTACACATCTTTGTCCTCCAAGAAATGAAAGCAGCCAAAGGCTCATATAGAACAAATGAAGAACTACAGTTACTACCTCCAGCACTTGCCTCCACCTCAGGCCATTGTCCCATTCTCTCTATTAGTACTGACTAGTCCCAGTGTGCACTTTTTCATTTCGCCACACCTTTTGTTAAAACAAAATATTTAAATGTTGCATTTGATTTATTTTTCCCAAAAAGGAAAGGTGCCGCAAGGCTAAAGTTATTTACATTTTAGAACACAAGAATGCTTTGATACATCTTCTTTATTAAGAAAATGCAATTATAGTTCACCGAATATTGACATCAGACGTTACTTTTGCAGACAAAGTTGTGGGATTCACTTGCTTGCATTTTTCTTCCAACACTCCATTTAATAATTAACAGCTTCACTGGCTTCGGTATTCAAGGCTTCACAGGATTGTTTGAACAATTTCTAAGTGCTCATTTTAATAAATCTCTTGCTTAGCACCACAAACAAACCCAAAAGGACAAGAGGGAGGAGCTTTTCAATTAGCATTCCTTTTTGCTTCTATTAGATTGCATCTCTGGAGTTCATTTCATTTGACTCTCCAGTGCTATTAAATTAAAGAAAGAAAGAAAGACACCGTATTAGAGATGGGAGTATGGTTTTCCCCCCGAAAGGAACCTGTAAAGTGACTACCAGCAGCAATGATTTTAAGCTATTCAAATATGCTTAGAATTATTTTTTTTAAATGTTCAGCTACTTGTTAAAGAATTTTTCAAGTCTTGCATGGTAAAAATTGGTATAAATTGCACTGCTTTGTTTTGCAATTCTTTATATTGTCAGTCTAAGTGAAGGTCGGTACACATATATCAGCAGTAGGCAACTCACAGGTCCTCCTTCTGTAGCATCCCTAGCAGCAGTCACAACTGAATAGGTAGGGAAGTAGTACAAGAGTACTACCTTGGATGAACTTAACTCTCCTGGGCCAGACGAATTACATCCAAGGATATTAAAAGAATTGGCAGAAGCAATATCAGACCTACAGTATTGGTAATAATCTTTGAGAATTCTTGGAGAACAGGGGAAGTCCCCACAGACTGGAGGATGGCAAATATTGTCCCTATCTTCAAAAAGGGGGAAAGACCCAAATAATTATCATCCCATCAGTGTGACATCAATTCCTGGATTCTAGAGAATATCATTAAGCAGACAGTTTGTAATTACTTAGAAAGCATTGCTGTCATTACTAGAAGTCAACATGGGTTTCTCAAAAACAAGTCATGCCAGACTAATTTGATCTCTTTTTTTGATAGAGTTACAGGCCTGGTGGACGAAGGGAACACTGTGGATGTGACATATCTTGATTTCAGTAAGGCCTTCAACAAGGTTCCTCACAATATTCTTGCAAAGAAGCTAGTAGAATGTAGGATAGATAGTGCTACTGTTAAGTGGGTTTGTAATTGGTTGACTGACCGAACCCAAAGGGTGATACAAATGTCTCCCCTTTGTCCTGGAAAGAGGTGATTAGTGGGGTGCTGTGTTATTCAACATCTTTATCAATGACTTGCATGAACGGATAGAGAGTATGTTGATTAAATTTGCAGATGATACCAAACTGGCAGGGGTTGCTAATTCCCTAGAGGACAGGATTAAAATTCAAAATGACCTTGACAGATTAGAGTCCTGGGCCAAAACTAACAAAATTAATTTCAACAGGGAGAAATGTAAGGTCCTACAGCTAGGGAGAAAAAATGAACTCCACAGATATAGGATGGAAGACACCTGGCTAGACAACAGTACCTGTGAAAGGGATCTAGGTGTCTTGGTAGATCACAAGCTGAACATGAGTCAGCAGTGTGATGCAGCTGCCAAGAAAGCCAATGTGATCCTTGGTTGTATCAATAGGAGTATAGTGTCTAGATCAAGGGAAGTGATAGTACCACTCTATTCTGCTTTGGTCAGACCTCACCTGGAGTACTGTGTCCCGTTCTGGCACTTCAATTCAAAAAGGATGTTGACAACCTGGAACGTGTCCAGAGGAGGGCAACTAAAATGGTTAAAGGTCTGGAAGCAATGTCCTACGAGGAGCAGCTTAGGAAGTTGGGAATGTTTAGCCTTCAAAAAAGAAAGTTGAGAGGGGACATGATAGCCATGTTTAAATATTTGAAAGGATGTCATGTTGAAGAGGGGACAGGTTTGTTTTCCAGGGCTCCAGAGACTAGGGCATGGAGCAATGGTTCCAAACTACAGGAAAAGAGATTCCATCTGAATATTAGGAAGAATTTCCTGACAGTCAGAGCTGTCCGGCAATGGAATAGGCTGCCTTGAAGCATGGTGGAGTCTCCTTCTTTGGTTTTTAAGCAGAGGTTGGATGGCCATCCGTTGGGAGTGCTTTGATGGATGTTCCCACATGGCAGGGGGCTGGACTGGATGGCCTCAGTGGTCTCTTCAGACTCTATAACTCTAATCTACAGGTTTTGTGTAGTATCTACAAAGAAAAAAAGCAAAGTGAAGTGTGCTGCCTGTACACCACCCCATAGCACCTAAAACACTCTCTGAGTGGTTTAGTTTAATTATACAGGCTACACATTGCCCACCATAGTTGGGATGGAAATAACTTTATTTTGCATTTTTTTTATATAATAAAAAAAAAAACAAAAGAACAAATGCAAGGAAAATTGACAGATCTGCCTATAACTACTTAGAAGAGGTTCAAATGGAAGATCTTCCTTTGTACAGCAGAACATCGGTGCATTAGTAGCTGTAGCAATCAAGTAGTTATGTTCCATTTACTATTCAAAGCAATAGATTGTCCAGAGACTTTTTTCGTGCAGAATCATGATCAGTGGGAACAGCTCATCAGATGAGATGAAAGATTTGTGCACCTGAGAACGGAACAGATCCTTCTATATTACTTACCACAGCATAGCTAAATGCAAATCTCTATGCTGCGCCTTAAATAATCATTGTATTTCAATGGACTTTTACTCTCTGGTGCCACTGTCTAAAATATTAACCACGGCAGAAAAGGCCACATTTGACATTCATTAAAATGTATTAGGCTGTCATTTGTGTGAATATTTAAAGTATTTGGTGCATAAAATAAAAGGAAATGAAATACCATCTAGATGCCACTATGCTCCCTACCTCTGCCCCCAAGTCTAGAAAAGTAAAGACATAAAATCTAGCTTTATCAATGCGGGACATTATCATTCATTATTGTAATATAGGCAAAGTTAGGATCTGGCTTAGTGTGGAATGCTGCAAAAATGAAGCAGTCACAGGGTCTAACCAAAGCTTTTAATGGTCTTACCAGCTGCTTGATTTTCATTTTTGGACACCTACTAAACTGGCAACAGCCTGTCTTCATGTGATGGTGCATGTGTGGCATGTCTCTGGGTTAAAGCAAAAGCCCAGCTCATAGTGATAGTAAGACAAACATCATAGGCTGAATCTAGAGGAGAGCATCTGTTCCTACATCTGGAGATGGCTTCCTTACAGAGCTTATGGGGTAATACCTACTGCACTGTAGCATTTTGCCTTAGGTTTACATTCCAATACAGTGCTGGAGAACTGCAGCTGTCCAATTATTCTTGGATTCCAACTTCCATTAGTCTGAGCCATCACTGTCAGTAGTCAAGGATGATACAGGCTGTCCTCCAAGAACAATGAGAGGCATATGGATTTCTCTGCTCCTTGTCTACTCTGCATGCCACCTTGGTAAAAAAAAAATGTAAAGAAGCATTATCATAGCTACCTCTGAACTCTGTAATAGTCTGTCTTTGGAAACTTGTCTTAGACACAAAAAATTAAGACTTGAACAAGTGGAACAATAATTTTGTTTAAAATAAAGCATGTTTTTTTTTAAAAAAATAAATAAACAGTTTAAAATTGAAACAAAGACCCAGCAGCTTTTAACACAAGTTACGGCTTATAATTTGTGTTGCCTTTCACTACCCACACAACTATAAGAAACTTTGCTTCAACCAAGCAATGTGGTGGGGGAGAGGGCAATCACAGGGTAATTTGCAGCCATTTGGTCTCGAGGGCTAGGATATATAAATTTCAAACCTTACTACAGAGAGAGTAGAGGCTCAGTGTCACAAGAAGATCTTAGATATGTAAGATCAATTTCTGGACAATTTTTCTGCACCATCCATGAAGGAGGTGTGCTTACAGCCCAGAGCAAGGGATTTCATCCATGAAAGCTTCCTATTTGTTTAATGTTTAGCGGTTAATGAAATATATTGCTCCTCTTGGATTTGTGTAATCTTTGGGACCACACTACCCTTTGCTTTTTTGTCCAAGATTTTTGTTGTACATTCTGTTTTGTGTGTGCGCAACCCCATTTTTGTTTCACAAAAAGGATTTCCAAAACCAGGAAAGTTGCCCTTTAGAGAGCGATTTTTTTGTGGATAAGAGGGTGTTCATGAAGCAGGTCAAGGCACATATGAACTGAAAAGAGATCCAAGAGAATTTGGGGAGGGGAGAGATTAGTTTGTGGAGACTTGAAAGTTTGATGGGGCGTGAGGAATTGTTCTAGAACAGTGGTCTGCTTTGGAACATTTTTTCTATATACAGGCAAGCAAGCAAATGAACAAAGAAACAACCTTATTTGTGCTGTATACATTTGCTGGCAAGAGAAAGTAAAGAGCCATTTTGTAATTGCAATTAAGGGGTGGCTTAGTGTGTAGTAGAGCTGATTAATGCACTCCACGGGTGCTCAAAGGCCCTTGGCCTCTCATCAGGTCTGTGAGTGTCTGAGGTAACTTTAATCAGTATTACTGCATGGTCTGTTGTGCTTTATTGTTTAAATTAAATCATAGCTCCTGCAGTTTTATTTTAGTGTTTTGGGTTACAATAGTCTAAGGATGAAGGTGGAAAGAAAAACATTGATAAATGACATTTCTAATGTATGAAAGCCACGAATTCCACAGCCCATCTAACAATATTATTTTCATAAATTTTCTTTCTCTCAGTTTGATGGTTGTTGTCTTAGCTCTGGACATTTTAAAACATGAAACATGAAACATGGAGGACTGAATGTGGATGTAAGCTCATTTCTTCCCCTTGGCACACACATAATGTGTGAGGAGGCGACTTTGTGGTATCTAGAGGAAAGCAAGGCATCAGAGGCTTGAGTATGGCTTTGTGTGCATCTATCTGCAGCTATTATGGGAACTTATCTTGGAAAGGACTATATAAGTAAGTTGGGGCACCCAAGGGTTTGAGAAGATTAAAAACATAAAAAGAGCTCTGCTGGATCAGGCTAAGGGCCCATCTAGTCCAGCTTCCTGTATCTCACAGTGGCCCCACCAGATGCCTCTGGGAGCACACAGGATACCTGTCTCCTGATACCCCTCACCTCTATCTGCATTTGGAGGCACCTTCCTTTGAAGGCTGATTATACATCCCCATCATGGCTTGTAACCTGCAATGGACTTTTCCTCCAGGAATCTGTCCAATCCCCTTTTTAAGGCATGTAGGCCAGATGCCATCACCACATCCTGTGGCAAGAAGTTCCACAGACTAACAACATGCTGGGTAAGGAGATATTTTCTTTTCTCCTCACTCTCCCAACACTCAATTTGAGTGGATGTCCCCTGGTTCTGGTATTGTGTAAGAGGGAAAAGAGCTTCCCTCTATCCACTTTATTTATCCCATGCATAATTTTATACGTCTCAATCATGTTTCCCCTCAGGAACCTTTTCTCTAGACTAGAGAGTCCCAAATACTATAGCCTTTCCTCATAAGGGAGGTGCCCCAGCCCAGTCATCTTTTTAGTCACTCTCTTAGTGGGTGAACACCCGGAAGACCCAAGAAGGTGAAAGGAAAGACCTGAGACTTGTCACTCAGGTCTATGGAGCCAGGAGGACGGATGATTTGGTGAACAGCTGAGAGTGATACTTAAGATGGTATCCCTCATCATTAAGAAAAAGCACCTGGGGAAAAAGAGACAACGAGTTCACTGTTCTGCACTCTGACCTCATTTAGTTAGTAGAAGGTCTTATAATTAACTAGTGTATCTCTATATTTCTTTCTTATTGGGCTAAAACATTTTGCTACTCATCCAAATAGCTCTTTCAGTCTGAGGAGAGCTGGGGCGAGATCCCTGATATATCCTCCATGTTGGTTTCACTTCCTGAATAGGCTCCTTAGACGGACAAAGCACTGGGGGTGAGGGATAATCCCACTTCAGCAGTCCATCTCCACCCGTTGTCATGGGTCGTTAATAGTCATTAACAGTGCTCTTCTTGGTGTATATAGTCCTGATCTTTCTGGGGACATTTCTAGGTTTCTAGTGAATGTTTCTAAGGAAACATTTCAACCTAATAAGAAAGAAGTCCAGTTGCCATGACTCAACTTCCTGATAATCTCATCTGGATGACTGAGAATCTTCACAGATATAGTGTGTCTCTGTTTTTCCAGTGAGCTGTAGGTTATCCTTCGTATAATTTTCAGAGTTGGCACCACCACTGTTCTCATTTTTATTGACTCTTAAGTTGTGGAGAAGTGAGAATCTAGGTTTACACACCTTGTAGGGCAGGGCAGTCTCCTTTTCAGAGCTTCCTTTCAACTCCTCAGCAGCCAGGTTAGCATGGCAACCATGTAGGTGAAGCTAACCTTTAGACTAAATGAAGGAGTAAATAAAACCCAGCTTCCAACTGAATACATTTATTAAGGAATCAAGCTGAGAGGTGTTCAGAAACACTCTGATGCTTTTAAAAGAAAATGAATAGAATATTAGCTAAATAATCCTGGAAATAACTCACCAAAGCAGTTTTTAAGGAAAGGATGTATGTGTGTGGCACATATTGACACTGGCCTTATCTTGGAGTGAGCAAATTACAGAAGTCCTGAGATGCCTTCCCATCTCCCCAAACTCACTAAAAAGAACTCATCAGCATGCAACAGATTGGGAGAAGGAACAAAGAAAAATGACTAATCATGTGCCTTAGAAAGTGGTTGAATTGCTTTAAAAAACTCTATTTAGTTCGGATTTAGGCCCGTTTGAATCATTGTAGAAAGAGTGACTCCACAATGCATGTGTAAGAGCAGATTAATTTGACAGGGAATTATGCTTTTTGGAGCAGCAGTGAGTTATTTTACTTCTCTACCTGAGATCCATTTATTTTAAAGTTGTGGGATCTATTCTTTAAATTGATTCCCCCCTACATGAATGACCCTGTCTGTATTAATCAGCCACTTGCCCCTGCTGCTGTTGTGTTAAAAGTGGGGCATGGGGGAGACGCCCAGTTGCCAAGCAGCCTGCAGGAGTCCCCTGCCACTCACTCGCTCACCCAAGTCTTCTTCCACTCCCAGGGTGAGGTGTGGGGGAATGAATAAGACAAGGCTGACCAAAGGAGGTGGCTCTTCAATGAGCCACCACACAAACTCCAGAATTGGCAGCTGAAAGGCAGGCAAAATGCCGCTGCCACCCCTCTTTTTTCCCCTCCAGCCAGACACTTTCAGCCTGTGCCTCCTCTGCCCCAGCTGTGTGCGCATGTGTTTGACTGTGTGTTTGTGGCATGTGTCAGCTGCATGCATCAGTGTTCACAAGACGCTGCTATAGGCATGAAAGCGTTTCTAGTGCTGGATAGTTCAGCTGCTTCTTATTGCATTTCCATCTTCTGAGCATGCACACACACACACACACACACACACACACACACACACACACACACACACACACACACACACACACACACACACACACACACACACACACACACACACACACACATGCCTGTCCAACTGTCTCTGAATTCTAGCCTTGGGTTGGAGAGTGAGCACACACATCTGGGGAGGATGTGCCTTCAAAAACTCTGGATTAAACTCTGATTCAAATGCCATGTGATAGCATGTGGCTCAGAGTCAATGTAAATTTACACCAACATATATTTTGAACTATTGCTTTAATCTAAACAGGCCTTTAGACAACATAAATGAGTAAAATATTTGGAAAGTGCAAAGAGGTGGTCTGTGGTACAGGGCAAATTAAAATGGACCAATCAGTAAATGTGGATCACCTGGTGATATACCATGAGTCTGGACCCTCTGGATAGGATAATACAAACACAAACCTCAGTGGTTATCCAGTATGCTATAGTGGATGGAATGTTGAATAAGCATTCAAGAAACCTGGGTTCAAATTCCTGTTTAGGCTTAGGGCATGGCAATGGTGAACCAGGCTTTGAACATCTCATTTATCTCAAAAATCTCATTAGGATTAGCATAAATCAGAAGCAGTTTGATGGCACAGAACAACCACCACCACAACAACACATGCTAATATTTTTTTTCTTTATGCATTCCTCGCACAGGAAGAGAAGAGATGGATTTATTGTTCATTAAGAAGATAATAGTGGCATTTAGCATTCCAGGTGGCAGCAAACATCTCCCTCCACAGATATTCATAGTTTTAATCTGACTCTTACTCATCCTATCTCTGAGTAAGTTACAGCACACAACCATCCCACAGAACTGTTCAAGAAGCAGGTACTATACAACATTAAGTCGTTAGGAACCACTACCCCCCCCCTTGTATTTGTGTTTATAAATTCCACTGAAATTTATAAATGTAAGTTAATGTTACAAATACAGAAATGCAATTAAAAATATTATTTTTGCTGATCTTTAAGCCTGTGATTTCAGCAGTGTGACTAAAAGGTCTTGACTGGTAGCTGTTCAGTGCTTCTGGGTGGCATTTATCTTCAGAATGTGACATATCCCCTGAGCAAACTCATGGGATATGTCACGTTCTTGTGCAAATGAAAGGCTAAAGACACCTATATAGCCATCTTTGCAGCAGAACTGGAACAAGGGAGATGAACTAATCCACATGACTGAAGTTTATTGTGTGATGTCTTTCACTGGATACCTCTTGCCATGCTTTTCAAGGTGTTCAGCCAGCCATATGGTAGCTCCTATATGCATGCAGCAGAGAGTTAATCTTCTATCCCTCCAAAGTGAAAGGGAGTCTGAAGCACAGTTGCGTATGGGACTGGAGTTCTTGCTAATCTTTCATTCTAACGGGGTCATGTTCTTAATCATAACAGAACTCATTTCAGTGGTTCAAGTCAACATCCATTTACTTCATGGGTAAGCACCAAATAAATGCCCTGAAAATAATCTGCAAAAGTTATCCATTGCTTATGGAGACTGAACTTCATGTGTTTGGTTAAACAACAGTTCTCTTCATGACCGACTTTTTCTCTGAGGCGTCTTATTCCAAACAATAATGGACAAAATTAAACTTGTCGTGTGTGTTCACTAACCAGAGATGTGCTTGTTAATAAAGCATTGTTACATCAACTGCATTGAATCTGCTGGATGATGGATATCTCAGGTGTAAGGTTTTATGCATACAGATCCACACGGATCTGCAAATTTTGCAAGTTTAGTTTGGCTGAATGGAGGCTTCTTATCAATAATGTATTGCCGAGAAATTCCAATTCCTCGATCGGACATCAATGATTTTTATCCTTTGAATGAGCCTAGAAACCACAGGTCTCTCTAAGGACGCAATGACTGGATAATTGGAAGAATAATCCATAAACACAGCCTAGCCTTGACCTTGTAGGACAAGCAAACCTGCACTCAGTTTTCACATGGAAAACATTTCCATTAGGAACTAATGTTCATAGCATAAGAAAATGTTGGGGATTAGTCAAGACACCAATAAAGCCATTTTGTTGGTTTGCTTGCTTGCTTGTTTACAAGAACGAGATTTTATGAAAGTAATTGTGGAAATGCAAAAAATATTTATTCAAGAAAACATAGGTAACCACCAGCAAAAAGATGATGATGTCTTTTAGGTTGTTGTGTTTTTTAAGTGGTGGCTTAGACAAATGCTGAGCAAACTGCTCAACATGTATGCACTTTGGTGACTCTATGTCAATAATTAACAAGCACATGATAATTAAATCTTAAAAATAAGCTTTACAGCTATTTTCATTTATTTGATTTGTTAGAAATCCATAAATGTGTCTTTAAACATGACAAAATAATAAAGGAAATCATATAAGTATTTGATATGTCACCTATACAAAATTTATTATATCATATGGGTAACATAATGAATTACAAATTCTATTTTTTCCTTGGAAAGAAGTTAGTCAGTCCTGTATGAAATATCACACGGTTAGTTCAACAAAATTCAGAGTTACTTAATAACTATAAAGCTTAGAGCCACATGCTGGCTATGAGCTTCCATGAGTTATGCTCAAAATAATAACTCCCCCCATATATGTTTAGGTTTAGCATATTAATTATTATTATTTATTATTTATTTTATTTATATCCCACCTATCTGGTCGTGTCAGGACCACTCTAGGCGGCTAACAACATTAAAATCATACAATAGATGTACACATAAAAACAATTTTACATGACAAAGATATTAAACAGGATAGGAATACTGAAGGAGAGGGAAAAGAGGGGTGTCAGGAATTATTTGATGGGAAGGTCTGCCTAAACATCCATGTTTTTAATTGGTTCTTGAAAGAACCCAGTGAGGGGGCCGCGCGAATCTCAGGAGGTAAGTTGTTCCAGAGGCGAGGAGCCACCGCCGAGAAGGCCCGATTTCTTGTCTTCTCCTTCCGGTCCTCCCTCGGTGTTAGGCTCCTCAGCCTCACCTCCTGGCTCGCGCGAGTGACACGGGTAGTTCTTGGCGGGAGAAGGCATTCCGCCAAGTACCGGGGTCCTAAGCTCTTTAGGGCTTTATATGTAAGCATCAGCACTTTGAAGTCAATGTGGAATCGGATGGGCAGCCAATGCAATGCGGCCAGAATGGGTGAGATATGTTGGTATTTCCTCACTCCACTGAGTAATCTGGCCGCAGCATTCTGCACCACCTTCAGTTTCCGCAGCAGCCTCAAAGGTAGCCCTACGTAGAGTGCATTACAGTAGTCTAATCTTGAGATTACGAGCGCATGCACCAAAGTGGTGAGGGCCCCAACATCAAGGTAGGACCGCAGCTGGGCTATCCACCTGAGGTGAAAAAACGTGGTGCGGACCACAGACGCCACCTGGGATTCCATGGTGAGCGCTGGGTCCAGATGGATCCCCAAGCTGCGGACCCCATCCTTGGCAGGCAGGGTCACCCCCCCCCGAAAGAGAGAGAGTTTCCCAGATCCCCAACTCTCGGGGCGCCCACCCTCAGTACCTCTGTCTTGTCTGGGTTCAGCCTCAGCCCGTTCGCCTGCATCCATTCCAGTACGGCCTCCAGGCAGCGCTGAAGGAACAGAACGGCATCTCCTGCAGTTGGTGAAAAGGAGATGTAGAGCTGAGTGTCATCCGCATACTGATGACACAAAGCTCCACACCTCCTGATGACCCCACCCAGCGGCCTCATGTAGATGTTAAATAGCATTGGGGAGATGATCGACCCCTGTGGGACCCCACAATTGGGACTCCACGGGGCCGACACGCTCTCCCCAAGCTGCACTGTCTGGGGACGGTTCTCCAAGAAGGAACGGAGCCAGGCCAAAGCCCGGCCACCTATTTCCAGCTCAGTGAGCCTCCCCAGGAGGATACCATGGTCAATGGTATCAAAGGCCGCTGAAATGTCGAGGAGGACCAACAGAGACAGTTTGCCCCTATCAGCCTCCCTCAATAGGTCATCATACAGGGCGACCAGTGCCGTTTCTGTACCATGGCGCGGCCTGAAGCCCGACTGGAATGGATCCAAGGCATCTGTTTCATCCAGGAGCGCCTGAAGCTGATGGGCCACCACCCTCTTGACTACCTTGCTTAAGAAAGAAACATTGGCGATGGGCCTATAATTGTCAATTTCGTCCGCCGCCAAACTTGGTTTCTTTCTAATGGACCTAATGAGTGTCTCCTTGAGGGCAGAAGGAAATCCGCCCTCAAGGAAAGACCCATTAATTATTACAGTGGCCGGAAATCTTTAGTAAAAGGCGAAAGATTTATACGATCTGAAGAGAAACCAGTGTCAGGCGTAACAGGCTGAAAGGAGTCAAAAATCACCAGGCAAGACAGGGCGCTGGACATCTCTGCTCAACTCATTGTATTCAAAAAAGGAGAAAGGTCCCGGTGGATGGCCTCCACTTTTGATTTAAAAAATGCTGCAAATTGGTCCGGTGAAAAGCTAGGGGGAGGCCCATCACTCAGACCAAATCCGGATAGGTCACGTACTATACGGAATAATTCCGCCTGCTGTTTGGACGCTTCGCTTATCCGGTTAGCGAGATATGCTCGGCTGGCAGCCTTTACCTTAGCTAGGTAAAGGTTAGTAGTGACCTTGACAGCTATAGAATTACAATCTGTTGGGTCCTTTCTCCATTTGCACTCTAACCATCTCCTGACCTGCTTCAGCGCCTGGAGATCCTGGTTGAACCAGGGCGCCGGGCGGTCTCTGCGGCGGAGAGGGTGTTTTGGAGCAATCGTGTCTACAGCCCTAGCCACGGCGGCAGACCAGCCGTCAACCAGAGCCTCGACAGGAGTGCCAGCCAGGTCAGTCGTAACCCCACTCATGGCTTCTTGGAAGCCAGTCGGATCCAATAGCCTTCGGGGGCGGACCATAACAATAGGTCCCTGCTCCCTGCGAGGGGGAGGGCCATTTTGAGGGCGCATTTTATTAGGTGGTGATACGACCATGACAAGGGTACCGACTCGAGGTCAGTCACCATCGGATCACTCTCGCTCCCATTGGTGGAAAAAACCAGGTCTAGAGTGTGGCCACCCACGTGTGTAGGGCCGTTGACATGTTGGGACATGTTTAAGAAGGCCATAGTCTCCAGGAACTCAAGAGCTGGCCTGGGGGTCTCTGCCCCCGCATGCACGTTGAAGTCCCCCAAAACCAATAGCTTCAGGGAGCCCAGGAGTGCCGCGGAGACAAAGTCCACCAGCTCCGGTAGGGAAATGGCTGGGTTGCGGGGAGCACGGTAACCCAGCAAGATCCCAATACCATCCCTGGCCCCGATCGACACGTGGAGAGCCTCAAGACCCAGCTTTACCACCGAGGAGCGCCTAGCTACCTCCAAGATGGATTTGTAAACAATGGCTACTCCCCCCGACCCTCCAGTCAACCCTGATGTTGGACAGCATAACCGGGCGGACAGATGAGTGCTAGGGGGGGACCCCCCTCTCCGCCAATCCATGTTTCGGTTATGCAGGCCAGGTCTGCATCCTCCTCCAGGAAAAGGTCATAAATCACCTGGGTCTTATTGGATACAGACCTGGCATTCAACAACATCAGGCATAGAGTGGAGGGCTGACTAAATGCTAGGAATGCTGATTGAAAATGTTGGGCAAGGACTGTAAGGAATAATGAATGCTAGAAATGCTAGTAACAAAAAAAGTGAGTAATTTAGACCTTATCTGTTGTTTACTGAGCAGTGTGACTCAGCAACAAGAGGTAATATGGTGATGAATTTCCTTCACTTGAAACAAATGTCCTCCAAGTATTAAGGCCATTAGCATTATACAGACATAACTGCATGCCGATCTTGGCCTATGATATATATATATATATATATCTAGATAATGTTTGCAGAGCCCAGTCCTCTGCAAATGAATTTTTACATAATGTTCCTGTCCAGAAGGATATGTATAACAGAACTTGGAAAGTAGCCTTATATTTCTGTCATAAATGACTCAATTGCTAAAAAAACTGGCTCATTAATGTTGCTCACTCATTATATAAGGGTAGCTCATTTGATTCTGTATTAATGACACACTGGCCGAAATCTTCTGTAACAGAAGCGAAGCAAGTTTTGCTCCATTTCTTGCTTGTAAATAAAGAGCCCCCAACCATGATTCTTGGAGGTGCACATGCATGCACCAAACCACTGTGTCTGCATGCCCCCAAGAATCATGGTGAGGGCTCTTTTTTTGGCAGAAAGGAATAGATATAATGTAACAAGATTTTGGCCATCACTACTGTTACTTTAAGAATAAATAAATAAATAAATAAATAAATAAATAAATAAATAAATAAATAAATAAATAAATAAATAAATAAATAAATAAATAAATGTCCTACCAATTATTTCTGCAGCAATGAGTAAATGCTATTTGTTATGCAAATGAAATCGACATTATTTACATCCTGTTCATTATTTATTTTTTAAAGAAAATAATATTGCCATATATAATTCCAAAAAAAGTAATATGTTATAGAGAATCTCAGAAGTCAGAGTAAATATTATTAACTGGAAATGACTCCTGTCTCAGAATAAGGGTGATGGCTGAATTGGCTCCAAGTGTCTACTATATTCAATATCATTTTATTATTTGAACATCAGTTTAACATTCTGCCAAGGTTGCTGCCAAGATGAATTAGCTTCATGGACAGTGTGTGCTGTATTAAGTTATCTTTAGCTTCACTGAATTGTTGGCCAAATATTGGTCTGCCTGTCCATCTACCTCTCTGTCAGTCCATCTATCCATATATCACTCTCTCTCTCTCTCAACATATATTACTGCCATTTCCTCATTTGTATCGGGACATTCTATTTTTTATGAAGTCCTTCCCATGCATGTTTTCAGCTCTGTTAGTATCAGCAACAGAGCTGGAAGAGCAACAGCTTTTTCCTGGTGAGAAAACATTCATTTGCTGCTGGTGCTGCTGGAGGATCATCTCATGAAGTCTATCTGAAGATGGATAATTCTTTCAGTCTTGAATTTGTCCAAGTTCCAGCCCAAAGTTGGTTCCATTTTGATTCTGTGTTGACCTTAGGATTTCTTTTTTAGTCCTTTTGAAAATTAATGTGCATTTTATCAAAAGAATACATTTTAAGCCAACAAACATACTTTTCTGAATATATTTTAACTGCATGCATTTTTGTTTCTGTCCCCTTCCCCTCCCCCCCAAAAAATATTGACTAGAATCTTTTTGGCAGAGCTGTGTCATGCAATTCAGCTGATGCTATCAACCATGGCTATGCCATAGCTATTCTGGGAAAATTGAGGATTCCTTATCCTCCTTCTGAGTCCCAGGGAACCTTAGGGATCCCCTTCATTCTGGGCAAGCCTGAAAGAGCCTCAGAATGGGGTAGAGAATCATTTAAAGAAAAAAAATCCTTGCCACCTGTCGCAGTCCCACCACTCGGACTGATGGCAATGATTTTCTGGCTTTAAATCATTCATTACCCTTCTCAGTGGCTATCAAAGGCAACTCCAAGATGAAGGAGATCTTAGTGATTCCTGGATCCAGGGAATAGAATAGAAAGACTTTAATTTCCCCAAAACAACTGCAGCATGGCCACATCTGATGACACCATCCAAGTTACACAGTGTAACTTCTGCAACAGGATTCCGGCCATTTTTCCCAAGTGACTTTTCACAGAATTATGTCTTTTTATATACACTTTTTGGCATTAATAATAACAATATCAATAATAACAACAACAAAACAATAACAACACAATACAACAACAATAACAATAACAACAATAAAACAACAATAATAATGAACACATTCTTTAAAGATGCCACAACGCTTAGAAAAATAGACTGAAATGACCAAATGCATTCTGGTTCACATTCTAGTTTGAGAAATATGAAATTCTTCTTGCTTAATATTTACACAATTTTTAAAACAATTGCATTTAAAAAAAGAAAAAAGGAAGGAAAGGAATGAGGGAAAGAGGGAAAGAAGAAAAGAAGAGGGGGAACAGAAAGGCGGGATATCTAAAATATGATCCTGGCTAAGCAGGTACAAAAAATACATGTTTTACAATTGGGTTTGAACTGACGTTTGTAGAACACACACTGCTGGTAGCAAAAATATGAATTTATAATGTGTGCTACATTCCTACATCATGTATAATCTCCAGGCTTAAAAGGAAGGTTACTCAAAATGCCAGATGCAGGGGAGTGGTATCAGGAGACAGGTATCTACTTGTCTCATGTGCTCCCAGAGGTATCTAGTGGGGCCACTGTGAGATACAGGAAGCTGGACAAGATGGGCCCTTGGCCTGATCCAACAGGGCTCTTTTTATGTTCTTATGAGTGTTCAGAGCTATACATTGGAGAAACCAAACGGCCACTAAAGAGGAGAATGGTCCAGCACAGGAGGGGCAATGGCTCAGAACCACAATCAGCAGTGTTTCTTCATTTCAAGGACAAAGGACACTCATTTGATAACCAAGATGTACAGTACTCATTTTAGATGAAGAAGATAGATGGTTTGAGAGATCATGGGGATCATACACGTGCACATAGAAAAACTCTCACTCAACAGGGGTGGAGGCCTTAGATATAATCTGTCTCCTGTTTATCATGCTGACCTTTCATTGGTCCCCAGAAGGATTAGGGACACACACAAGAAAAATCACTGTTAACGACCATCAACAACCTATGACAATGGGTGAAGGACTGCAGAAGTGGGATTATATCTGACTCCCAGTCCTTTGTCCTTCTAACAAGCCTATTCAGACCAGGGGGAAGTGAAACCAACATGGAGGATATATCAGTGATCTCCTACCAACTTTCCTCAGACTGAAGATGCTGCTTTGATGAGTAGCGAAACATTTCAACATAACAAGAAAGAAGTCCAGTTGCCATGACTCAACTTCCAGATAACACCTGGATGACTGAGAATCTTCACAGATAGTTAGCATAGTTCTGAAATTATTTTATGACAGCCCTCTTTTCCTTAGTTTCCATTTTGGCTGGATGTTTTTGCACAAACACCTTTACTTCTTCCATAATTGTACTGTTCAATATGATCCCTGAGAGCTTACAATTTATTAAAAAAAGAATTAAAAATGACAAAAGCTTGAACCATGTCACCATCTGATACTTGGAATTAGTCTGATGTCACTGTATGTTCGAAACACAAAGTGAATATCCATTTGATTTAAAAGGTCACCTGCCTCTCTACTTTTATAAGACATGGATTCATTACTGATTATATTCAGAAGCCAGAAAATTATAGGAAGGATAGATTTTACAGCTATACATGACCCAATATGACACATTCAAAAATGTTTAAAAGGTTTAAAAGAAACACTTTCAATAGTTCTATTATCTGTTATCAGTGCAGTGTTGATACATGAAAGAATGGGTTACAAATGCAGATACTGTGGAAGACAAAATAATTTTGTGACATTGTTACACACATCAGCTATGACTAAATTCAGTCTATAGGTGAATCCATGAACATAGGCAGTTTGTGGCGTTTCTTCTAGGAGCAACACCTTCACCCTATTTAGCTTTCTATTCATTGTGTTGACACCATCACAGACCTCTGCTATGCAGTTCTTGATATCTGTGCCACAGCATGTCAAGATACTGTTTCTGTAGCCCATGAGTGAAAAAGCATCCAGTGAATAATGTCAGTGGAAAGTAAGAAAACACTAACAATAATGCAGAACTACTGATACTAGCTTCTACTTATATTTTTAGTTTCATCAGCAACTCATTCAAAGAAACAAAATTTATTTACTTCATGAGAAGCTCATCTCAGAACCATTCTGCTTTAAAAAACAAAAAAACAAATATGAAACAATTTCTGTGCTAACGGATTTTTAAAATCTTTACAGATTTTGGTTTCAATATTCTTATATTCAAAATATTTTCCCAAACCTTGGTACTTATTCCTTCTCCCAAATTATGTTCCCATTACATTTTAAGCAAGTTCTCTTCATATTTCGCTTCCAATATTTCATAAATTTTACTTACTATCTCTTTCATTGCCATAGTTTCACCTAAACTTTCCCTTTTTCCAAGCTTTATGAGTTCCTACATTTACCATTTGTTTTTAACAAATCCTTTGTTCACTGCTCTAATTGTAGAAGATTAAATCATGATATTTTATCCATTTTTAACACTTTTTTATGCACTATACTTATTCCAGATTAAAAGCATATTTATTTTTACTATGTTCATATATTGTATAAAAATAATATTTTCAAGGTTTGAATGTAATTCTTGTGTTCCATATTTAACCATATTGGTTTAATAAACTAAGATATCATATTAAACTATTGAGATTTAATTGGCTATATTATATAACCTTAAATTAACAAGTCTCAACGCTCCTACTTTTTGATATCTATACCACTTCTTTTTATTAATTCTTGATTTTTTTTCTCTATTACAATATTTATTAATAATATTTTGTCAAACTCTTAAGTCTCCTTCAGTTATCCTGTTTTCTTTATAAGCATCATGTAATTGGGCTGAAATGGAGTCTCCTTTAAAACTGTGTATATCTGTAACTCTCTCATGGTTCCATGCAGTCTTTGAAGACTGCACCTCTGTTATGCAGCTTAATTTCCCAGTTATTATCCTCAGCCTCTTCCCAGATTTTGTTTGCTCCATTTTCACCAGTACCCACATTGTTTTGCAAAAATGGCAACAAGCAAAATCAAATATGGTATTTTGTTTTATATTCTATTACAGCCATGGGTACAGTTTGTAGTATGCTGGGTTGAAATGCCTCCATAATTTGCCATATCTTGTTTCTGGAAAATTATTTAGTACTCACTGAGATGGATTTCTTGCTTTCGAATGTGGAATGGTTTCAAAACAGTGTAGCTTTTTGACAAATGAAGTCCTTAGATAAACCACTAAACTTGTACCCAATAAGATGAAACCATTGCTTCTTGTGGTAATCTGTTTCATTTAAAAGCTGGATAATTCCTCCCCACAGTCCATTTCTGACTCATTTGATCTTTCTGGGGAATCCTGTGTTTTTGCTACCTCAGACCTTTTCTTTTCTTCCAGAGAATGGAGGTCACAAAACTGAACACTTTCTCCTTTAAATAAATAAATAAATAAAATTCCATTCCTTTTGTAATATGGAAAAATAGCGATAGGATGTATGCAGTGAAATTAATCAAATAAGAGACATTCATCAGCTTGCTGTGAAAATGATTCCTTCCTTTTCTTTTCCTAATGAAGAGTGGACTCATGGTTGTGAGGGGGTGCACTCAAAATTGTCAGACATGCCATTATGAACTGTGCCAAATATCTGGTAGGCGGGTCCATCTGCTTATCATACAGTCACTCAAGTGAGTGCTAAGGCTGCTGTAATGTCCCCTAACAATTCCCAGCACATTAGAAGAATACGTGCTGTTAAAAAAATTACCAGAGAATGGTGATATTTGCAAAGACAACATATGAAACCTAGGTCAACCGGTAAAACTACAAACCTAGGGCCTCCTGGTTTGTGGTGCAATCAGTCTGAGATTCCAAGAAGGAATTGTCTAACTTCTTGGCTTCTCTTCTCAGGTACGTTTGAGATTGGGGAGAGGATTATAGAGTGTGTGTTGCTGCTGGCTGGCCAATCAGGAACAGTTAGCAGCATTTGAAAGGTGAATTTCCAGGGTGCTGGAATTTCCAGTCTGGTTGAGCTGGCTGGGATATAAGGGGGACTCCAGCCTTCAGGTGAACTTCACCCACTCACCATCCCTGTGTTTGTATGCTAATGTTGTTTGTTATTTTGGTGTAGGAGTGATTTCAAAGGTTTGTCAATTGTGCACGTAACCTTTCTGCCACTGCTCTGTTGGTAACAGCAGGACATCTGATTTGATCCATAGGAGTGGATCTTTGGTGAGGGAGACAGGCAGTCAGCCCTACCCCAAGCAAGGGATCCCCTCTGTGAGGGGATCAGAGAATGAGGAATTAATAGGGGTGTGCCTAGCTCAGGAGGGTCACCACAGTTGGAGCCAGGAGGTTCTCCCCATCCTAGGGGATTAGCACCTGGGCTGTTCACCCCCACTTTGGTTACCAGCTCCTGTGATTACCCACAAATGCACTGGGATGGAAGGCGTATGATAGCAGGCAGAGATCTGTTCCTTACATTGCACCAGTACTATTCTGCTGCAGCCCAACCAAGCTGCGAAATTTTTATTATTTATTATAAACTTCTTTTTCTGGGGTCAAGAAGGCACCCAAGGTTATCTTGCCTGGGTGAGGAAATAGTTGTGACATGAACTTATATAGTAAGTAATTACTTTCTTATGGTCAAAATACAGAATAGAACAAAACTATGTGATGTATGTTATGCTAAGCACTGCATCTATGTAGTACATAAAGCTTGTGTAGCAAGTACCAAAAAGGGGTGGGGTGGGGGGTTGTGACAGTTTTAAAAGAGAGCTGTGGCAAGCTGTGGTACTGCACAAACTCTGGCTACATAGAAGTCCTGAGCAGGAAGTTAAAAAAAGAAACATAAAATTCTTTTGGTTTACCCGGGAATTTTTGAAGCTTAGATAAAAAAACGAATTCTTGATGAAGGTCACTGTGGAAAGAGCAGTGTAATGGAACATGCCCAACTCTTTCCACTTCTCAATTTTAGTGGCTTTAGTGCTGCACCTGAACCATGGAAAAGCGACACAGTTGAATTATGAGTGCACTTATACATGTGAAAAATGCCAGATAATGAGAGTGACCCAGAAATGGGGGTCAATTGGAGGAGGTAAGCTCTTGTTTGGGAGTTACTTGCCCCCCCACTCCCCCCGGGGCTTCCCTTAATCCCTGAGAAGGGACAATATTCTTCTTAAACTTCTCTGGACTACACTTATTTATATTTTCCCTCCCCAAAATTAGATTGAATCTTCAAATTAGGTTGAACTTTGTCAGTGAATTTTTCAAATTTGATTATTTTTTTCTGTAGATTTTTTTAAAAAAACTTTATTTTACAAAATACTCACATATATAGGGTGAGAAATAAAAGTTAGTAATGTCTACGATGCTCCCTTTTGTATGGAACAGCGCTGGGAGAAAAGTTCTCTGTATTTACTCCAAGCTCTTCCCAGCTAAATTAGAACAGTGGGAAACATACTATGAAGTTTGAAAAGATATGTTCAACGATTCTATGACTTTTGATCCACATCACAGGACAGCTCAACTGCACTTTTTATTGGTCATATTAATTCTCTCATTGTATTTGTTCACTGCTGTCTTTACATCTTCCAGTGACCTTTTGAAATGGCTGCTTTAATGACTTTCAAAGTAAGTCTAACAAGCCTTTCATCTCCAGGTTCCATATCTTGATTCTTTCCTTTGTTTCTCTCTCTTTTGTGTTCAAGCAAATATTAGATACAAATCTTGCAGGCTCCAATAAGCAGCAGTAATTACCAATATCTATTTGCTGATGGCTAACTCTTGTTTTTGTGTATACTCCATATGCATGCATCTGACATCTCCAAAAGAGCAGGATATAAACAAACAATACCTCAGTTGTGATCTGAAGACTCTTATAAAGATGAAAGTGGGATGCTTGATTTCGGGTGGCTACATTTTCCTGTTAACATCAAGGCATTCAAAACCTTGGAAACAGACTGTGCTGTAGCTGTCACATAAATTCAATAAAAAATATCTCTTTACATCTTTCAGCCCAAAATGAATTATCATCTTCTGTTCTTTTCCAACAGTATAAAATCTATAATGTTTATTCATGTAACCATCTCTTTAAGTCAAGTGAAACATTTCTTACACTCTCCTCAAAACCAAAGTTTTCAGGTCTGGCTCACCAAAGTATGCTCTCCACAGCAATCAATAGTTGAGTAAATGCCCTACTTAGGCTGCACGCACCACAGTCCTTTCACAGAAGGTGGGAGAGATTAATGGCATGAGGTCAATAAATACTTCATTAGCTTAATGCCGTTTCAGTCTTCTTATTTGAGTTAATGAAACTCAAGGTCTTAGAGGCCAACAAAGAGGATTCATATCTTCTTTCCAACAGCTAACAAGACAAAGTAAAAGCTCTTTGTGTGGACCTGAGAGAATGTGACACATTATTGTCCAACTAATGTGTTAATCTATTAAAACAATTACAGTAGAGCCCACTTGAAGGTAAAGTCTCTGTATAATACAGGCATCTGCCTATAGTGTACAAATTACAGATGGGTAGTAACTCAGACTCTGGGCCATTTAAAGAAATCTGAGCCAATTAATCAAATGCTTCTTTTAAGACTGTGATGGAAGACCTTTGGCCTTCCAGATGTTTTTCTGGGAGATTGAATAACACAGCAATACTACCATGGACATGTTTACAGATTGGACGGTAATATTCCCCAAAAAGTCATAGGGAAAATTTCTTCCTAATCTCTGTTCTCTTATTTAGACATGGGGTGAATCAGGGTGCCAGTGCACAGCCCCCAAATTCTGTTTCCTAAGGGTATTAAGAAAACAGCTATGAAAGCAGAAATGGAGAGACGGTATACAGTATAAGCCCTGTTGCAATTAGTCATGTATACAAATACTCCACTCTGCCAGCTTGGAGCAGTTGTTTAGAAGAACAAACCTGTCACCACATGTGATTGCATGTCAGCTGGGTGCAAGTTTTTTTAGTTGTAATCTTTTATATGAATTCCCAAAAATTGAATTAATATTAAAGTGCATTGAATAGAGCCTGCTGAAGAGTTCATTGGCTAAATGACATATCTTGCTAAAGAAGACGTTGTGAAAGGGAGGCCATCAGTCTGTGGCCTTCTGCAACCCCCTGGAGCATCAGTTTAAGAAAGTCTGATTTTTCCTCTATTCTCTGTGTGTTCTGAGCTATCAAGTCAAAGCTGACTTATAGCAACCCTAATAGGGCTTTCAAGATACTTAAGGAGTGGTAGTTCCACTCCCCCAGCGAGTTCCCATGGCCAAGTGGGGAGTTGAAGCTTCTTCTCCAGAGCCCCAATCCATCATTCTCCCCACTACAGTATATCACACTTGAAATCTATTTTTCATCTGGGCATTACCATTACAGGACAGGCCCACAGTGGGGGCTGATTCTGGGGGCCATGCAGAACTCAAGAGTTCCTGAAGGAAAGGAAAGTCCCAGAAGGAAGTAACGTGAGAGAATATTTGGGAGGGAAAGGAAGGGGTGATGCAAAAGGGGAAGAGGAAACTACTGAGAGAGAAGACAGCAGATAGATAAAGAAGGGGAAAGGCATTCGGGCAGACGTTCTGGAGCGGCAAGAGGGCTCCTGGTCCCCATAGGCTGAGCAAAAGTGAGGATCTAGAAGGGAAAAAGACAGTGAACTCAAATCATCATCTGCAGATAGTTCTGGAATAAAGTTAGTTTACTGCACAGATGGTTCTCCTACCATGATCAGCTCCATGGACCCCTTTGATGTCCCCATCTCCATGGAGGGCATCCAGATGCCCACATTTGTTCGTATGAGCATTGATATCCAATTAGTTTCATTGTTACAGAGCACAAGGACTTTAGCTGCCTGTCTGGCAACCACCGAATAGAGTACTGTGGGATGACTCCAGCTTGTTTTCCTCAGAACTTGGTGTGAGTCTTCTCTTTCCTCCAAACAATTACAAGGACCAAGAAAGCATGCATAGAACATCCCAAAGATGTGGAAAATCAACTTTTTGGTACTATTTTGTGCTGCTGCTGGCTGCGATATTCTGCTGGTCCTCAAAGTAACTTCTTCTATGGCTCATGTAGCCTAACAGTGATATGCTGTTATTAAACAAACAAACAAACAAACAAACAAACAAACAAATATAAATAAATAAATACATTCCAAGGCAGAAGCTATCTTGTATTTCCAAAGTATTTGCTAATCTCCCACCACCATCCTTTTCTTTCCCCTCTCCCTCTATCCTTTTCACCATTTCTGTCCCCCTTGTGAAAAGGAAATCCTTTAAATCTGTCCCAGAACCTTTTGTTTTCTGTTTGCGTATAATGATATATTAATTGATTCTCTTCTACAAAGTGGCTGTAGCTATTTTGGAGCTGAGTTCACCTATCACAAATAAGCATAGAGGAGCCCTCTTTTCTTTAAAATACTGTTTTAGATTTTAGATTAGGCATCCTTCAGTCTCGAGAGACTATGGTAATGTGTTCTGTATGGAGGACTTGGAACAGCGTCTAAGTGTGGCTGAGAAGGCCAATTCGAGAGTGACAATCCCTTCCACATTGAAGACAAATACAATCTGTCCACTATCCATGATTTTGCTGCTTTCAGGACTGCCCTTTGCCTTGGCCTGCTGGACAAGGGTCTCTTCAAATTGGGAGAGGCCGTCATGCACCACCTGCCTCCAGGTTGAACGCTCAGATGTCAAGATTTCCCAACTGTTGAGGTCCATTCCTATGGCCTTCAGATCCCGCTTGCAGATATCCTTATATCGCAGCTGTGGTCTCCCTCTGGGGCAGTTTCCCTGCACTAATTCTCCATATAGGAGATCTTCTGGAATCTGACCATCAGCCATTCTCATGACATGAACAAGCCAATGTAGACATCACTTTTTCATTAATGTATACATGCTAAAAATTCCAGCTCGTTGTAGGACTACTCTGTTTGGAACTTTGTCCTGCCAGGTGATACCAAAAATGTGTTGGAGACAATGCATATGGAACGTGTTCAGTTTCCTCTCCTGCCGTGCACAAAGGGTCCAGGACTCACTGAAGTACAGGAGTGTACTCAGGACACAGGCTCTATAGACCTGGATCTTGGTATATGCCGTCAACTTCTTATTCAGCCATACTCTCTTTGTGAGTTTAGCGAACATGGTAGCTGCTTTGCCAATGCATTTATCCAGCTCGACAACTAGGGAGAGAGTGCCAGAGATCATTGAGCCAAGGTACACAAAGTCATGAACAACCTCCAATGCTTGCGTGGAGATGGTAATAGAGGAAGATGAATCCATGCCCTGGCCCGTGACTTGTGTTTTCTTCAGGCTGATTGTTAGTCCAACGTCTTGGCAGGCCTTGCTAAAACAATTCATGAGTTGTTGAAGGACTTCAGCAGAGTGGGTAACAATGGCTGCATCATCGTCAAAGAGGACGTCCTGCATGCATTTCAGTTGGACTTTGGTCTTCGCTCTCAATCTAGAGAAATTAAAGAGCTTTCCATCTAATCTTGTCCGGAGATAGACACCTTCTGTTGCAGTTCCAAAGGCGTGCTTCAGCATGACAGCAAAAAATATCCCTAACAGGATTTGCGTGAGGACACAGCCCTGTTTCACTCTGTTTCAGATGTCAAAGGGATCTGATGTTGAGCCATCAAAAACTACAGTGCCTTTCATTCCCTCATGGAAAGATCTGATGATGTTGAGGAGACGAGGTGGACATCCAATCTTGGGAAGTATTTTAAAAAGGCCATCCCTGCTAACCAGATCAAATGCTTTTGTAAGGTCTATGAAGGCCACAAGGAGTGGCTGTTGTTGTTCCCTGCATTTCTCCTGCAACTGTCGGAGGGAGAATACCATGTCAGTGGTGGATCTATTAGCTCAAAATCCACACTGTGATTCTGAATAGACTCTGTCTGCAAGCACCTGGAGTCTCTTCAGTACAACACGGGCACGCAGCTTCCCTACAATGCTGAGAAGAGAGAGGTCACGGTAGTTATTGCCGTCACCCCTGTCTCCTTTGTTCTTATACAACATGACAATATTTGCATCCTTCATGTCCTGTGGTACTCCACTTTCCCTCCAGCAAAGACGAAAGACTTCATACAGTTCAGTGGTGATGATTTCTTTACAGCACTTTAGCAATTCAACAGGGATGTTATCATTCCCAGGTGCCTTGCCGGAGGCAAGGGAATCCAAGGCCACTTTTATTTCTGCTAAAGTTGGTTCGCTGTCCAACTCTTCCAAGACAAGCAGGCACTCAATGTTATTTAATGCTTCTTCAGTTACTACATTCTCTCTGGAATATAGCTCAGAGTAGTGCTGAACCCAGTGTTCCATCTGCTATGCTCAGTCCTGGATGATCATACCTGTAGCAGACTTCAAGGGAGCAGATTTCTTCTGTATTGGACCTAAAGCCTGCTTGATACCATCATACATTCCCTTGATGTTACCTGCAACTGCTGCTATCTGTATCTGAGAGCAGAGCTGAAGCCAATAATCATTGGAACATCTCCTGGCAGTCTGTTGGACTTGGCTACGAGCAGCTTGAAGAGCCTGCAAGTTTTACTCACTAGGACAGGCTTTGTATGCTGCTAGAGCTCTCCTCTTATCCTCGATGGCTGGCATCAACTTCTCCAAATGGGCTTTGAACCAGTCTGCCGTCTTTTTGGTCTTCTTGCCAAATGTGAACAAGGCGGTGTTATAAACTGTGTTCTTGAAATGTTCCCATCGTTCAGGTGTATTTGCATCAGCCGGGCCTGGAAGGGTTTCCTCAAGCACTGGGCAATACTGTTTTAGTAGTTTGTTTATTGTGCTTATTTGTTAGGTAAATAAGCGCATCGTCTTCTAGTTATGAGAGTTGAGTACTAACACTAGTTGGCTAGAAGTCACCAGCAAATTCTATACCTGCATCTATACTCTATAGTATCTTCCTCTTTTGTTTCTAATCACCAAATGTTGACCTGTCTTGAAGATGTGATCTTAGATTCCTGTGGCCTTCATAAGTACAACATAGTGTAAACCATCTTGATTTTAACTCAGGAAATGTAAAACTTTCTGGTTCTCCTAATGAAACATATTTCTAGACAGCCTTGATTGAATATCAGATTGACAGAAGGTGTGTTTCTGAAGCAAGAAATGTTGTAACTTCAAAATTCAACTCTAAAATCCAACACTTCCAAGGGCACAGAAGATAACTGTATCTTACCTGTGATGGCTTATATCCTTTTACCAAATTATTTGAGGGTCTCAGCTTAGGACATGTCCCATTGGTCTGATAAGTCTACTCTAGCTGGGTCTAGAAATTTAAATTTAGCCCTATTTTCTTTAGGTTTTTTCCATGAAATTTAATTTTAACCACCTCAAGTTGGGTATATGAAGACTTGTTCATTTTGTTTTCATTATAGATCTGACATTATTTTGGCAAACATTGTTCCTAATTTAAAAATTATAATGCATTTTTCTTATTGTACACATTTTATGTATTTCTCTAGTGAAAACTAAATATTTTAATTGTTTGTGAACATTAACATGCAGAGCTATTGTGGTGTAGTAGACAGAGTGTCAAACCAGGATTCAGAAGGCCTGGGTTGAAATCACATTCCTTAAATATTTTAAATCATGCTAGGGTTGCCATAACACAGAACTGACTTAACAGCACATAACACACACTAACATGCATTAAATTTGAGAAGGGGGAAAAAGGGGGGGGTCCTAATATTTATTTATTTATTTATTTATTTATTTATTTATTTATTTATTTATTTATTTATTTATTTATTTATTTATTTAACTTATATGCTGCCCACTCTACCCAAAGGTCTCTGGGCAGCTTACAACAATTAAAATACAATAAAAGATAAAATAATTAAAATACAATTCAAATTGCCATCAGGACCCACAGTTGATGTTATTTCAATTAAAAGCCTTCTGGAACAGGAAGGTTTTGACCTGGCGCCGAAATGTCATCAACGTTGGCACCAGATGAATTTCAGTCGGGATGGCATTCCATAGTCTGGAGGCAGCTGCCGAAAAGGCCCTTTGTCTACAAGCCATCCCTCTTACCTCCTTGAGGGATGGCTCTTTCAAAAGGGCTGCCTGGCTAGATCTTAATTGCCGGGTAGGTTCATATGGAAGGAGGCGGTCCTTCAGGTATCCAGGGCCCAAGCCATTTAGGGTTAAATACTAATATTCCCAAAGCTAACTGAGACATCCTCTGAGTTGTAGCAGTAACAACAAAATCTTTTCTGAGCTTTGGTAAATAAAGAAAATGTGTTATTGTCTTGCATAAAAAGGTAAAGGTAAAGGTTCCCCTTGACAATTTTTGTCCAGTCGTGTCCGACTCTAGGGGGCGGCGCTCATCCCACTCTTCAAGCCATAGAGCCAGCATTTGTCCGAAGACAATCTTTCCGTGGTCACATGGCCAGTGTGATTTAGACACGGAACGCTGTTTACCTTCCCACCGAGATGGTACCTATTTATCTACTCGCATTTGCATGCTTTCGAACCGCTAGGTTGGCGGGAGCTGGGACAGGCGACGGGAGCTCACTCCGTCGCGTGGATTCGATCTTACGACTGCTTGGTCTTCTGACCCTGCAGCACAGGCTTCTGCGGTTTAGCCCACAGCGCCACCAAGATCGGCTTGTTCCTTCAGAGCTCTGTACATGTGTATTAGAACTTGTGGCTGCTCAGCTTCACACCTTTGGCCTAGATCAGTGGTTCCCAAATTTGGGAGCTCAGATGTTTTTTGACTACATATCCCAGCAACCCTAAGTGTCTGTGCTGGCTTGGAATTCTGGAAGGTGTAGTCCAAAAACATTTGAGGACCCTGGTTTGGGACCTATCAATCTATTTCAGGGATGGGCAACTTCCAGAGGTCTGAGTGCCTCACACACCCAACTCTTGAGGCTTGAAGCCCTGCCCCAACACCTGTGCTCAGCCCACACCCAAATATTTATTTTCACTTATAGTTTTTTTTCACTTAAAAAGTTTCTTATGCCTCCTAGTGGTCAGGTTTAGAGATGATTTGGAGGGCAGGGCTGTTGTACCACCTACATGGCAGCATTAACTCCAACTTCCCATAAATACTACAAGAGGGCACTTTTAGCCTCCCCCCCCCAGAAAAAAAATATTGAAGGGGAGAGCAGAGGGTTTCTTGGGGAGTCACAGACAGCCATCATGTCCCCCCCTGTCATCTAGACATTGTTGGAATTTTTTCTCACTGCTCCCTTTAAACATTTTGTTCTGCTATCACTTTGGAATATTAAAGTGAGCTGAGAATATGAAAATATTTGCATCCTAATTGCATGGTCTCTTGCACAATAGTTCAATAATTTTTAAAAAGTCCCTCTGCAGAGACTCATGGCAACCAGATGAACTGCTGAATTCGTAATGTGCATTGCGAAGCTTAGCATGCTGCATACCACTCCCTGAATGGAACACATTGGCTCCTTGCCACAGATGCAATAAAGCTGCCGGGAAGCTGGAAGTCATCAGGTGTGCTCTGATTAATTCTTTGCATTCTTAATTTACATTTCCCGAGCTGGATTCCCATTTGTTTCTCACCTTGGTGCTACAGAACTTTTATATCTTGGTAACCAAACGCTTATTACTCTGAAGGTGAAACAGATGGTATTGCTAGGATGGAAACGAGGGATAGCGGTTTGCAAAGATTTAATAATTTTATTTCCCCATTGCAAAATATTCCCTGATTGCTGTGGATTAGTTGATTCTGCTGGGGACTACACCACAATGAGGAATCTGAAATCAAAAGCAAGCAAAGACAGAGCCAGACACTAAAGTGTACTCTAAACCCCGTAAGGGATTGTACAAAACACACAGGAACAAAGTGTGGCATGCTTTGAACTCTCTCTCCACTGAGGGTAAGGAACTGGCTGGCTTGCTCTCCCTTCCCATCCCCAGCAGTAATAAAAAAAGACAACTCTCCTAGGGATATGAATATATTCATAAGGAGAAAGGTATCTAGGCAAACAGATGCCTACACGTCAGTTAAACCAGAACACTGATGGCCTAACAATGCATGTCAATGTGTCTTTGCACCTAATATTCAGATAGTTTAAAAAACAAACTGCTTTAGCTGAATCCTTCAGGAGATAGATTGTTAAGTATTATTAACATTTATTATTGTTATTTTTGGTCATTAATGGGATCCTTGCAGGCATGACAGGGAAATATAATGGGCAAAATCCTGCTGCTTAGTGTCCTAAATTGCACTAAAGGTAAAGGTAAAGGTTCCCCTTGACAATTTTTGTCCAGTCGTGTTCGACTCTAAGGGGCGGTGCTCATCCCCGTTTCCAAGCCATAGAGCCAGCGTTTTGTCCGAAGACAATCTTCCGTGGTCACATGGCCAGTGCGACTTAGACACAGAACGCTGTTACCTTCCCACCGAGGTGGTCCCTATTTATCTACTTGCATTTGCATGCTTTCGAACCGCTAGGTTAGCGGGAGCTGGGACAAGCAACGGGCGCTCACTCCGTCGCGTGGATTCGATCTTACAACTGCTGGTCTTCTGACCCTGCAGCACAGGCTTCTGCGGTTTAGCCCGCAGTGCCACCACGCCACCAAATTGCACTAGAGTCAGCCTATTGAATAGTGAGCCACCTCCTCCATAGGTTCCATTGATCCAAATAGGGGTTCTCTACCTGCAACTTATTGTGCTGATTAGGAGCAGTTGAATCAATGGAATTTGCGGAGGTGTTGATTCATCAGATTCCTTTGATGCCTACTCTACTAGGATTTCTTGCACCAAGCAACATGTTTTTGGTCAGTCTCTCACTTCCCTTTTAGGACGCCAAAGAAAATCCCTTTTGTGAAGCTAGTATTTCAAGTAAGGGAACATCCCAGACTGGCATGAGTTAGTTCTACACTTCCAAAGCAAGCAGCAGTTTCTGATGAACTGAACTTGTCCACAGAAACTCACATTAAAATTTAGCCATTAATCTTTAAGGCACCATAACATTTTTTCCTCTTCTTCTTTTGTTCTTTTTATTTTGTTTCAAGCCCGACTTCATTCGGAAGAGAGGTTGTCCTCACAAATGCAGGAGTGGGAGAAAGTGCTGCTAATAATAACCTGCCGTGCTCAAGTAATGCAAATTGTGTTTGGAAAACAAAACAAAACATTAAATGTAATCACATATTTAACACCATATGCAGTCTGGTTCTTGTGGCTTCTTCAAACACATTTTGAGAGGGCATACTGAGTAAAAGAGACATTCAAAGATGGTGAAAGTGTGGGATGTGTTTGCATCCCACAACAAATGTGATATCATCTCTGTGTATATTCATCTGTAATGTGTATTTATTTGTAATGCTCTTCAGCAAAATTTTGAGAGTAACTTGCACGCATAATACAAAAGGGTGGGTAGGGGCAACAGTGTTCTCTCTTCCTTCGCCTGCTGTGCCATCCAAAGTTCTACTCTGAGCAGTTTTCCAGCTCTCCAGAGAGGCCACAGTTATTGCAGGAAAGGGGAGAAATCACCTCTTCCTGGATCAGCCTTCCAACAGTGCAAGTATGCAGCTGAACTGTGCCCAGTAAATTTAATGACCAGTAGCCTGCTGGGGTGGAGGTAAATGAGCGCAATGGCAATCAGATAAGCAATTCCTGCTTTTGCTGGGGTTGTTCATCATGAAATTGTTTGCATGACCAGTTTCAAAGTATATGACCAGTGATGGACACCTTTGCCAAGCAGAGGAGACTTCTTGTCTGATTATCATGTTTCCAGCAGGATTCTGACCTGTGTATTACATACTTTGGTAAAATTTCAGTACATAGACTAAAATCTTCTATCTAGCCTGGGAATAAGGGCTTATTGAACTCAGTGATGCTTCTTTGGGAAGACATGTGTAGAATTGTACTAGAGAAGCAGGAAGGGAAAAGAAATGCCTGTGAGTGTGTTTCACAATACTGTTTTATATCACACTGAGTATATGGTTATACTTTTTCTCAAAGGATCTCACAATGTCATGGAGAATTGTACTGTCCCTTTCTGTTTTCCTCCAAACACAGAATAAAAATGACGGTTTCTCTTTGGGTAACTTGAAAAATACCATATTTATTTGTGTATAAGATGATACATTTGTCTAAAATCTTTAGAGTAAAAATTGAGGGTTGTCTTATACACAGAAGTAAGCTGAGGAGAGAACAAAACAGTCCACACATTGTCTCTGCAAACAGGCTTCTATCAGTCATGAGGTTTAGCTTCCAACAGTCAGGAGACTTAGCTTCCTCAAATCATGAGCCTTATGTAACTGATGTCAGCTGATGCTTAACAAACCAATTGGAACACACCTTTTTGGAGGTGGAGCTGTAGGCAGTGCTCAGATGCAACAGGGACTCATAATGTCCAAACGTTCAGAGCCCAGAGGTTGAATACTCAAAGCTAAGATTTCTTAATTTTGGTGTTAGAAAAGGGGGGGTGTCTTATACATGGGGACAGCTTATAAATGAAAGATACAGTGAGCATCATTTACTTCCCCCCAAAAATTTTTCCTACACTATGAAAAACAAACATGTCATACAATTTCAGATGTGTCCTCCTGGACAGGCCATTGAGTTCAGGGATTGGAGGTTCAGTGTTACATTGACTCCAGTCCTTTCTCAATGGCCATGTCCAGAGAATGGAGCTTGAAGATACTGTTTCATTTCTGTGGGTTCTGCATTGTGCAGTCCCATAGAGATTAATCCTCTCCCCGGTGCTGTTTAACATCTATATGAGACTGTTGGGGGAGATCATCCAGAGAATTGTTGGAATTCATTGTCATCCATATGTAGACAACACACAAATCTCTCCTTTTTAATAATCAGCAGTGGAAGCTGTGAAGACTCACAAGTAGTGTTTGATTTCGGTTATGGACTAGATGAGGGCTAACAGATTAAAACTGAATCAAGATAAGACAGAAATCATGTTGTTGGGAGAGGAGCCTGCCTGGTTAGGAAGTATTCTACCTGGCTCAAATGGAGTCATCCCCCCCCCCCGCCAAAAAGACCAGGTCTGTGACCTGGAGGTGCTTCTGGACCTGGCTCCCTCAATGGAGAAACAAATATCTGCCATGGCCAGGTCTGCCTTTTTCCATCTTCAGCAGATTTCCCATTTGTGGCCCTTTCTGGACAGGAACTCCTTAATTGCACTGGTTCATTGGTAATCTTTAGGATCAATTACTTCAATGTTCTCTATGTGGGGTTACCTTTGAAGGCAACATGGAAGTTTCAAAGCTACAAAATGCAGCAGCTAGGTTAGTATCAGGTGCAAGGAAGTATGATCACATCTCCTCAATCCTGACTAGCTTGCATTGGCTTCCTCTTTGCCTTTGGGCCAAATTCAAAGTGCTAGTGCTAATTTATAACAACCTTTACATTTTGAGACCTCATTACCTGTTGGAGCAGGGTTAGGATATTGAAATAAATAATTTCAAATGATAAAAATCCTGTGGTTGTTGTGGGTTTTTCAGGCTCTTTGGCCATGTTCTGAAGGTTGTTCTTCCTAACTTTTCACCAGTCTCTGTGGCCAGCATCTTCAGAGGACAGCACTCTGATAAAAATCCTCTTGCTTTGTGTCGTAAATTGCACTAGGGTTGCTAAATGAATCAATAGAGATTTAGTGAGTCAAATTCTCTGTAAGTTCCATTGAATCAAATGGGGTTACTTTAACTGTAATTTGTCAGCTGATCTCCTAGAGATCAAATGACTCAGTTTGTAGCTCTCAAATTTTCATACACAACTGTTGTGAAGAAATTAAAAAATTGGATTGTACAGAACTTGAAATCTATCTTGGAAAATCAGACCTCTCTCTGTGTGCCTTGGAATATGATACCTGCTGTAACAATCAATGTCTATTTGGTAACAAGGAAGGTGTAATACTTGCAGCATATCTCTTGAGAAAGAGGCATCCAAGACACCCCTAGTGAACTCCTAGGTATTGGGTTAACTGGGAAATATCTTCAGTTCTGAGAGAAGGGCCTCCAGAAAGTGCTCTTATCCTCCTGAGCATTTGAGAGAATGTAAAATCAGAACAGTGGTTCATTTGGAAGGTTCTGTTTAATGTATAAAAAGGGGGTTCAGACATTATTTTAGCTGGCTTAAGACACTTTCATTATGAAAATAAATCAGGAGATGGATTGGGTTTTTTAAAAAAATCAGGTTATAGTCATGTGGTAGTCAGAGATATGGGGATATACAAAGGACCTCACTCAGGAATTGGTTCAGAACTCTTTCATAAAATCTCTCCTAACTGTCCCCCATTGCACACCTGATCCCACTTGAAACACACTCCTACATTGCATTGGCTACGTATTGCCCTAAATTGGCCTATTTGGGTGACTCTCACCTTCCAAAGAAGTGCCATAAAAAAACTACTTCAGAGCCCATCCTGAAAGTTCTGAGTAAGCTCATTTAGACCCATTTTACAGAGCTATGGGAATGATAGAGTCAACACCCACGTTTGCCTCTAACAGAATTAAGCAGTTGGTTAAGGAAAAGAAATGTCTTTAAGTGGCTAGATTGGTGTACTTATCTCACAAATGTCCTCTTCTTGTTGGTTTCCCCTGTATAAAAACATCATTGGGTTTTGAGAAGTATTTTGTCAATCTAACTGCACCCCCTTTAAGAAAAGCAGTCACAGCTTTGCCCTTCCAGTGTATGCCATCAGACATTCTGGAAGGGAGATATGATAATATCCTGTTCCATCAATGATTCGGTATTTGTAGAACAGGAGAGGTTGAATATGTTTTCCGTTATTTATTATGTTGTCCTTTATATGAGCACCCCAGAAGTCAATTTCTTGATGCCATTCTGAGTCCTTTGTGTGCAAGACCCCCCCCCCTTTGGCTCAACTTTGTATGCTGCTTGTGGGCAGGGATTCAGCCACTACCTATTAAGTAGCAACATGTGCTTTGGCAGCAAAGAAGATACATGCCAAGCATCAAAGGTCTTACGGAAGGAGGGAAGCTATGCCACTTCATATTAGTGTGTAAACATGTGATGTCAGCGTCATTTATGTTTTGTGTTGCCATTGATATATTGTGATGACCTATGGTTTTAAGCAATAAAGCTTGTTTTGTTCTGTAATTCGACTGGTGTGTACATCCCCTTGGTTAAAAAACTTTTAATCCATTTTTAAGAAGTGTTGTATATCAGTTGAGGGGGGCACACAGGCTTTTATAATCATTGCAGTTGAAGCTTTATCCTGCACCTGCCCCCCTCGTGATGAGCATTCACCGCTGCTCCTGTGGTGTTTCCTTTAATATTTATTTTATTTTTTATTTCTTTTGAATAGACATATTGATGCACCAGTATGGAGTGGGGGGGGAGGGAAGCAAAGGTTTCCTGCAGTCTGTGGAAGCCAGACAGGCGTCTTCAGAAAATGTTTAAAGTGACAGAAACCTTCTCTCTTTGAAAACCTCTGAGTGGAGGACACCCAGAGGAGAGAGGGAGAGAAACAGAGAGAGAAACACACACACACAGAGAGATTGGTGGTTTATGTATCTGGCTGCAGATCCAGAGATTGGGAATTTGATTCCCCACTGTGCCTCCTTGATGGAGCTGGACTTGATCTATAGCAGTGGTCCCCAACCTTGGGCCTCCAGATGTTCTTGGACTGCAACTCCCAGAAGCCTTCACCACCACGTCTGCTGGCCAGGATTTCTGGGAGTTGAAGTCCAAGAACATCTGGAGGCCCAAGGTTGGGGACCACTGATCTATAGCATCCCTTCCAGCTCTACACTTCTAAGATGATGATGATGATTATACAGAAACACTCAGGGGAGCAAGGCAATCAGTGCTGGCAAGAGGGAAGAGAAGAGAAATTGTTGAGACATTGATAACAAATCCCCACAGCTTCTAGGTTTGTGAAGGAGGGTGATCTTTCTTCTCCACACTGACTGCCATTTTTAAAAAGGTGTTTCAAACTGGCATATCACTACCTCAATAAACAAATAAAACAGATCAGACTGCAGCCTGACAGGGGCATACAGACACGCACACACAGAGGGAGGTTGAGAGAGGGAAGGAAGTTCGGTGGAGAAGAACTGACAGCAGGGGCTGGCAAGAGAGAAGGTATACTAGTAAGTCGTGGGTGTGGCAAACCACACAGACACGATTTACACTTAAAGAGGCATTCTCATATGGCAAAAGGATAAAAATTGAATTAATTTCACAAGTGAGTTAGAATAAGTGGCCGTCTTGCTGCCAAGTAACCTACCTGTTTTTCTGACCAAAAACATGCTTCCCAGGGAAAAAAAAATCTGAGCTTCCGTATGTGTAGTTACCTTTTAAAAAATAAATTTAAAAAACTGCTAAACCTGATTCAAATAGGGTTTCTTCCCGAGTGTAACCATGCTCTTAGGAGTTGTGAAGGTCTTTTGCTGTCATGTTGTGGGGGATGCCCTCTGTTGCTTTCACACTGTAGGGGATGCTCTCTGTGCATGCATCAGGACAACGTCCATGTGGACATCTATGCTAATCTGTGACCATTAGGTAAAATAGTTCAGCTTTCCTATTTTTTTCATGTATCCTCTTTTTTGTTTTAGCTTTGTCTCAGTTGTACCTTTGCTCCAACTGCTTTTTGAAACCTCTTGAATCTTATTCTTTTTATTCTTTCAAACAAAATATAATAAAATTCTCCAACCAATTGTATGGGGGTTTGAATCCAGCTCTTACCCTTGACTACTGAGAGTTTTGGTTTTCTTGTGGGGGTAGTGAGGCAGTTCTATCTTAAAGGTGGGTATACTGGTTCTGCCTATCATTGTGGATTTTGAGGTTCCCTGGAAGCATTACCAGAAGACTGGAGTGTTGGGAAGTGCAGGTGCTAGGCTTGGTCCATAATCCTAATCACAACTCACTGTCCTGGGTTTACCCATCCCAGAACAATAGGGCACTGTGGCTGGGTAGCTACAGAAGGGCCTTCTTTACTTAGGTGATCTTGACAGTTGTCAGCTAAAAACTTATGTCAATATGTTTGCTGAAATCCTTTTGTTTATCTCTGCATGCACAACCAAGATGGTGTCAACAGTAGAGGCAAATTGCTGCTGATTAAAAGCTAATCATTGTTGGTTAAATGTGATTGTGCACACCGCTAGCACGTAACGCAACAAAATAATGGGAATCCTGAAGTCACCAAAGGAAGCCTTTAATCAGTGGCAATTTGCCTCCGCTGATGACATTGTCTATTTTGCATATGCAGAACTGCACAAAGGGCTTTCAAAATACGTATACTTTGTGAGAAAACTTTGTTTGCAGTGTCTGCTTAAATGTGGGGTATTGTTCACTTTTTAAAAAAATTTAAAAACCTCTCACATGTTAATATGGAAACAGCACATAATGGAATTTCACATGTGAAATACACTGATTCATCCATCCCTAGGCACCAGTGTATGATCTCATGGCAAGTGGAAGAATCTATAAAATTGTAAATTGTAAAGGGCAGAGATGTCATCCTCCCAAGAAAACATCCCAAAATACTTTTAGAAACTGACAAGTGTTAAGTATTTTTAAAGCATTTTTCTCTTTTATCATCTGCTTTAAAATGGTATGATGGAACTGGAAAAAAAATCATAAAGGACATCAGCAGTTCTATCATGAATGTGAGTATAATAGTTCCAGAAGCTTGCTCCTTTTTAAAAAGTTTATTTTGTGTTATTAGACTGATAAGGTATTCCCTTGAATATAAGGATGTTGTGTCATAGGAATGTTTTGATCCATATAGCATGTATAGATCAACATTATAAGTGCTACCTTCTAATCTAAATATCCTGTTAGCACGTTTAGTCAATAAATGATCTTTTTTTTCCCATTGAGCTGTAAGCACACAACACAGACATGCATATAGATAAAAGTATATGCAGTACATTAAACCTCCATATTTAAGCATATGGAAGTTTAATGTGCACAGTCCTTCCCCCTTTTGCAAGCTGCACAGTGTGTGCCTTGTATCTTACATGGTGGTATCTTACACAGAGGTATATGCGACTACTTGCTTTCATGTCCCAGGAAGAGATTCAGTTGGCCAAGTGTGTGTATCAGCTGGCCTGTTGCCTAGACCAGTGGTTCCCAGCCTTTGGTCCTCAGGTGTTCTTGGAAATAAAACTCCCAGAAGCCTTCACCACTAGCTGTGCTAGGCAGGGATTCTGGGAGTTGTAGTCCAAGAACATCTGGAGACCCAAGGTTGGGAACCACTGGCCTTTCATACAGCTCCTTTTTGAGCATCCATAGCAAAGTGGCATTTCAGTTTGAATGGTGAAACCCATAGGAGGTATTTTCAGTTAGATTCTAGGACAGACTATTGTTATATGTGCTTATACCTGTGTGTATCACCTGTCTTGATTCATATTGCAAAAGTATGTATATATTTTCTTTTCTGTATTTGTTGCCAAACAACTTTTATGAAGATGCTGTGAGCTGAAATATCCTCCTGCCCTTAAAACCTTTCTTCATCACTGGTGCTGCAAGCCAGCCAGGTCGGTACTCCCGTCTGATCAGTTTCCAGCTGAAAGAATGCCAGATAGACATTGATAGGAATGATATGTAATGAAGATGGTCATTACAGTTTCACTGCATGTGAGAGACACGAACACACAAATCAATTGAGTTGTCATCTCGGCTGAATCTGGCTGATATCGAACTAAAGGGAAAAAAAATGTTTTTTACCTGACTGATCTCAGTGTGGGGTTTATCAAAAGAGTTGGCTGATGCTGGAGATGCCTGCCTTAAGATGGGGGGTGGGATGCTGAAAAACAGCCAGTTCAAAAGACAGAAGAGGAGAGGGGGAAGATGTGGAAGAGAATCAAGGTCATCACAGAATAAGAGAAATGCAAGGAGGAAGAGATTAACTCCTGGAGTTGATCCATTATTTTGCAGAGTGCAAAATTCTTTAGAGCTACAGCTCTGGGGATTTAAATACAGCCTACTTCTCATTTTCCTTTCCTTTTCTAACATTTTTCTCTCATGGGACCTTTTGTGAGTTTGGCACTTAAACCTCAAACCGCAAGGAATACAATGCGGATTATGACAGGATTACTCGGAAGGAGTTGGGAAGGGAGGACCTCACTACTGTATTTTTTCCATTTTCCACTCCATTTAAAGAGCTAACTCCAAAGCTCAACTGCAGCAGGCAGTTGAATGGGAAGTTTTACACAAACTGTATGCTGAAAGTCCTGTCAAGAGAATAGCTATTTTAGAAACGTCAACAGGGAAGGGATTAGAAGGCCAACATAAGTGATGGTGCTGTCTTGGGAATGGTGATGATTACTCTTGCCCAACTGATACACAGAAGTGGACTCAATCGGTTGCTGAGGCTATTGAACCATAGCAGATGAATAGTATCCCCGAGTGTACCTACCGGTAGCTCATTTCAGGGCCTGCTCCATTCAGATTTGGGTCTCCCCTTACTACACCTGAGGTAGCAGAATCCAGGACAAGTTGTGCAGCATCCAATCTATCCTTCAACAGAGTGGGGACTGCTGGAAAGTTCAGGAGAAGCATCTGGGATGCTGTCACTTAGGACCCTGTACTGCTTGAGGAGTAGTTTCACTCTACAGTATTGTTAGAGCTGGGCATGATACATTTGGCAAATGCTTCAGAGGATTTAGCTTGTTTTAGAGAACATTAATCTGGACATTCATCATAACAGGATGGTGTCTAAGGATTTTAATGTACAGTGGACCCTTGACTTACAGACGGCTTGACTTACAGACTTTTTGAGTTACAGACTTCTCTGGCCGCAAAATTTAGGTTTGACTTGCAGCCTGAGAATTGACTTACAGACCAGAAAAAAACCAAAATGGAACAAAAACGGCCTGTTACGGGATTAATCGGTTTTCAATGCACTGTAGGTCAATGGAGACTTGACCTACAGACTTTTTGACTTGAGAACCGCCTTCCAATACGGATTAAGTTCTCAAGTCAAGACCCCACTGTACGCTACAATACTTATTAACTAAATGCACAAAAGCATATCAAGATGATACGGACATAGTTTTCTTTTGAAATATGTGGAGCATCAGATATGAAGAAGCCACCAGTGAGTGGAGGGCTGAATTCTTTCACTCTCTGAAAATTCTCCACATTGTCACATCTCTAGATGCTTTCTTTCCCTCTATGCGTTTATAATGTGTATTTCTAAGGGTTAACACTTCTATCCTGCTATTTCTTGGCCTTCCAGAATCCCTTCCTTAAAAACAAGCAGAAAGATAAATTTACATGACTGTTAAAGTTTTAGGCATTTAGTCCATACAGATTATGTAAACATCTCCTGAATCTTGTATCTTCTAGTCCTACTTACTGTTGAACAGTGAGATCCGCAGAGCTGATTGCTTCCACTCTTCTACTAATATCAAGTAGAATTCTTTGTGTGATTGTTGATCCCTTTTTATCAGGATCTTGGATTGTGCCAAGAAAATTGAACTCGTATCTGAGCGAATATGAGTAGAAGAACATTTATTTTATTTTATTTCAAAAAATTTTTACCCCACCTTTCTCCTTAAAAGGGACTCAAGGTGGCTTATGTCATTGACAGGAGTTTACATCCTTAAAAGACCATTTTACAGCTAGAAACAATAAATATACAAACACTAAAAAGCATCAAATGAGAACAGTAAATAAAAGCAAAAACCTCCACACAGGCAGCCAGTCACTGAGGAAAAGCTTGCCTGAAAAAGGTATTTGTCTGCTTGTGGAAGGAATATCAACGATGGAGTCAGCCTGGCCTTCTGTAGAAGAGAGTTTGAAAGACAACCCTCTCCTGTGTCCCCATGAAATGTACCTGTGAAGGTGGTGAGAATGAGAGACAGGCCAATGTCTGTAGCAGAGTTTTCCAGGTTTATGTTTGGGCTTAAAAATGGACCACATGCACAATAAAAGTGAACCAGGGACACTTTAAACAGTAGCAATCAGCCACTGCTACTCTATTATGCTTATCAGGGTTACCTATAAATGTTTCTTTTAAAATTCATTTATTGATAGGATTTTGGCCCATACATACAAACAAACAAACAATGAACAACGGCTGAATTCCTGTTGATTTGTGTAACTAAAAGTGAAACTTTCTAGCTGGCAAGTAAAGAGTCACCACTGCAATGCTCAAGGATGCCTGTGTATGGTGGCTTGATGTATACTCAAGAATCTCAGTGGGGACTCTTTACTTCTTAGCTAGGAAGGATGGAAAGTTCTGCCTTTTGTTATATAAAGGAAGGAGTAAGTTAGTCAATGCATTAAAATCAATGTGTCATTTCCAATTTCTGGTCCTTCCCTTGTGTCTGTGGCTGGGGGAGTGTGAGTAGAGGGATAGTCTGGCTGGTGGGAAATCAGCTGGAGGGAAATCAGCTGGGAAACACAGGAGACTGAGGCTTTGGGTGAGACAGGAGGGGCACTCTGGCCCTTCTGGGCCGCTCTTGACCTACAAATTCAGGCTTTCATATCTTTTTAAACATCTGAGAAATACTTGCATCTCATGTTTTTACAGACAAAGAAGCAGTTAATCAAAGTTTCTGTTGTTAGGTAAAATTACATATAACAACTTTCATTGAAACAGTAACAATCCAATAATTTATCCTCAAAACAATGTATTCAAAGAACAAGCCTTAGACAACTAAATGTCTCCCGGGGGGGAAAAAAACCCTATAGACGGTGTCTTCTACTTCTTAAGGACCCTTAGGGAACGCCAATTTTTATATAATTTGTCTTATTCAGTAGGAAAATATGCTATATTTGCATCTAGGGGTTCATTGTTGCCTTCTGTTCTTGTTTACTTTCTTTTATTCAACTTACGGAGATAATAATGGAGAGCATGGTAAGGACGTGTTTGTGGCAAAAAGACTTTTCTCAAATATTGCAATTATTCCCAGGGAGATTGAGCTAACTAGGAGTGAAATATGAGAGCAGGGGACATATTGAAAATATAAGTGTGCAGCCATGGTGCACCATTTGGAAAGAATTCCCATTTAAATCAGTAGGCAAGGAGAAGCAACTATTTTCTTCTTCTGTTATTTCTCCCCGTCCACCTATGCCAAATGTTTAAAAACATAGGAGAATTTTAGAATTGTATGTTGAGGATAAACCGTAAGACTGAGAACACACACTCCAAGTGTGTTCTAATAGCTATTATCAAAGGGCAGGCTATGCAAAAAGAAAATAGGAAGAAAGAACAGGAAAAAAACATAGAGTGAATACTCCATATCAGATAACCAGCTAGTATAAACATCCAGCAGCTTTTCAAGTCTTTTAACCTTAATAGCCCATGGTATTTCTTTTTTACTAGATCATTAACTCACATGTACAGTACAGTACTTATACTATACATGTGTAGCCAAAACGAGGCAACACAATAGGTTCTATACTCTTCTGGTCATAGTCAGGCAGCAGTTACTCGCCATAGGTAACCAGGCACATGTTTATTTGCAAGCATGAATTAGCCATTATGCTAGCATTTGATATGACAGAGAGAAAAGCAGCTGTATTTATTTCTCCTAACCATGCCTTCTGCTTGCACAGGACAGACTCAACTGGAACGATGAAGAGATTATCAGAGATATTATTATTATTATTATTATTATTATTATTATTATTATTATTATTATTATTATTATTATTATTATTATTATTATTATTATTATTATTATTATTATTATTATTATTATTATTATTATTATTATTATTAATTGTATTTATAGCCCGCCTATCTAGTCCTTTCGACCACTCTAGGTGGCTTACAACATAAAACATAACAAGTTCAAGAAAAATTTATAACAATTAATTAATTAAATGATTTTGCAATAGGAAAAATACAAAATAAATCAAATAAAGAGAAAAAATGAAAGAGGACAGGAATTAACTGGAAGGGAAGGCCTGCCTATACATCCACGTTTTTAGTTGGTTCTTAAAAGTACCCAGCGAGGGTGCAGCACGAATCTCTGGAGGTAGGTTATTCCAGAGGCGAGGAGCCACCGCCGAGAAGGCCTGGTTTCTAGTTCTTTCCTTCCAGGCCTCCCTTGGCATCAGGCTCCTCAGCCTCACCTCCTGGCTCGCGCGGGTGACACAGGTAGAACTAGTTGGGAGTAAGCGTTCCGCCAAGTATTGAGGTCCTAAACCGTTTAGGGCTTTATATGTAAGCATTAACACTTTGAAGTCAATGCGGAAATGGATGGGCAGCCAGTGCAGCATGGCCAGAGTAGGAGAGATATGTTGGTATTTTCTCACTCCGGTAAGGAGTCTGACCGCCGCATTCTGCACCACTTGATATTCGAATGAAGTGGAAAATGGAGAAGCTATGAACCTCAGATCTGGAAGCCATAGAGAGCTCATGCCAGAAGGGCAGGAAAGGGGCAACTTTCTATCCATGTGCTTGCTTTGTCTACTTTCTTTCCTTTCATTTTCTTCTTTTCTTTTCCTTCTTATTGGTTGCTCCTTCTCCTACTGCTTTTTAAATTCCCTATAATGAATTCTAAAGGAAAGGGAAAAAAAATACACCAGTGCCATGGCATATTTTCTCCCCTCATCCTGCGACACATCTAAGGAGGAAGAGGCTTTGGATTCAGAAGGTCAAAAGCCTTTTCAGAGCATCAATGATTTGGAGCAATGAGGAAACATCCAATGGTGGACAAACTTTTCTAACCAGGGAGTAAAAAGTCCAGAGTCTTTATAGCTTCTGTATCAATTCTTACTTCTTGTTGGCTCCATGCCATAATGCAAACAGGCTAAACTAGACAGAAGTATGCTGAACAAAATGTTCTGACAAATTCCATATTATCTTATTTAAAAAGCTTTTCTCAGCAAAACCAATGGACCAGCACTAACTGTGAACTTAATGCCTCATGGTTCTTCAAATCAGGTCAGACGTCCCATTGGTAAAATGCCTCTCCAGGTTTGAGATGAAGTATTTCAAGAGGAGTATATTTCTGTAGAAGGAAGAACATTCTTAAGTGGCTGCTTTTATGTTTAAAGGATATAGACAGAGGAAGAGCAAAAGAGACTGAATATTTTCTCACATGTGAAATGGAATGGGCAAATCATTAATAATTAAATTTAATATTGCTGATTCGAACAACTCAGGTAGCATGGTCCATTCTTTTCTTGAACATACAGTGGTGCCTCGCATTGTGATGTTAATTCGTTCTGCAAAAATCGCTGTTGAATGAAAACGTCGCTATGCGATATTAAAAAGCCCATAGAAACACATTAAAACCTGATTAATGCGTTCCTAGGGGCTTAAAACTCACCGTTCAGCGAAGATCCTCCATAGCGTGGCCATTTTTGGTGCCTTTTAAGCGAGGAATCCGTCCCAGAAAACAGCAAGCAGCCATTTTGTTTACCCAGTGGCCATTTTGAAACCGCCACTCAGCTGTGCGAAAATGGTCACTTTGCGATGATCGGTTCCTGAAGCAGGGAACCGATCATCACAAAGCGAAATTCCCCCATAGGGAACATCGCAAAGCGGTCACTTTTGCAATCACAAAAAGTTCATTGCAAAGTGATTTCGTCGCTAAACGGAGCACTCGCTAAGCGAGCCATCACGGTATATTAAATCTATTATAAGCTTCTTTCCTTGTTTGCATTGCTTAGGATGTTTCAGAGGCTGTTTAGAGGAAGTCATATGGAATTGCTCAGAAGTAAGCCACACAGAATTCAGTACAATTTGTTCCGAAACATATGAAGGATTGCCGCCAAAGTGACAACCAAAATACTTTTGAGAGACATGAAGAGCATGATTCTAGAAAACAAAACTTGTTTTGGTGCTGTGAAATATTACATTGAAAAATGCAGGGCTAATGTAATGGCTTTAAAATCTATCACATGCAGGATTCCCTGCACAAAAGTATTAATTTTTACACATATATCATTGATTAACGTTTAGGTGAAATTAAGTGTATTATTCTTGAAAAAAAGAATGTAAAGACCAGGTCTGTAAAAGTGTAAATCAAGCTTTCTGTACCTCTTGGCAATGTTTCTTCTTTATCAGCAAGGACAAAAATTGCCCTGCTTTACATGGGAGTCAAATTAGTTAAAAATCCTTCAGTGTATTGGGATTAAGTCTGAACCTGCTGCTCTTGTATCAATTTATTGATTTACACTATGGAAGACAAATCTAGAATGCCTCTCTGGGGCTTACAGACTGCTGCTGAAAATCAGCTGAATTAAAAGACAAGACAGAAATGTGCACAGAAAATACGCCTGAATTTACAAAAATACATTGTAGCTAGCATACTTGTGTAAGTGCTAGGGAGGACTTCATTATCTCAGAAGCTGCCTTTTCATCTCAGTTTGAAAATAATAGGTTCCCCAAATCCCCCCAAAGGACATAATATGGTGTTACTGGGATTGATTTTCCATAAATTACATACCTGCACTTCAACTGAGTAGTTACATTCACATAAGGTCAATGAACTACTAACATCTAACAACTGGAGCTATCTCCACTTGTTTTTCCTGACAGCTAAGCCCAGTTCACAAGTGCCAGCTATGGGTTCATCCCATGATGAAAGGAGGAGGATGTCATTAGGTTGAGACCTCAGTGTGAACATACCATTGGCCCCAGTCTCTCTATGGAATTACATAGTGGAGTTGTCAGGCAGGTAGACATTGGGTAATGGGCCAAAGTATGTAGGGAACTCTCACACCAGTGTGAAGAATAGCTCAAGATGGATACATTTCATCACTTCTCAAAATAAAATCAACTAACCCTGCTAAAATATTTCATTGGCCAATAATCTGCTCACCTGATCTGCTCAGATGATTGCTAAAATCAAAATCCTCTCCCAATCTTAAACTAAAGATCAGGCACTATGTGCAGAAAGTCATTGGGATGGATACAAACACAATCATGCTCTGAGTAGTTCCACTGAAAGCAATAAAACTTCAGTTAGTTCTAGCATGTTAGTGGAAATGCCATCTGGCATCTTCTCTTTCAAATTTTTAGGGCAGGAAAGGTTAAAATCAATCTTTATACAGAATAAAACACATGTCATGTGATTCCCTCTGTTTTTGAAACTGACATAGCTTAGAAGTAACTAGATATAAATAATAACCTGTTGCTTCTAAGTTATTTTTAGAACTACAAGGGTATGGTCTTATTTCAGATGGAGGAGAAACATCGGAGTGTTCAAATCCTGACTTGTACTTCATATACTGTTTTAGATGCCCAGGTCACAAAGTGGATGGAAGGAGAGTGTGTTTTCTGTTAAGGATTTTAACATTTTATTTTTCAAAGTAATTAGAAATTGCCAAAATTAGAAGTTGTTTTTCTCATTTTGTCCTATCTGTATTTTCAAAAACACTTCTTGCCCAAACACAAAGCAATTGTCAGGGCTTTTTTTTTTTTTTTTTTTGCCAAGTGTAAATAGCAGTGAGCCACAATATAGTATCCTGTACTCTTTTTTTTATACCTTACATCTCTCTTTGTGGCCCAGGAAGCTGCAATAATGAATCTTCTTTACAATGCTATTGCTGGTAAGGCTGTTCCATGCATGCTCAGTCTTATAGTGGTTGCTTCCCCCTTTCTAAAAGGCCTTCTTTGAGGATCAATATTTTGGCCCCTGCAGCTTTGATTCTTTATGAATAAAAAGACAGAAGATTGAATATGAGATGGATTGACTCAACAAAGGAGGACACAACTTTGAGTTTGCAGGACCTGAGCAAAGCTATTAATTACAGGACCTTCTGGATGGCACTAATTCATAGCATCACTTCATTTTGGAAGTGGATTGACAACACATAGCAACAGTAGTTGAGTAGGGCCAGTGTGGGTATGATTCCAGTTCATCACCACCCCAACACAAATTGATATTCATGTATATATTCTATGAAGAGGACGAATTCTCATTTTAGCTTGAAGCAGCCCTTGAAGCAGTGTGAGGCATTCAGGTAGCCATCATGAATCACTGTCTCATTTATAACACTCACATTCAAGTACTGACTACACATCCATACAATTTAGAGGAAAGAAAGCTGGTAGGGTAGGGTAGGGTGAAGAAAGGAATAATAACTAAACCAATATAAATTATATCTGTCAGAGCATAAATTCAGAAATGGGTCATATACACAATAAATCAACCAACTGAGGCCATTGTTATCTAGAGAGGTAATAAGAAATTATTCTTATTTTTGACTCTGTTCACAAGAGGAACAACTCTTCATTCTTCAGATGAGATGATCCATTGAATGAGGAAATCACTTGACAAGGTCATAAAAATTACCACAGAAAATCTGGATTGCTAATTTTCTGGGGAAATCCTTTTTCACTGGTGGGACCAGGAGCCTCCCACTGTCAGGTGCATAGCATAGCATACAATGCTAGTTCTCTACACCAAGCCCTGTATGCCTCAGTAGGCCACTTAATATAATTTCTCTCTTTTAAAAGGGCAATGGCAAAAAGACTTCAAAACAAAACCAAGCCACTGCAGTCTATATTTCCCATGTTTGTGTCTCCATTTAAGGTGTTCACATCACCGGTTAGTTATGCACTTAGTTTGGGAGGGGGAGGGGAGGAATGAAAACATAAGGAAAACTACCAGTTTTGTCATCAATGACAGAATACACATTGGGACACCTTGTCAAAAATCATCAAGCGTTGGCAGATTATTCATTTCTGTGTGATTGCAAAAAGGCCAATACTTTTTTTTTGTCAGCAGCAATTTTAGCAACAAATGGGGCTTTTAATGAAAAATGTTCTATGTCGAGAAAGAAAAAAAGAAAGAAAGAAAACATGGCCAGTATTGTATTGCCTAAATGATAATGCTGCATTAGAGTTTGGTTGTACAAGTGGTTGTATGATGAAAAGGATGCCAAAGTACAGACAATACCGACCAATGTATTTTTGCAAGATACACATGAGGGGATGGGTGGGGTTTTTGCACAGAATGCAAAACACACACACACACACACACACACACACACACACACACAGAGAGAGAGAGAGAGAGAGAGAGAGAGAGTATTTTTTCAGAACTTTGCAGAGCAAATTCTGAAAGGTGAAAAATGCACCCAAATTCTCATAATCTTGCCATGTGGGGAGAAAATGCTTGATTTTTAACCTCACCTACAAGAATGAAATAAGGAAACATTTACTTCCATACACGAGAGCAGCTTTATTGAATAGGAAGGTATGTGAAATTCAGGATATCTAAGGAATTTATTAAGAAATACTCTGTGAAGTATAGTGGGTAGAGTGAGGGATTAGGACACAGGAGACTGACTCATGGGTGGGCAGGTGTGGAGCTGGTAAAACCACTCCTTAAATATCTTAATTACCATGAAACCTCTGGTAAGATTGTTATAAGTGACAATCAAGTTATGACTTGATGGCACATAACACACACACAAGAAACTCATTAAGACAGCTCTGACTTTGTTTTGTTTTTTCAAACAGCTATCCATGACCTATATCTCCCGGACCAAACATGGAAACAGTTTCAATTTACACCCATGAAGCCACATATTTCCAGGCTTTTGAAGATCAATTCAGAGTGAGGGAAGGGGGGGAGTATTCAATATATCAGAGATCTAAAAATCCCTCGAACCCACTGTATATATTGCTGAAATGGACACAGACTGGAGTGGCATCTCTCCATGAGGGGCATAGGCCCCCAGATAACTCTGTGCCCAAATAAGGGCACACAGATAGATGTGGCATTCACATTACTTATTCTGATAGTTACAAGACTGTAGCATCACTATATAGTAGAAGAAAAATAATCCAGAGTTGAAGTGCTAGTCTGTGCTGTGTTGCATGCTGCTGCATTGAGGCAACGGCCCATTAGCTGGGAGTCTTTTCTACCATACAAATGAGTCTAGTATTCAGATTTTTAAAAAGAAGTTACTAAATGTAACTATTGGTTACTTTTGGGAAATAGGAATATAGTTACTTTTAAATGGTAAACAGAATAGTATCTTACAGTATTTTGAACCTTTCAACTGAAGTTGCTTCCTTTCAAAGCAACTTTAACCAAATAACCTTCCAAATTCATGTATCCACTACTACATGTGAGATTCAGTCACATTGAAGTATTTATTAGGGATGTAAACAGAACCCCTGGCCTGTTCCATACGCAAGTAAGAAAACATCTTTTGGTACCCAGCCTGCCATATGCCCTTCTGGTTCTTTTTTTTAAAAAAAAAATATTAACATTTTATTATTTTTTCAATATATCTACATTCAGTTCATGCTTGTTAAACATCATGTTACATGGGTTCCTTATAATTATTTGTTTTTGCGTCTTGGTGTCTTCTTAGTTATCCCTTCAAAATCTATACATTTTTAAGCATTTGAACCAATCTTATGTGTATTTTAGTGTACAATATTGGCTACTAGCATAATAGTGCTCTCATAATATACAATATTCTTAAAATCCTCTAGTAAAATACCTAATAAAAGCAATTCTAGTTTCAATTCTATATAATTTTGAGGCATTTTAACCAACCAACTTTGTATATATACCAATAATAACCAAATGGATTCCTAACACATAGTAAATGTTATCTAAAGATTTTTTATAGATTTTCTTTACATAATTGTTTAGCCATTCTATCTCCACATTTTCTGTCATGTCTATATCAATAGCATAGCCAATATGTTAATTAAGTACTACTTGTTTTACCTCACCCTAAAAACCACCATGTTATGCCTTTATCCTGATTAAGGTAAAGGTTCCCCTTTATATTTTTTAGTGAGTCGTGTTCAACTCTAGGGGGCGGTGCTCATCCCCGTTTCCAAGCTGTAGAGCCAGAGCTTGTCCGAAGACAGTTTCCGTTGTCACGCGGCCAGCGTGGCTATACATGGAATGCTGTTTACCTTCCCACCAAGGTGGTACCTATTTATCTACTCGCATTTTACATGCTTTCGAACTGCTAGGTTGGCAAGGAGCTGGGACAAAGCGACAGGAGCTCACTCCGTCACGTGGATTCGATTTTACGACTGCTGGTCTTCTGACCCTGCAGCACACAAAGGCTTCTGCGGTTTAGCCCACAGCGCCACCACGTCCCACCTTATCCTGATTAATGATCCCTTATTTCACTTTAATTTCCTTTCCTAATATATATGTCCCCTTACAATTCCATAAGTTAGGTGTATACACGCTTTCAACATTGAGGGCAACCTTAATATTTTTTCCTTTATATCTTTCTAAGTAACTCCTTCTCTTGTTTGTCTTTTCCCAAATCTTACTCCTATCTCTCTAAAAATTCTGCTGTCCCTTGTATTGTCTGAGATCATTTTATGCACTTGATCTATCTCCAATAAATCTTCCAGGCTATTTTTAATTAAATCTGCTGGTTATCTCCCCTTATCTTCCCTTAGACTCTCCTCATCTCCAGGGTTAGAATTATATCTCCTAAATTTTCTCCTCCAATTTTCTCCAGCCCCTCCTTTGGTTGGCATAAATCATTCACCACCCCCACATTTCCTTGTTCATTATTCCCTGTCTCCTGTTGAATATAGTTCTTCCTTGGCTGCTCATTGAATAATTTCACCTGTTCATTGTGGGATCTCACTATTTCTAAAATTGCTTGAAGGGTAGATTTTGTTTCATCCCAAAATTTTCCTTGTTGTAGCATTATGTCCCAAGATGTCAAATAATTATATTCCAAATGAAAGATGTCCAGTTGCTTAAAGTAATCAGTCCAATTCCATCAATAATTGCTTGAATAAGTCCACTTTGATAGATTCAACATTTTAGGGTTAAATTTGAATCCAGTCTCAGACGTAAGGTGACAATCCCATTCACTCGGTGTTTGTATTCAAGGCCTGATGTCTTTTGTACTCCAGCCCCCAGGATACATCCAAATGTTTTTATTAGTCCACATTAGGCAGATATATATTCCAAATGAATTGTCTTTGTTCAGATCTTAGCAAAGTACAGTTTAAAAATTCCACTTTGGCAGGATTAGACTTTCCAGGATAAATTTGTCTATGCTTCAGTCAGTTCTCAGAAAGAAAAGGGAAGTCAAAACAAATTCTAAGCTTAAGACCTCCATAGAGTGCTCAAGGTCATTGTTCTGAGCTTTTCGCCAACACTGTAGATAGCTATAACAGGTTTAATTCTCAGAGTTGTTTAGCTAATAATGATTTTAAGAGAAAGATTTCTTAAATTTCTAATGCAAAAGTAATACCAAACTTCCTTCCTTGAAGTAAAATTAAATGTCTAATTAGTGTCCAATTTACTTTCTTTGTGTCTTTTTGCGTCTCCTTCCCTCTCTCCAGATTCACCGCTGCTCTGTAAATGGTGGGAATAAGAGTTATTATTTCTGTTATTGGGATTATCTCATCCAGAGATAGTAATAAAGCAGTATATTTATACAATATTATCTCACCTAGAGGTAACAACGATATTAATTAGCTGATTTATTGCTTCTTTATTGCCAGCTGCCAATGGCTTTCAAGCAAGCTATTCAGCTGCTTGTTTCTGCCTGCTGGTTGATTGGGGAGTTTCCTGGATCAAAACAGGGGGTAACCACCATCTTCCCCATGATCAGCAGGCTTCTCCCCCAATTTACCACCTTTTTGGGGTGGTTTTAACCCTCTGGGGGCTCCCAAACAGGTTGGAATTCAGCCCAGGAGATAGAACTCCATCCTCCTCCTGCTGTCCCATTGCAGCGTCAAGCCAGAAGTCATGCCCTTCTAGTTCTTGTTGAAAAGCCCCATTCCAGCAAATGGAGGCATGCAAAAGAGAAAGTCAGGTGACAGACTGAATGGTGTAGGCCATGTGCTTAGTAGCATAGTTTGGAACTCTCTTCTATTTTCCTGAGGTAATGGATAGTTATTTGAGATCCCCTCTCTATAGAGCTAATAGGCAATAACACTATCTGTCCCATGATCCCTTTAAATTTCCATGAATCCTTGCTAGCTGTAGAAACCATTGGGAGTCAGTTTCTTTTCCTTGAACAAGGAATAATATATTGACTATGGGGGAACATATGGAGGTGAGAAAGGTCCTCAAAATGTTCCTCTTTAAACTACTGTTTTTTGGGCTGCATCTCTCAGGATTGTGCCTAAAGGAATTCTTAGTGAATTCTTGGAATTCCGGTCCACAAGATATGAAGGCAGAAGTGACATACATCGGATCTGTGAAGTGCAGTCAATAGCACTGCATATGTGACTTTCTCCTGGACAAAACTTGCTTGACGACAGAAACTTTTCAATAGGATGCCATATGTAAGAACCCACTATTTGTTTCTGGCCACCTGTATTGTAAAAGTACCTGTTATCCCAGCCAGTTCATTTTTACCACATCACCGTAATGCTTGAAACCCTATTCCTGTTCCTGTGCCAAAAGCTGCATTCACAAATGGTTCCCTTGTTTGTTTTCTCAACCAGCTGTAAGCAGTGAGCTATTTTCATTGCCACCACTATCCATTAACATTGATTGTTTGGTGCAATTAAAGCATAGGTACATTTGGAGGCAGTAGCAGCCAAAATGCTTAATCTCCACTGGTGGCATCTAACAAGCAAATCCGTCTCTGTAAAGAATACAGCTGCTGATTAGTTTGGGGGAGGTAAATTTGAAAATGAAACAAAAGAACAATTAGACAGGGCTGTCCTCAGGTGATAGCAGAGCACTCCATAGATTTATGTGGTAGACTCTTGTAGCTACCATTTCTGCATTTCCACAATTAAACTAACAAGCCCAGGGTTCGTTTCTCTTCATAACGCTGTAATTAGTTGGTCAGGAGAGCAGTGCAGGCTGACCTAATTGTTATTTCAAAGCATTTGGTTTAGAGTCCTCTAAATCATTGATTTACACCCCCTTTCCCTTACAGCCAAGTTAAGAACAGAGGCATAAATCTGTTTCTCAGCTGTTTTGACAAGTTGTGAAGGCTGAAAGGATAAACCCCTGAAATGCCAAAACCTTGTTTAGTGACATAAGCCATTTGTACTGAGTTACCTTGTATTCAATGGCACCCTAAATTAATGAAACAACACAAGCAACAACAAGCATCCTGCTATTTTACAGCAATAAGACTTCTATTAATTCTGGATTACAAATAAGTCCATGGTCCACACGACTGTACTTTGGTTCTAAATTGCAAAGAAGGTTGAAAACCTTCTTATGAAGGCCCTTTAATTTTCAAATGTTAATTTCATTTGTTTTTCCATGACTGCTCTTAGCTATCTTGAGTGTCATTTGTTGGAGAATGGTGGAGTGTAAATATAGCCAATACAGGAATGAAAAACAAACCAGAACTTCCCTGATATGATCAAGTTCAATTCATGGTTTCCAGGCAGCCACGGGACTTTGGGAAGCTTGCTAACAAGGTACCAAGGTTACAATTTTTCAGCTGAGAGGAGAAAGGATTGAGGCATTGAGAGATTCTATGCTTTTGTAATATAGGGTTGTCAGGATATAAGACACTGGCTGGGTTCCCAGGAAATTGCTATGATTCCTGGCTATTGATGCAGGGGTCAAATATCAGGGAAGTGATGTAGATGTTTGTGTGTGAGGTGGCCTTAAGCCTTCCCCATTGACCTCCAGCTGGCACTAGTGCTCACTCTTTCCCCTGAAAGATGGGTTATGTGTGCTCCACTTGCAGAACATGAGTGCGCCAGAAAGTAAGATGGAACTGAAGAAGTCAGTGAGTGCATGTATATAGGCCGCTTGTGTCACTGAAGGAAGAAGTGGAATGAAGAAACAGTATTGTGACTCATGAGCCTTCTTAGTGCACAAGAACTGACAGCAACCCTCCCCCCCCCCCAAAAAAAGCCTTCCTCATGACATGTGCTGAACTTTCTAGATGCTTCAGCAGTTGTGCACAGTCTGGAAAACATCTATGCATATCATGTGTGCTGTAAATACGGCAGTGTGGGATGTAAGCCCAGCCAGGAATGGAAGCAACCACTGCAACTGCTGGGTGCATTTTGCCACCTACCCTGCTGCAGAAAACAATTTTTCCCTCCACTTCCGGGTTGCCCTATTATCTAGCTCATTTTCCCCCTGGATTCTGGATCTGTTTAGATTCCCTCATTTTCCACACACACCACTTTCTGAACAGGTAAGATGGACAATAAAGTACACATCTGAATGAAACTAAGAGAAACTCATTGTGGAATAAAATAAATTAAAAAAAAACAAGAGAGGCACTTAGGATACAGTTCCTCCATGAAAAATATTCAAGATGGAACCAGAGGGGATTTCTCGTGTCCAGTTCCATAACTGGCTTTGCTGTTGGGTAGAATAAGGTAGTAGCCTCAGGAAGCTGATTTAGAGTTGCATACAAGTCAACAAAAGAACAATTAGATGGGACTGTCCTCAGGTGATAGCAGAGCATGCAACAGAGTTATGTGGTGGATTCTTTGCAATTCCTGCATTTCCACAATTAAACTAACAAGCCCAGGATTCATTTTTAATTATTGTTATTGTATTTTTACTGCCACCTGGCTGGAAAGCTGAGTGAGAGGGGTACATAGCTGCAGAGTCAGAGGTTAGGAGTAGAGATGGGGGTATTCGTATTTGTATATGAATATGAATACCCCCACACAAGTGGCTATAACAAGGGGCTGGATGGTCCACTCACAATTCAGCCACTGATACAATCTCTGCAGAGCCTTCCAATGGCTCTGGAGATTGTGCTCTGGGAACCACTCTTCAACCTGGCAGAGAGGCTTGTTGTCCCGCCTCCTCCCAGGAGTGGCAAGCCGATCGTGATCTCCAGAGTCATTGGAAGGCTCCACGGAAGTTGCGTCAGTGGCGGAATTATGAGTGGACCATCCAGTCCAATGGGGCTGGATCCTCATTACTGCCACATGTACGGGGATATTTGTATATGAATATCCTCATCTCAAGTTAGAAGTTCAATTCCCTATTGTGTGTCCTGGGAGAAGAGCTAGCCTGTGTGGCCTTCGGCAAGCTGCACAGTCCAAGGACACCATCAGAAGTGGTGAATGGTAAACAACTTCTGAGTGCTGTCTACGTAGCAAATCATGGAAAGGGTCATCATAAGCCAGAACTAACTAGACAGCACACAGTTGTTACAATTATGTTTACTCCCAGCAATACACATAGTCGTTTTTTGCCTTCTGTACCTAAATAATCTGACTGAGTTTGGGTAATGTGCAACATGACTTCAAGGGGAACATTTTCTGTTACGTTTCATGTAGTAAAATACCATGCACCAGTCCCAGCCTGTTCCTATGAGACCCCAAGAATAATCTGGTGTCCTATAACATTATTATATTATTCTAAAAGTTTGCAGTTGGGAAGGAGAATTTGAATTTTCTCTGCCTCTCTCTGCCTCCAGAAATCACTCTCCCCTGCAAAATTTTAACGCTGGCAGATGAGCAAAGTTATGTGACCCCCGAGCTAGGCAGGCCTTCCCTTCCAGTTAATTCCTGTCCTCTTCCCTTTTTTATTCTTTTTCTCTTTATCTGATTTATTTTGTATTTTTCCCATCTTGGAGAATCATTTAATTAATTAATTGTTATAAATTTTTCTTGAACTTGTTATCCTTTATGTTGTAAGCTGCCTAGAGTGGTCGAAATGACTAGATAGGCGGGGTATAAATAAATAAATAAATAAATAAATAAATAAATAAATAAATAAATAAATAAATAAAAATATTTGCAAATTTCTAAATCTCGTTTGTAACACATGATGCTGGTATTTGTTTCATACAGACTTAAAGCTATAATTTATGCACCAGTGAAAATGATCATTGTATAATACTGAAACAACAATTATATTGACTACTGTAAATGGTTGCTGTCTTTTTGGAGGTAAAAAAAGTACAGTAAAATTTTTAGAAATTTCTGTCAGGAAATTAAACTAGAGAAGGGGTAAGAAATGCAATTATTGCGGGGGGTGTGTGTGTGAAATTAATCAACATTTCTCTGTCCTTCTAGTTGAAAAGATAGGAGGAGAAATTTAAAAAGTGTATGTAGCTGGCAGGATAGCTCAATGAGGTGGGTGCCAGGCTGTGGAGCCAGAGTTTAATAATCTGCTGTGCTTCCTAAGAGATACCCAGTATGGCCTTGGGCAAGCTCCATAGTCCCAGAGCATCTCCAGAAGTAAGAAATGGTAAATCACTTCTGAGTACTCTATATCTGGGAAATCCTGGAAAGGGTTGCTGTAGCATTTGCCCCTAGATACCCCTGGTTATCTTCTTACCACAGAGCACTTGAAGACAAACCAAACTCCTCTTTACATGCTGCCACCAGTTGATCACTAAATCAACATACTTTTCTAAAGAAAGATTCAGGTCCATTCATCACTGGCTTTTAAAATAAAACAGGTTTATTGATTACAGATGTTTTGATAATAATTCATACGTATCTTCAGGTTTATCAATCATCAATAACAATCTTCTATTTGATCTTACAGTTATTATACACTCTTCTGACTAATCACACCTCAGATCTCCCAAATATCACTCTATTTCTCACTCCACTCTGATCTCTCTCCCACTCTGGCTCTGACTGACTCTTCACTCTCAGGCTCCGCCTTGTTATCTCTCTCTCAGCTCTGCCTCTCAACAACATTAGCCTACAACATGAATAATACAGTGGTGCCTCACTTTACGATTGTCCCGCATTATGACAAAATCACATTACGACAATCTTTTTGTGATCGCAATTGCAATAGCGAAATGATGGTCTAAATGGGTGTTTTTTTGTTTTTTGTTTTGCCTTGCGATGATCGGTTCCCTGCTTCAGGAGCCGATTCTTTGCAAAACGACGATTTTGAAACAGCTGATCGGCGGTTTCAAAATGGCCACTGGGTAAACAAAATGGCTCCCCACTGTTTTCTGGGATGGATTCCTCGCAAGACAGGCAGCGAAAGCGGCTGCCCTATGGAGGATCTTCACTGGACGGTGAGTTTTGACCCCATTGGAAGGCATTGAAGGGGTTTCAATGTGTTTCAATTGTGTTTTTTTTCCCTTTACGATGTTTTCGCTTAATGGCGATTTTCCTGGAAGGGATTAACGCCGTTAAGCGAGGCACCACTGTACATGACTATTTAACATAATAAGGGTGAATGCCACAGTTGCCATAGGTCAAAATGAATTTGACAGCATGCAATTATTATATATAAAACAGGCAAACAAGAGCTGCTTTGGTGTGTGGAAACAAAAGAGAGGAGGCAGTACGAAGAAGCCTGGATGAAGGCAGTCCCAAGGGAACCAGACTCCAGGAACTGCTGAAGAAAAAACAAGAAAATTGAACAGAGATGCAGTTTGTGGGCAAAAAACCCCTGAAATTGCAACGACACCAGATGTCTTGGATTAAGTACAAAACAGGCTAGACTAAAACAACATAGTGTCCTTTAAGATCAACAAGTTTGGTTTGGTATAAGCATTGATAGACTGAAGCCCACTTTTTCAATGAGACTTGATTGAAATCATGAGCTCATCACTGATGGCCTGCTATCCATGGGGCCTTCTTCTTAAGTCCTGCCAAGAATTTCAGCCATCACAAAAAACTCAAATCCATAATGCCAGAATGTTGACTTTGTTACTGCTTCTTCTCTCTCTTCTTGCACATGGTGCAGAAGCTGTTTGGACCACTGTTTTATCATGATTGATGGCAACAATAGAAGTAGTAGCAACTAGAATAGGCCCATTAAATCAGTGAGTTAATATCAGTGTAGGCACCATTGATTTAATGGGCCTACTTTAGCCGTGACTTACTACTAGATTTTGGCCACTGTATCAAAGAGTCATTGTGATGTTTTCTTCTCCTACTGGCTACAAAGGTATGTGAAAGCTGAATGTCTGAAGGGAAGAGAGATGGGGGGAGAGGGGAAGTTGAGTGAATGTATCCTAAGACACAGATTCTGCAACTGATACTGGACACAGCCATTTGGCTTAAAAAAGTTTTGATTAAGACATTTTCCTACAGTGTGAGATTTCATACTGATTCTTAATTCATTAATTCTAGATCAGCCATTTTCAACAGGGGTTACATGCCCCCTGGGGGACCCTGGAACATTTGAAGGAGAGTAAAGACTGGAAACAGTTCTTCACACACCACATTATAAGGTTTCCTAAGTGACTTATGCTGTCCAGATTCAGCCTATATTTCTTTCATATCATGTTTACGGCTGTGGCCCAAAAAAAGCTGAGTTGGCTGCTCTAGATGGTCAAATGTTATTTATTTATTTATTTTTATTTATTTAATTTCTATGCCGCCCACTCTACCCAGAGGTCTCTGGGCGGCTCACAACAATTAAAATTCAATACAATAAAAGATAAAAGGATTAAAATACAATTTAAAAAGGGATGTGGTGGCGCTGCGGGCTAAACCGCAGAAGCCTGTGCTGCAGGGTCAGAAGATCAAGCAGTCGTAAGATCGAATCCACGCGACGGAGTGAGCGCCCATCACTTGTCCCAGCTCCTGCCAACTTAGTGATTCGAAAGCATGCAAATGCAAGTAGATAAATAGGGACCACTTTGGTGGGAAGGTAACAGCGTTCCGTGTCTAAGTCGCACTGGCCATGTGACCACGGAAGATTGTCTTCTGACAAAAACGCTGGCTCTATGGCTTGGAAACGGGGATGAGCACTGCCCCCTAGAGTCGAACACGACTAGACAAAAATTGTCAAGGGGAACCTTTACCTTTACCTTTACAATTAAAATACAATTAAAATTGCCATCAGGACCCACAGTTAATGTTATTTCAATTAAAAGCCTTCTGGAACAGGAAGGTTTTGACCTGGTGCCAAAATGTCATCAGTGTCGGCGCCAGACGAATCTCAGTCGGGAGGGCATTCCATAGTCTGGGGGCAGCTGCCGAAAAGGCCCTTTGTCTACAAGCCGTGCCTCTTACCTCCTTGAGGGACGGCTCTTTCAAAAGGGCCCCCTGGCTAGATCTTAACTGCCGGGTAGGCTCATATGGAAGGAGGCGGTCCTTCAGGTATCCAGGGCCCAAGCTGTTTAGGGCTTTATATGTCAAAACAAGCACTTTGACTTGGGCCCGGGCAGCAACTGGTAGCCAATGCAACTTATACAGAATCGGCTTGATATGTTCCCTGGTGGCTGCACCACTCACCAGCCACGCAGCTCGATTCTGGACCAGTTGCAGTCGCCGGACTGTCTTCAAAGGCAGCCCCACGTAAAGCGCATTGTAGTAATCTATGCAGGATGTTACCAGTGCATGTGTAACTGTCATGAGACTCCGCTCGTCCAGGTAGGGCCGTAGCTGGTATAATTTCCGCAGCTGAAGGAAGGCGCCCCTGGCCACCAAGTCCACCTGGGCTCCCAGAGTTAGACTGGGGTCCAGGAGCACCCCCAAGCTGCGGACCCTGTCCCTTAGGGGGAGTGTAACCCCATTCAGGGCAGGGAAATGGCCCTCCAGCCTGTCCGGTGAAGCATCCACTAACTAAATTTATTTTAAAATTCAGTATTCCCCCAAAAGAAATATTATTGTAATATATGTTATATTTTCATTATTCAAAACATTGTGTAAAATATGATGTTGTTGCTTTATAATGGAAATTAATCTGATGCCTCCATAGTCATGCCATACCTTACACCCTACACCCACACTATTTTTGGCGATGAAGGGTGTTTTAATGGAAGCTTCCAGCAAATAAAGACTTCTACATAATGGCAATGGTGAGGATTGCAAGAGTAAGTTAGCAAGTTCACATCCCCACCCTGCCACTTCTCTGTGTACAAGCTATAGCCACTGCCATCATAGCCAATAAATTTATTCAACATAAATAAAATGGGAAGTGTGCAATCCATTTCAATCAAAACTACCCAGATGAGAAATCATTCAGTGATGATGGGCTAGACATACAGAAGTTGGGATTTCAGTTATTCCTTCTCAGTCCTTTGACAAATGCTTGTCAATCTGGCGCTTAATCACATTTAAATTTACTGTTATCAGCTGCAACTTAGTGCCATACATAAATAACACCAGAAAGATTTATAACTCTCAGCCTTTCAGAGCACATTGAATTTCCAGCAAATAAATAAATAAGTTATGAGAGCATACCCAATTGTAATACATACTTACATGAGAGCTGTCAGAATGCTTTGCTGTCCTGGAAGGCTAAAAGACAGCAGGACAGCCATAGTAATGATTTCTTCCAATCAAAAGTTTCTTCTTGAAATCCAGACTACATGTCTATGAAGTTGCTTCAAATTTGTTTTAACATGTCTTGTTTGCTCGTCCATATCACAGCTCATAGCAGTTATCTCCTAGTGGCATGAGCACAAAAGAAAATTTGCAACTTGCGCCATACCAATTTTGATGAAGCAGTATACAATTCACCAGTAGCAACAGTTCACATATCTGAAAGTTCTTTCCATACTGTTACTAAGGATGTTATGGGATATAAGGTCCAGTCTGTCTGTTTACATGGCAGCTGGAACACTCCTACAGCTTCTTCACCATGAATATAGTTTGTTGCCTGAATAAGAGCTCATGCAGTTAACGACAAGTATAAACCAGTCAGGAAAGCTGTCAAAACTGATTACATCCAATATTTCACATTCTTAAAGGTTCCCAAAGCAAATGAGTAGTCCTCTTAGCTTTAAACCAGGGAGCCATCTTGACCCCAAACACCCCAAAGATTTTTTTTTTAAAAAAATCTGTTTGAAATATTTTGCTATATATAGATCTCTCTCTCACTCTCTCTCTCTGTTTGTGTGTGTGTGTGTGTGTGTGTGTGTGTATTAAAATTACAAGTCCCTTTGTTTTTTGTCCCTCCTTCTTGGTGGAGAAGCCCCTGGGCTGCCAATAAATCAGAAAACTGTCCATCAGACTGTCTGAGTTCACCCACTTCTGTTTTGCACATGTGCAATTTCCACAATTTTGTGAGTGGGCAATTTGCAGAAAACAAGTTTTTCATTACTGCTGAAAGTGAAACAAAAGACTTCGATAAGAACTCTAGAAACTCACAGAAATGCAAAGAAAGGCTGGCTGATTTTTTAGAAAGACACATGCAACCCATCTAAGGCTTCAGATTGGCAAACATCTATGACAAAGCCATGGTCATCTGGGCTTGCTTTGAACTACTGTTTTGCTGTTCTGTTGCATTATTGTGCAAATACTCATCCTTCAAGTCAAGAATGCAATAGCATATTGGCTGCAAAGAAAAATGGCATGGTTTTCCTCATCCTTGCCTGCCAGGATGGGTCAAGCAAAGGTTTATAATTAGAGATGGGGACGAATATGAAAACAGATCAGTTTTTCTGTCGAATATAGCCAATTTGTCATATATTAATCAATCTGTATTTGTAAAATTTTTAATCAGGATGAATATGGCTTGACAAATATTTCCTTGGTTTTATTTGTTGATCCATTCATATTTGTCTATATTCGTTACCTCTTTTGGGGGCCTCTCTGAGCTTGCTGGCACCAATTCTAAGCTCTGGCCAATCAGGACTGAGATCCTGGATTGGCATGTCCGGCAGCCAATAGCGCTGAGTGTTATAGCAAACTTCTACATGGAACATTTCAGAAAACAGGCCCTGGCTTCAGCACCCTTCACACCCACAGTCTGGCTCCAATACTTGGATGACACCTTCACAATTTGGAACCACGGTGAAGAAAAACTGAAAGAATTTCTAAACCATCTTAACAGCATCCACCCAAATATACAATTCACCATGGAAAAAGAAATAGAGGGCTAACTCCCTTTCTTAGATGTCATGCTCATACGCAAAACTGACCTGCTATTGGGATACAAGGTCTACATAAAATTCACCCACACAGACCGGTACCTACACAAAAACTCCAACCACCACCCATGACAAAAAAAGAGGTATAATCAAAACTCTGGTAGACCGGGCAAATTGGAACTGTGAAGCTCAATTTCTCAGCACCGAACTTAAGCAGCTGAATTGGGCCCTACAAGCGAATGGCTATTCCAAGAATGAAATAAAAAGAGCCATCAAACCAAGAAAACAACACCAAACTGAAGAGGAAAAACAGCCACCCACAAACAAAGTATTTCTGCAGTACATCAAACGGGTCATGGACCACATGGGAAAACTTTTGAGAAAACACAACCTACAAACTGTATTCATACCCACCACAAAAATACAACAAATGTCATGGTCAGCAAAGGACAAAAGGGACCCTCTCACCACTGCAGGAGTATACTGGATACCTTGCAGTTGTGGACAGGTATATATTGGAACCACAAAACGCAGCATTCACACCAGAATCAAAGAACATGAGAGACACTGCAGACTAAAACAACTGGAAAAATCAGCAGTAGCTGAACATGCCCTAAAACAAACTGGACATGAAATTCTGTTTCAAAATACTGAAGTACTGGACAACACCAGCAATCATTATGTTAGACTGCACAGGGAAGCCACTGAAATCCATAAACACCAGCAGAGCTTCAACAAAAAAGAGGAAAGTCTAAAACTTAATAAGGCCTGGCTCCCAGCACTGGAAAATACAGTCTGCAAAAGGTCAACGAACTCTACTCAGCCATAAGGACCAGGGATCATTGCACAAAAAAGACCAGCTAAAGATACCCATCAATCACAGTGACAGATAATCTCTCCCTCTTATCACAACAATACATCCACAACAAAAACATGCTGATCACCATCATCATCCTATCTCCTGAATAGGACAAAAGCTGTTCCCATAGCTATAAATACTCAACGATCCAACAAACAGCAACAGAGCATGGACTGAGTTCCTACTCCTGTCCTCTGAAGATGCTGGCCACCGAGACTGGTGAAACATCAGGAAGAACAATCTTCGGAACACGGCCAAAGAGCCCAAAAGCCCACAACAACAATCTAAGGAGTTACTGGTTTCTGAAGATCTCCTGTCCAATTTGCAACCAGTAATGGAAGGGCAGGCTTCACAGTCCCCCCACCCCTGTCCCCAGAGTCATCTGTTCCCTCCTCCCAGACCAGCAGCACCCCTGGGACACAGAGCTCTTCCCAGGCCAGCAGTCGGGGCAGGCAGTGGGTTTTTGTTAAGCAAACATGGCAGAGGGGCCATGTGGGATCATTTCACGGCACTCAGTGATGACCCATGGCTAGCACGCTGCAATACTTGCCTTGGGATGGTCCAGAGGGGTTCAGAACCCAGGCATTTGTCCTCCACCACCCTCCACCAACATCTGGAGCAGCATCACCCAAGGCTCCTATCCAGGGAAGGCACCTTGTCCGCGCCATCTGGGAGAGGGAAAAGAGCAGCTACAGGGGAGGCAGGAGGAGCTGCCTCCTTTCAAAAGGGCAGCCCCAGGGGTTTCTGGGACTGGGAGCATGAGGCAGGCCATGATCTACAAAGTGGCACCCATTGGGTCATGACCCTCAGCTGGCAGTCAAAGGGCAAGGCCCAGCAGGCGGCCACTCATCTTGTTGCAGAGAGGATCGCTTTGCTTGGACTTCCACTGTCCATTGTGGAATCCCAAGCCTTCCGCCAGTTGCTCGAATTTTTTTGCCCCCTGGTGTGACCTCCCCTCACTGAGAACTCTCAGTTCTAGAGTTCTGTCATCGATCTATTACTCTGTGAGGGAGGTGGTCTGTGACCATCTTTCATGGCTACTGGGGTTCAAGGTGCACTTCACAGCGGACCTGTGGAGAGAAGGTCAGCATGGCTACCTCTTGCTCACAGCCCACTGGGGGCAGCCAGAGGACTTGTGCAGTGGCAGGGCATCGGCGACAGGGCCATAGGGGGAGGCGCTTGCCCTGCCCCCTGGCTACAGGTCTGTTCTACTGCAGGTGTGGCACATGGAAGCTCAGGCGACAGGGAGGAACATCACCAATGAGTTCCTGTCCGCGTTGCAGGAGTGGGCACCAGAGGGGGAGGCGACATGGTCACAGATGTTGGGTGGAAGATGTTGGTGGCACTGGACACGATGGTCTTTGAGGGCATCATATGCCTGGTGCACGAATTACACCTTGTGGTGCGTGATACCCTTGGCCTGGGCAGCCATGTCAAGCCCGTGTGGGATGCAGGCACCCGGGAGATGCAGGCACTCCTGGAGCAATGCTGCCAACTGATGGAGCACTTCCCCCGCAGCCTGAAAGCTGCCTGCCAGCTGCGTGAGAGGTAGGAGGAGTTGGGTCAGGAGACCCACATTATCCTGACAGATCTGCCCACCAGGTGGAACTCTACCTACACCATGGTGTCCTGCCTGGTGGAGCAGAAGGCTGTTTTGGAGGACATGATATCCTCCATGCTCATTCTGCCCAGGTGGGCATCAGTGCCACAAATTGGCTGCCCCTCTCCCAGATGGTGGAGGTGCTCACACCTATTCTGGAAACCATGTACATCTTGAGTGGTTACATGGCAAGCCTGGGGCAGGTCATCCCCCTGATTCATTCTCTCGATCGATCTCTGGAGGTTGCTGTGGCACCATGATCCTTCATCTTTCCATGGACCACGGCTTTGGTTAAGAGGTTGCAGGCAGGCGTGTGGAAGCCATCCTGTCTACAGGGACAGACTACCGCATGGCCTGCCTGTGTGATCCTCAAATCAAGGGGGCTTGGCAGCATACACCTCAAGCCTTGAGGCTTATTCCCCTTGAGGAGTGGAGAACGGAGTTCTCCACCGAGGTCCACAGGGCATTGGGGGCACAACACTTGCGTGGGGTGACAGGAACGTCAGGCCACAAGGGGCAGGGTGGTTTGCCCGAACCACAGGGAAGGACTTCACCTAGTGAAGGCTCCATTCACCACCAACGTTACTGGACTTCTATGGTGACCTTGGTACTCGCCTCAGATGAAAGACAGCCGGCTGAGGAGGATTTGTCAGAGATAAGGGTGCGGAAATAACTGGCTGAGCCCCCTCTGCCCCACCAGTCAGATCTCCTCCATTACTGGGCTAGGAAACTAGCCATATGGCTGGAATTGTCCAATGTGGCCATGGGCCTCCCTTCCATCCCCCCACCAGCGTCCAGAGTGAGCGTGTGTTTTCTCATCTCAGAGACATACTCTGACCACTCTGCTTGCATTTGGATCCTGTTACTGTGGAAAGACTGTCATTCATCAAGGTGAACCTTCCCTGGTTGGGCTTCCCCTCACTGAACCCAAAGAGATAGGGTTCCAATGACAGTCTCTCCTTTAACAGACCGCCTGCCTGCCTGCACCCACCTGCCTGCTCACCTGCCCACACTCCAGTCCTCCTAATGTTTTGCCAGTCTCTGTGGCCAGCATCTTCAGAGGACAGGGGTCAGAACTCTGTCTGTGTGTCTGAGTTTTGTTTTATTTTATTTTGTTGGTGAAGAATACAAGTCTAAAATTTATTTGTGAAATTATCTTTCTGAAATAAATCCGGTGTAGTAGGAAGGGAATCAACTCTCTGCAAAAGAATTCTACCTATATTCTATTTCTCCTCCTTCCCAGTGCTATGTACAATACAGTTCATAACTATGAAGCTACGAAGTGCTCATCTTTGTCCTATAGTTAGAAACTGGGACAGTGAAGCTAGCCACCAGAACTTCTAACTGCAAAGCCATGTTAGGTCACAGACCAACCTTTCAGCTTACTAAAGGCATTTTGAGTAATGTTACTGTGGCTTCCTTTAACTCTTTCTCAGTGTGAAAAGGACAAAGACGTTGTCCTTCCTTCATTCTACATGGACACAGTCTCAAATAATTGGACAATATATAGGAAGGGTTACAGTTGGCAAGAGGCTTTGTTCTCCAGGTGAGCTGCAAACCATGTGACCCTCAACCGTTATCACATTGCACCAAACACCAACCTTTGTTTTGTCCTTAGTTGGCAACAGAGAAAGGAGGTTTGTTGAACTGAAGACCCAGAATATGTGCTGTGTTTTGCTTAGTTGTTAAACTTAATGGGCCACAAGATGTACAAGCATGACTCTACGGTGTAATTAATCCAACACTGTGTTCTCATTTTCTTAATTTGCAGTATCTGGATTGGCTACAACTAGGGGAGGAACGATTATTTAAATGGAAAGAAACACAATGCTAAGCTTTTGAAAACCAGGAGTGTATGTTTAATATATGCAGATAAAGTAGTTCTCTAGTCCAGCGTTCCCCAACCTTTTTAGTAGTGCAGACCGGTGGAGCCTCTGAGGGAGATGGGGTGGCCCTTCGTGCTTCCGCTCTCCCTCACCGCTTCGCACATGTGCAGGAGCGCCTGCCCACCTACACGCCCACCCCACCCCTGTGCGCAGGCGCATGCTTGAAGGGGTGAGGGAGTGCGTGCCAGCGGCGGAACCCTGGGAGTCTTCTTTAAATTTTATTTTACTAAATCTTTTTTTAAAATTTATTTTACTCCTCACCGTCCTCCGTGGGAAATTCAAATGCAGTCACTGGTGCCGGTTCTGGAGCTGGCAGCACCGGTGGTGGCATCGGCCTGCTGAAGGCGGCAAGGACCGCCTACCCCGGCCTGGTTAGGCTCAATCCACAGACCGGCAATGGACCTCAGACCGGAGATTGACAACCTCTGCTCTAGTACATTCATTAGATAGGACTGAGATGTATGTGGGTTAAGTTTAGCTCTTTTTGTATTAAATAACATCTATTAGTTATGCTGAAGTGAGTTGTTTTTTGAAGGGATAGAGGAAACATACATGGGCAATGGATGGCCAACCAACTGAGCACCATAGCTCATTTCAATCTACTGTAACCTATTTAATAACAATTTCAGTTGGAACATGTACTATGGCAGAAAACAACTAGCAAGTTGCAACTAGAGTAGGCCCATTTGATCAGTGGGGATTTGATGAATCAACACATATGTAAGTTCTGTTCATCCAGTGGGTTTACTCTAGTTGGCTTTCAGCCTTTGATGCAGATATAGTGGTGGTATCCTAAACCACTGGTTCTTAACCTTGGGTTACTCAGGAGTTTTGGACTGCAACTCCCAGAAGCCTTCACCACCAACTGTGCTGGCTGGGGTTTCTGGGAGTTGCAGTTCAAAAACAGCCGAGTAACAAAGGTTAAGAACCACTGTCCTAAACTACTCAAGAATGGCCACTTGGAATAGCTCATTTAAAAAATTGTCCTTAGGAAGGCAGTTGCCCCATTGTGTTATGGAGCAAAGATTTGATGCACTGTTAGCTCCAGAGTGGATGTAGAAGGAAAGTTCTTGTGTTAGCTCCAAGTAAAGCAGCTACATTGTTAAAAGCACAGAGACATTTTCACTCTATCATATTCAAAGACAACAAATGTGCAATTCATTATTTGTGAAGACTGAGCCAAATAACTGACTCAAAATTTCCCAAGAAGTGCTGGTACAAACAATTGTAATGGAGGGTTGGGGAAACTTTTTCAGCACTAAATTAACTAATATTCAATTTCTATGCATCAGGCAGTCTTTCTGGACTACCAGTCTTTTACTTCAATCAATTAATGGAGACATTTCATGTATCCCTGAGTAGGGAAGTTATTAATAGCAATCATTTCTCCCAAAAGTTTGGTGTTGTTAAAAAACATCTTCAGGTCTCAAAGTGCCTAAAAACCACAAACTTACCCACCTCTGAGAAAGGAAGGTGTCCACAGATCTAGGATTCCAACAGATGGTAACTACATTTTTGGTTGGCAGCTACGACCACATCCCCCTCAATAACACAGTTTACATTTGCGGAAAGGACCACAGAGAAGTTCTGATGCTCTACTAACTACTCTCTATATCTGCGCGCGCACACACAAAAAATTTTTCCGTCAGTTCTGACACAAAGTAATGAGAATTCAGAATAAGATACCTGTTATCCAATTGGCAAGAATGTAACCTTACCAATTTGCTCTATAATGAAATTGCTGCCACGAAAAATTGAGAGCGAGTAAAGCAAAAGCAAAGTGCGCTGCTGATATACCGCCTGATAGTGCTTAAAGCACTCTCGGGGCGATTTTACAATTTAATTATACAGACTACACATTGCCTCCTGTCACCTTGAAAGGATGGAATGCCAAGTCAACCTTAAGGCAGCTAGCTGAGCCCAGGATCAAACTCATGAGCAGAGTCTTCACTGCAGTACTGCTGTTTAACCACTGCTCCACAAGGCTCTAAGCCAGCGAACACTAGATTGCAAAGGAGACATGATGACTTGAAAACTTTAGACATGCAGTTTGCCTTTAGTTCTTTGCCTTATGTTTTCAACTAGATTTCACTTTTCCAACAATTAGTTATATTGCAATTCATGAATATTTTACTATATTTGTTTTTTATTCTATATGTATTGTGTATGTCAACAAACATCCTACAGTATTGTACTGAGTTTCAGAGCACTTGCAATAACCGATGGCTAAAGGCAGTAAACATTTGGTTCTTTGATGTTAAAAGCAAAATACTATGGCATCACAAGACTAGAATCCCATTGATTGTGTCCATTTAACTCTCCCTTTAGATATAGCTAATAGAAAACTAAAATGCTAGTTAAATCTGGGCTGCAGAATTACTACTCTGTATTGTGTAGGTCCTGCTAAAACCTTTACCTATTGTGTAAAAAGGCAAAGGTAAAGGTTCCCCTTGACAATTTTTGTCCAATCGTGTTTGACTCTAGGGGGCGGTGCTCATCCCCGTTTCCAAGCCATAGAGCCAGCGTTTTGTCCAAAGACAATCTTCCGTGGTCACATGGCCAGTGCGACTTAGACACGGAACACTGTTACCTTCCCACCGAGGAGGTCCCTATTTATCTACTCGCATTTGCATGCTTTCGAACCACTAGGCTGGCGGGAGCTGGGACAAGCGACGGGCGCTCACTCCATTGTGTGGATTCGATCTTACGACTGCTGGTTTTCTGACCCTGCAGCACAGGCTTCTTCAGTTTAGCCCACAGCGCCACCACGTCCCTATTGTGTAGGTCCTGCTAAAACAAAGCAAAGTGTAATGATTACATACCACCCCATAGCACTTAAAGCACTCTCTTGACAGTTTGCAATTTATTTATGTAGGCTGCACATTACCTGCCCACCCTGTCCAGTGAGCTGGGTGCTCAGAAAGAAGCCTGAGTTAAGCTCAAGCTGGCTACCTGAGCCCATCAGGATCAAACTCAAATCATTCGCAAAGTCTGGCAGCAGTGCTACAGATTAACCACTGGGCCACATGGCTAAGTTAAACTTTTTAGTACAGTGGTGCCTCGTTTGACAACGTTAATTCATTCCAGTGAAATCGCTGTAGTGAGAAAACATCGTCAAACGAAATTAAAAAACCCATTGAAACGCATTGAAAACCGTTCTATGCGTTCCAATGGACTGAATGCCTGCTCGTCCAGTGAAGATCCTCCATACAGCAGCCATCTTCTGGTGCCTGTTAAGCGAAAAATCAGTCCTAAAAACAGCAGGGGGGCATTTTCTTCAGCCAGTGGCCATTTTGAAACCCGACGATCAGCTGTTTGCTGATCCTCGTAAAGTGAAAATCAGTTCCCGAACCAGGGAACCGATCATCGTGAAATGAAAAAAACCCATTTAAACCATTGTTTTGCGATCGCAAAAGTGATCGCAAAAACTTCAATGTTACGCGGATTCGTCGTTATATGGGGTAATCGTCCAGTGGGGCATGACTGTAGTTTTACCAATTAGCACTGACAATTCCTTTGTAAGTTTAATGTAGCATAGGGTACTAACCTGACTGAGATCCAGATATCATCAGTGTATACCTTCAGATCCATGTTATTGTACCCTGTTGCTACAAACACTTAACAACTTTGTGTATGTATGTGCATGCATACGTGTTTTTGAAAGCAAGTAACTGTTTCTGAAGGCAGCCAGAAGTAATTGTATGCTGTAATCACAATGGCATGCTTTCTCTCTATTGGCTTGCTTTCATGTGCTTAAGAACAGAAGAAGGCGAAGGAGAAAGAAGAAAGCAGGGATTCTTTAGGTTTAGAATTGTTGGAGTTCCAGTGTGTTTCCTGTGGGAAGAATGAAACCTTTGGACTAAAGCTGTTGGGGGAAGCCAGCTAATTCTACAAGACTAGCTGAGTTGCCTAAAGTGAAATTTAACATCCAAGATGAATTGAAAATGTCAAAGAAATTCCAAGGAAAATAATAATGAGTTTGGATTGTACATCATTCCCAGATGGGCAAGTGGGGCCTAAACATTGATAATGTTGTTGGCTGAGAATGTTTTATTATTATATTGAGAAAAGAAATTTAATGTTGCAAAGTTGTTAGTGGTAAAATGGATGGCCTTGGCTTGCAGCCAGTAGGTGTTTGCCTAGTCTCTTCGTTGTCAGCCCTCCTCTGTGCTGACGACACTGTGCTACCACCTCAAAGAAGCAGTGAATGACTCTTGAGAGTATTCTCCACATACTCAGTAATAAATGACTAATTATAAATGATTGCAAAATAGAGATGGGGACGAATAAAAAAAATGGATCGGCTTTTTTGAGGAAAAGAGCTAATTTGTTAAATATTGGTCCCTTCATATTTGTGGGTTCCAGAGACCCCCAGGAATATGAAGGGATGAATATTTACCCGTTTTTATTCGTCCTTCATATTACAAAACAGAAAATAAAAAAACCCACCCCATTCTGCCTACCAGCCGCTGATCAGCTGATTGGTGGCCGATAGGCAGCCACACATCCCCATATCCACCCATCCCCGTAGCCTACCCACCCACCCCTTCCTCTCCCTATCTTAGCCCCCACCCCCACCGACACCCTCTTATCTTAATTGCCACTGCCGAGGTCTTCATCTGGCCTCCCAGTCATGGCTTGTAAAAAGGGATACTGGTTGCCCTTTGCAAAGACGGCAGCTACAGCTTCATTTAGGGTAGGGAAGCTGCAGCTGCCATTTTGTAAAGGGCAATCTGGATTCCCCCCGCACAGTGGTGGTGGGGTGGCAGCGGTGGGGGGTGGCAGTGGGGGTGCAAGGTGGGGTGGGTTTTTTTTAATAACCCCCACGAATCAATGAATAACTTCATTATTCGTCACTTCATGGTTGCATATATATTGCAAAACTAAAATCTTGGTCTTTGTTAGAAGGAAGATCAAGCACAGGTGGAAGATTAATAGGAACTTTGTTGACCAGGTAATATGTTATATGTACATAGGAACAATCTTTCACTCTGGTTCCTGCTGCACCCAAATCAAGAATGTGACAGAAAATGCTGAGAGGGGTTGTTATGGCTTTGCTCAGATTCTTTTACAGAAAAAGAGGATAGTATCTTTCTTTAACTACTCAGGTAGTTGTAACCACGATTGAAGCCCAAGTTTGTATGGATCCTAATATATGACAACAGTAGCTTTAGACAAGCTGATATTGTACAAACTAAGTTTGTCAGACTTCTCGGGAGAGTTCTGCTCTAGGTCTGTAATGCAGTCTTGTTCTTCAAGTCCAGATTAATTTCTATCATGACTCACATATGGATATGGATAAGAACTCATCAATTAAACTTGTACCCACCCATCTACTGCAATTATCAGTTTCTACAACACTTACTGCATTTTTGAGAATGTATGCCTTGCAGAAACATGAAATAACGTGTCTCACAAATAAATGAATTCTCTCCAAGACTAACCAAACAATTTTCACTATCCTATCATAAAGAGATTTTCCCCCAGTTTCTTATTTATTGTGCAAGGCTCAATCTGACCAGGATTTACACTCTTAAAAATAAGCTTGGTTGACCATTGATAAATATCCCCAAGTCATCCTGGAAACATTGTGGCTGAGTAAGAATTTGAACCCAAGTCTCTTCATTCTTAGTCCAGCATTCTAAATATTACATCATATTAGTATTGTTATAATCAAAGTATTTATCTTCGTAAACATATTTGTGTTCACATGTGCTTGTGTTCATGACGAATAACATTTTCTTGCTATTTGAATTTTACCTAACTACACATATTATGTCCTGAATGCTTAGCATTTTCCATGTAGCCTATGGATTTTACCATCAAATCTAAGGTCAACTTCACTGCTACATGACCTTTCTCAAGTAGGAACCAACAGTATTTCAGAAGCAGGTATATTTGCCTTTAAAAGCTTTCCTTTCTGCCGCTGGCCAAGAGGATGGCACTTGAATGAATCTCACCTGAGTAGGCAGAATGTACTAACATCAGAGCAGTAAGAGAGCCCAGGACACAAACAATAACAATAATAATACAGGTTGTTTCTTGTTATTGCTTGTTGATGTGAGAAATGCATCAACAGTGCATGTGTAAATCTGTTTTGCTTTTGCAATGCTCACATTCTTTGAAACAAATACTTTTACCTCATCCTGTTTCTGCAGGAGATTGTAAATGCCATTTTAAATATAAGCCCACAAAATATTGTGCCATTTTCACACACATCAAATGTATATGCATTTTTGTATGCGTTTTCCAAACGGTATATATTTTTGTAAGGAATGTTTTCTAATTTATTCACCATGTGCATGTTCTTTCCCCCCTAAATCAGAGAACTGCATCATAGAATTCAGAGCAGCATGGAAACTGGCAGATAAATGTATTGCTCAGGAAGCAGAATTTAGGTCAGCTTGTACTGAAATGAAAACAAATGAATTGACACACATTCCTGTCCACAGCTAGCTTATAGATAAGAGGGGTTTCGCATTAAGTTTCATAAGCAATTTCTAGTGCCTACACCTAGTTGTGCCACACAAATCAAATTACAAGAGAAAGGTGTGCAACCAATGCCTCTGACTTTTCTGTCTTCAGTGCCTCCAAAAACTGAAAGATACGATCCATTTCCTTCCAAAAAAATAAAAACAAGATCAACCTATTTTATAGCTGTATAACAATTGGCCAGTTGCAGACAGTATTTGACTACTGTTAGGTCAAGAGGCTGTCAATTACATTCCCTCCCTTGCATTTCTGTGACAGGTATTTTTAGCAGCACTTCTGTACAGGAAAGACAATGGCTTGATCGATAATTATTATGTCACTTTCTGGTAAGAAATGAAACCTTCAGCATAATTCAGGCCCTGGGTAATTATCACTTGAAAGAATGAAGCTGCTGCAACAGCAAGCATATGCCAGTAATTGAGTCTTCATCAGAATATCATTTCAACTTACTAGGTGTCAGCAAAGCACACATGGTACATGTAGGCTTGCTTTCGAAAACATGTCAGAATAAGGGCGCTTATAGACACGTTAATGCCTCCTTATGCTACTTTAGTTCCAGGCTTCTTTCTCAGCTATTTGGAAATCTAATTTCAAGCACAAATCACATGTCCCTATAGGGAACTTTGTAAAGAAACTGACAGTTACCAATTTGGCTGGCAGAAATGATGTCAAGACAGGACAAAATAGGATAAGGACAAAATCTGACACAGGACCTCAGGACAGCAGAAGATATGTATTTGGGACATGAAAGAAGGGGAAAGCCAGGGCAAGTGACACCATTATAACCCCTAATTTGGCTCTGAGTAATGCTTCATACACAGCACTGCCTCTAAGGGCAAACCATCAATTAGTCCAAGCAAAATACACCAGCTAAAGTTCTAACTCAAACCAAATTACATCAAACTTGTATAGACTTGGTTGCTTCCTGAACCATTCTTGTGCTTATTTCAAAGTGCTAATTTGAAGTTAAGAGTCTTTCTCAGTGTGGAACCTTCCCAAATGTATCTACTGGAACCTGTAGCGAACAGCCCTGCCCTCACCTGTCCGTCACAGCTGAGCAGTGGAGAAGGAGCCAATGAGTGGACGGAAGGCGGTGCCAAGGGGGGAGGGGTTTGGATATAAAGGCTGGTGTATGGAGTGAGATTTAGTGAGATTCTGTGAGTGTGAGAGATTCTGGTAGTGAGAGAATGTGTGAAACTTAAGAGTGAACTGAGAGTTGATAGACCTTTAATGTTAAAGTAAAACTGATTCAGATTCAAGTGATTAGCAACCTGTGATTTACCTACTGTATATTAATCAGATATTAACCTCCCTGATCAAATACTGTAAGTTTCAAAAGTACACATGTCTCCTTGAGTGAATGGTATTGAGACAGCAATACCTGGTGGCAGCGAAGAAGGAAAAAGAGCGAGAACCTTGTGAAGGCCTGGGGGAATAGGGGCTTCAGAGGGGATCATCACAGAACCTTGCTATTAAAAATGAGGCGTTCCTTCAAGACCCCTCATAAACTGATATTACAGCTCTCTCTTCCCCTCTTTTCATCACTAATGTCTTTCTTTCTGCATCCCATGGTTGCTCATTATGTATGATTATTTGTTCAAAGACATTTACGGATCTAGAGAGACTGAAGCTTCAATCTGCCATCTTGCTCATAACTACTGTAAGGACCATTTACCTGAACAAGACTTGTTAGCTTTATTAATTACTGGCAAGAAATGTATACAATGGCTAGAGAACACTTCAGTAAGCACATGCAGCCAAAATGTATGACAATTATCCTATGAAAAATAAGCATCTGTAAGGCCCTGCATCTTCTAAATGTCATGGTGGATCAATTTTAAATTTTTAAAACCTTGTAGCAGAAAGAATATTCCATTGAGGAAATAGTGGTAGACAGCTAAAAAAATAACTACTGGATTTGCTGAAGTAAGATGTGGTTGTTGTTTATCTCATTGCTTTCTAGTTTGCAGAACTTTGCTTTTATTCACCGCCTACTTAACAACATTTCTAAAACTTTCCGCAATGGGCCAGTTCATGTTAACTTTCATAGTGGCATAAAAGTCACCACAGGTATAAAAGTCACCATCCTTCTCCGTGATTAACAGGTAGAGATAATTGTATTGGTATACGTGGCTACCCCTTGGTAATATACAAAGCTCAAGAAATAATTATTTGCATCTAAATATGTCCACACTTTATTATATAAATGGAAATATCACAAGGGCATGAAAGCAAAATGGAATGTTGCTCATAATATTTCTCTTAGATTCAGTCCAAAATCAGAACACACAGTGGGGAAACCACAAAGGGCACAGAAGTCTTTATTCCATGCTATAACTAATTGTCTTAGCACATTTGGAGCATGAAACCTCTCTATCAGGGGAAATAATTTAATTACTCAGTAGTACTCTGTGGTGTATGCATGATTTTTGAGCTGTCAGCAAGGGCATGGAATGAAGACTTATGCACCTTATCCAGGTAATTTACACTGTTTATTTACTGGTTTGTGATTTCATGCAGACTCACTGCAGTTCCAAAAGATAAAATCAAACAACACTCACCAAGGGAAGCATCAATACTTCCTTCCTTAGACTTTAACTGGAATGCTGTGCCTGGATCTCGGCAACAGTTTAAGAAGGATATCAACAAGCTGGAACATGTCCAGAGGGTTACCAGAATGGTAAATGGTCTGGAATCTGGATTAGAGATGGGATGAATATTCATTACCCTTTTGGGGGCCTCTCTGAGTTTACTGGTGCCAGTTAGAAGCTCTGGCCATTCAGGACAGAGATCCTGGATTGGCATGTTCGGCAGCCAATAGCGCTGCTCAAAGGTGTAACTAACTTTTACAGAGGCTTCATAAGCTTTTCCGCTCCAGCCTTCCCCCACTTCAGTTCATTCTCTCTGGAGTGAGAACAGTTGCTGCTGGCTTGCTGGTGCTTGTGCCATTCTTGTGGTTTCATTTTTGTGGCAGCAAAGCAAACACACTTAGAAATATTTTTTCTTTTTCATTTATTTCATTATCATCAACTTTACTGGGAATTTGGGGAGGGATTTCAGGTAGCTTAGACTACTTCTTTGGAAGGGCTTTCAGTTTTTAAAACTTTATTTTTGGAGACTAAATTATGTTTTCTTCAGGCAAAGTGGGTGGGTGGGGATTTGATGTGTGACTGTGGAATCTCTTTCCTTTCCCCTAACTGATTTGGTTGTGTGTCTGTGTGTGTCTCTGAGACGTATTTGGCAAGACTTTTTAAGTTTTTAAAACTTAATTATTTTTGGAGGCTTGTGTCTCTCAGGCACAGTGGGGAGAGGAATTTTGTGTGTGACTGAAATTCCTTTTCCTTTCCCCCAAAACTGATTTTGTATATGTGTGTGTGTGTTCCTAATTTACATTACACTGGGGGGATTTGTTTAGGCAGGTCACATTTTAATAAAACAGTCCACCACTCCCCACCATAATTTTTAAAAAAATTACACACACTCTCTGACCCTCTATTAGTTTCCTCCCCCATTGCATTGCTTTATTATTTGTTTAGTTGGTTTGGCAGGCAGTAGAAAATGAAGGGAGCCCTCCACCATGGGGAATCAAAGGGGAATAAGGCTGTGAAGCTATGTAAACTAGGCAGTGGCACCACCACCACCACCCCCCTCCGGAAGCCTTGCCTGCAGGCATGGAACCAAAGCTTCCAGAGGTGCCAAAAGAACTGCCACTCCTCTTCCTAGAGGACTCTGAGAAGTTACTGGTTTCTGAAGATCCCCAGTCCAATTTGGAACCAGTAATGGCAGGGCAGGCTTCATAACCCACTCACCCCCATCCCCAGAGTCATCTCTTCTCCCAGACCAGCAGCACCCCTGGGACACAGAGTTCTTCCCAGGCCAGCAGTCAGGGTCAGGCAGTGGGTCATTGTTTGGGCAAACATGACAGAAGGGCCATGCAGGATCATTTCACGACGGTCAGTGATGACCCATGGCTGACACACTGCAATGCCTGCCTTGTGGTGATCCGGAGGAGGTCAGACCCCAGGCATCTGTCCTCCACTGCCTTCCACCAACATCTGGAGAGGCACCAACCCAAGGCTCCTGTCCAGGGAAGGCACTTCATCAGCGCCATCTGCGAGAGGGAAGAGAGCAATTCCAGGGGGAGATGTGAGGAAGCAGAAGGAGGCGCCTCCTTTCAAAAGGGCAGCCACTGGGTTTCTGGGGCCAGAAGCATGAGGCAGGCCACACTCCGTGAAGTGGTACCCATTCGGTCTGCCATGACCCTCAGTCAGCAGTCGAAGGGCAAGGCCCAGCAGACAGCCTCTCGTCATTGAGACGATTACCCTGCTGAGACTTCCAGTGTCCACCATGGAAGCCCCAGACTTCCTCAGCTGATGCATTTTTTGCCACATGATATGACCTCTCCTCATGGAGATTCCTCAGTTCTAGAGTGCTGCCCTCACTCTATGACCCTGTGAGGGAAATGATCTATGACCATCTTTCATGGCTGCAGGGGCACAAGGTACACTTCATGGCAGACCTGTGGAGCAGGGGTCAGTATGGCTCGCTCACAGCCCACTGGGGGCAGCCAAAGGACTTGAGGAGTGGCAGGTTATCAGCTACAGGGCTGCAGGGGGAGACCCTTGTCTTGCCCCCAGGCTACAGATCCATTCTGCTTCATGCGTGGCAGATAGAATCTCAGGTGACAGGGAGGAATTTTGCCAATGAGTTCCTGTCCACACTGCAGGAGTGGGTACCAGATGAGGCGGTCATCTGTGGCCACATGGTCATGGATGCTGAGTGGAACATGCTTCTTTGGGGGCATTGTATGCATGGCATAGAACTTAAACCTTGTGGTGCATGATGCCTTTGGCCTGGGCAGCCATGTCAAGTCCAAGTGGGATGTAGGAACCTGGGAGATGTGGGCACTCCTGGAGCAATACCGTCAACTGGTGGGCCACTTCTCCCGCAGCCTGAAAGCTGCCCGCTGGCTGCATCAGAAGCAGGAAGACTTGGGTCAGGAGGCCCACATTCTTCTAACAGATCTGCCCACCAAGTGGAACTCCACCTACACCATGGTGTCCTGCCTGGTGGAGCAGAAGGCCATTCTGGAGGACATTATGTCCTCCATGCTGATTCTGCCTGGTGGGAGAGAGGTGGGCATCACTGCCATGAATTGGATGGCCCTCTCCTAGTTGGTGGAGGTGCTCAAGCCTTTCCAAGACATCTTGTGTGGTTATATGGCAAGCTTGGGGCAGGTCATCCCCTTGATTCATTCTCTTGGTCGGTCCCTGGAGGTTGCTGTGGCACCAGGATCCTTCCTCCTTCCACGGACCAGGGCTTTGGTTAAGAGGTTGCAGGCATGCATGCAAAAGCAACTCCATCCTGTCTACAAGGACAGACCTTACTGCATGGCCTGCCTGTGTGATCCTCGAATCAAGGGGGACTTGGCAGCACACACCTCAGACCTTGAGGCTTATTCCCCTTGAGGAGTGGAGAATGGAGCTCTCCACTGAGGTTCTCAGGGCATTGGGGGCACAGTGCTTGTGTAGAGTGACGGGAACATTAGGTCTCAAGGGGCAGGGTGGTTTGCCTGAACCACAGGGAAGGACTTCACCTGGTGAAGGCTCCATTCACCACCAACATTACTGGAGCTCTGTGGTGACCTTGGCACTTGCCTCAGAGGAAAGACAGCTGGCTGAGGAGAATTTGGCAGAGATAATGGTTCGGGAATATGTGGCTGAGCCCCCTCAGCGCCACCAGTCAGATCTCCTCCATTACTGGGCTAGGAAACCAGTCATATGTCCGGAGTTGTCCAATGTGGCCATGAACCTCCCTTCCAAAATGAATCACCATTTTTTAAATTCATCCCCATTTCTAATCTGTAAAGTAGGCCCAGGGCCAGTTGAGGGAATCGGGCATATTTATCCTGGAAAGAAGAAGATTAAGAGGTGATATGGTGGCCATTTTTAGATATATGAATGACTTCCACTTGGAAAATGGTTGCTTCTTTAAACTTAATGCAGACTGGCAGAGGATGCTGCATTTGCTCTTTCTTTCTAATACACAGCATTTCATCATTCTGTAGTTCCTCCAGCTGGTCACACGTTCCGGTCAGAAAAGGCCTTGTGGAAGGAGTTACCTTCTCATATCTTCCCAGAGAAATCCAGCATGCTGGAGTGTCAGATTGGGTTGTTCGCTGTCCTAGAGATGGCTGTACAGTAAAAGACACAGATCTACGAACACTTCAGCCTCCTCACCAGTAGGGCAGGAATAAAAATCCTAACTCTCAGTCATGAAAATCCTATCAAATTGATTGTAAATGGTCAAAATTCTCAAAAAAAATGTTAATCACATCACATTGAGAGTAGCTTTGAAGATGGCACAAGATCTGTTCTGCTGGGTTTTCCCTCCTCTCTCCCCCCATAATTCTTAGACAGTATTATGACTGTAAGTTTTGTAGTTAGAATTCTGAATGCCATTGTTGTTTATTATTTGCTTTGATATATTGATGATACTTTAAAAAGAGTTTATAACCTGAGGGAGTCATGCCGGAACATTTCAAGATTAATAAATATGTTAAAGAAGAAGAATATGACAGGATGGGCAGAAAGAAAGGAGTTTAAAGCATTAAGAGCAGAGATGGTTGGCTAGAAGTCACAGGCAAAACCTGAAGAATCTGGAATTTGCTGAAACTGACAGATTCTAGATACTAGTTCCCTTTTCAGACTTGTAGGATAACAGGAAGCTGTCAGTCTTTCCAATATTAACAGAAAAGCACAGTTGACAGAGAATGGGTACGTTTCCCCCTGCTTCTCAGATTGACTCATAAATCACACAATGATATAAGCAGTCAACTTCTGCCATTTTCTTATTGTATATCTATTTATTAACACAGTCTGTAGGTGTATCATTATGCTACGTAATTTATACTTGCTAGTACATATATTCAAAGACATAATAATTTGCTACTGGTGAGCAAACCTCTTATCTATTTTTATCAAGCTACAGCTATAGAAGATGATCCTCAATCCAGCAGTGACTACTATTCAATTATACAACAGCCTCTTGTTATAATGTTGGGCTTTTTAAAAAAAAAAAAAGTAGTACCTCCATGTTACAAACTTCCAAAGAATAGAAATGATTAAAGTTTTCTCTTCAGGAGTCTCATAATGCAACCCTAAAATTTGAAGACAAAAGCTCCAGCAGCTATAATAGTATTTGTTTATTTATTTTATTTATGTACTAGCCTTGCAGGCATTATCTCTCTGGATCTACAACCAGCCATACACAGTCATGCACATTCTCAATCCCACTACTACAATTACTGCTGCACAAGAGAGAAAATAAACGTTTTCTAACACGATTCTAAACAAGGAGGCAGCCCAAACAAACAAACAAAAAATAGCAACTTTGAAACTGGACTTCGAGCAGCAGCAAATTTATCTTAGTTGTAGCAGTCATCCTGCTCCTGAGACCAAGCAGATGTAAGTTCATTTAAATGGACTTTAATACATTTTGCTTTCTTCAGATACAGTTTAATACTGAGGGGGGAAATGAGAAAAACACGGAAAGAAAAAGATATTCTCAGTGTGTTTTCTTAAATAATTAATCTGTTGTTTTTGTTTAGTCATTAAGTCGTGTCCGACTCTTTCTGACCCCATGGACCAGAGCATGCCAGGCCCTCCTGTCTTCCACTGCCTCCCAGAGTTGAGTCAAGTTCATGTTAGTAGTTTCAATGACACCATCCATCTCATCCTCTGATGTCCCCTTCTCCTTTTGCCTTCACACTTTCCCAAAATCAGGGGCTTTTTCAGCAAGTCTTCTCTTCTCATGAGATGGCCAAAGTATTGGAGCCTCAGCTTCAGGATCCGTCCTTCCTGTGAACACTCAGGGTTGAATTCCTTCAAAATGGTTAGGTTTGATCTCCTTCCAGTCCGGGGGACTCTCAAGAGTCTCATCCAGCACCACAATTCAAAAGCATCAATTCTTTGGCAGTCAGCCTTCTTTATGGTCCAGCTCTCACTTCCATACTTCACTAATGGAAAAACCATAGGTCTCTGCTTTTTAAGATGCTGTCTAGGTTTGTCATCACTTTCCTCCCAAGAAGCAGTCATCTTTTCATTTTGTTGCTGCTCTCACCATCTGCAGTGATCGTGGAGACCAAGAAAGTAAAATCTGTCACTGCCTCCGTATCTTCCCCTTATATTTCCCAGGAGGTGATGGCCATGAACTTAGTTTTGTTTTTTTTGTTTTTTTTTATGTTGAGCTTCAGACCATTTTTGTGCTCTCCTCTTTCACCCTCATTAAGAGGTTCTTTAAGTCCTCCTCACTTGCTGCCATCAGAGTGGTATCATCTGCGTATCTGAGGTTGTTGATATTTCTTCTGGCAATCTTAATTCCACCTTGGATTCATCCAGTCCTGTTTTTCGCATGATGTATTCTGCATATAAGTTAAATAAGCAGGGGGACAATATAAAGCCTTGTCGTACTCCTTTCCCAATTTTGAACCAATCAGTTGTTCCATATCCAGTTCTAATTGTTGCTTCCTGTCCCACATAGAGATTTCTCAGAAGGTAGATAAGGTGATCAGGCACTCCCATTTCTTTAAGAACTTGCCGTAGTGGTCTGCACAGTCAGAGGCTTTTCCATAGTCAGTGAAGCACAAGTAGATATTTTTCTGGAACTCTCTGGCTTTCTCCACAATTCAGCGCAAGTTAGCAATTTGGTCTCGAGTTCCTCTGCCCCTTTGAAATCCAGCTTGTATTTCTGGGGGTTCTCGGTCCACATACTGCTGAAGCCTGCCATGTAGGATTTCGAGCATAACCTTGCTAGCATGTGAAATGAGTGCAATTATATGGTATGGAGCATTCTTTGGCACTGCTCTTCTTTGGGATTGGGATGTAGACTGATCTTTTCCAATCTTCTGGCCACTGCTGAGTTTTCCAAACCTGCTGACATATTGAATGTAGCACCTTAATAGCATCATCTTTTAAGATTTTAAATAGTTCAACTGGGATGCCATCACTGGCCTTGTTGTTAGCCATGCTTTCTAAGGCCCACTTGACTTTGCTCTCCAGGATGCCTGGCTCAAGGTCAGCAACTAAACTATCTGGGTTGTCTGGAACATCCACATGTTTCTGGTATAATTCCTCTGTGTATTCTTGCCACCTCTTCTTGATGTCTTCTGCTTCTGTAAGGTCCCTCCCATTTTTGTCCTTTATCATGTCCATCTTTGCACAAAGTGTTCCTTTAATATCTCCAATTTTTTTGAAGAGATCTCTGGTTTTTCCCTTTCTATTATTTTCCTCTATTTCTTTGCACTGTTCATTTAAGAAGGCCCTCTTGTCTCTCCTTGCTGTTCTATGGAAGTCAGCATTCAATTTTCTGTAACTTTCCCCATCTCCCTTGCATTTTGTGTCCCTTCTCTTCTCTGTTATTTGTAAGGCCTCGTTGGACAGGTACTTTGCTTTCTTGCATTTCCTTTTCTTTGGGCTGATTTTTGTTGCTGCCTCCTGATCAATGTTATGACCCTCCATCCATAGTTCTTCAGGCACTCTGTCCACCAAATCTAGTTTCTTAAATCTGTTCTTCACTTCCACTGTGTATTCATAAGGGATTTGGTTTAGATTATATCTGACCAGCCCAGTGGTTTTTCCTACTGTCTTCATTTTAAGCTTGAATTTTGCTGTAAGTAGCTAATGATCAGAGCCACAATCAGCTCCAGGTCTTGTTTTTGCTGACTGTATAGAGCTTCTCCATCTTTGGCTGCAGAGAATATAATCAATCTGATTTCGGTATTGCCCATCTGATGATGTCCATGTGTAGAGTCACCTCTTGTGTTGTTGGAAAAGAGTGTTTGCAATGACCAGTTTGTTCTCTTGACAAAACTCTATTAGCTTTTGCCTTGCTTCGTTCTGAACTCCAAGGCCAAACTTCCCTGTTGTTCCTTTTATCTCTTGGCTCCCTACTTTAGCATTCCAGTCCCCTAGAATGAGAAGAACATCTTTCTTTGGTGTCAGTTCCAGAAAGTGTTGCAAGTCTTCATAGAATTGGTCAATTTCAGCCTCTTCACCAATAGTGGTTGGTGCATAAATTTGGATTACTGTGATGTTGAAAGGTCTGCCTTGGATTCGTATTGAAATCATTCTATCATTTTTGAGATTGCGTCCCAATTCAGCTTTTCCCACTCTTTTGTTGTCTATGAGGGCTACTCTATTTCTTCTACAGGATTCTTGCCCACAATAGTAGATACGGTAATTGTCTGAATTGAATTCGCCTATTCCCATCCATTTTAGTCCACTGATGCCCAGGATGTCAATGTTTATTCTTGCCGTCTCCTGTTTGACCACATCCAGCTTACCAAGGTTCATAGATCTTACATTAGGTTCCTATGCAGTATTTTTCTTTGCAGCATCAGATTTTCCTTTCACTTCCAGGCACGTCTGCAGCTGAGTGTTCTTTTGGCTTTGGCCCAACCACTTCATTAGCTCTGGAGCTACTTGTACTTGTCTTCCGCTCTTTCTCAGTAGCATGTTAGACACCTTCTGATCTGAGGGGCTCATCTTCCAGTGTCATATCTTTTAGCTTTTTGTTTCTGCCCATGGAGTTTTCTTGGCAAAGATACTGGAGTGACTTGCTAGTTCCTGCTCCAGGTGGATCACATTTAGTCAGAACCCTCCACTATGACCTGCCTGTCTTGGGTGTCCCTGCACAGCATAGCCCATAGCTTCTCTGAATTACTCAAGCCCCTTCACCAGGACAAGAGAGCAAGGGGAAATAATTGAGTATTACAAATCAGAAAGGGTAACTGTCTTCACCCCAGTTTTTTTTTATTACTTATTTGTGGGCAGAATGACTTTTCAGAATTTTTTTTCAGAACTCAGAACTTTTACAGAACAGGGCAGAGGAGGGCAGCTTCCTTCACTGAGAAAGTGGGTTCTCATCCTCAGTGAAACACTAATTTTATTTATACAATAAATTAATTCCCTGAAACAAAAGTAGAGTGCTTAAGAAAATATTTCTTGCTGACATGGTAATTTTCTATGCACAAGCACTTTTTTCATGGGGGAGATCATTCCAATGTTGAATCCTTCATCTACAGTCCATTAATTCAGAGTAAACATTAATTGCAGAGTAACAGAGATTACTAAATCCTTCAAGCTTGATCTCACTGAAGTTTTCATTTTCCTACCAAGAGGCTTATTCTATACTCATCTACACCCCCCCCCTCAAAGGCTATGGAAACTGGCACATATTTTTTGTGTGTTTCTCAAAAGAACACTGGTTACTACACGAGCATTGTCTCTGGAATAGATTTTATCACTGTCACAAAGGAAAGTGAAGATGAATTGGAATGTAATAAACCTTATATTTATGCAACTGTTGTGGTTAGTATACATGGATCCTTTGACTACAAGCATGTTTATGCATTCTGCAGTGAATGCAGATTACCTGGTCTGCTTTTCAAATGTGTGGATGTTGCTCAGAAATGTACTAATTTCTGAGTGGAAATTGATTGCACATTGCAGATTCCGGGATGTGCAAATTGGCTAGATCTGTTAGCAAACAAACAAATAGCTGATTAAGCAAATTTATCATTTAATCCTAAGTACTATTATTAGTATATTTTAATAATGAAAAATAAAAAGGATGCTAAAGTTTACATAGCAAAGGCAAGCCTGAATGTTGATGACACTCATGTCAGCAGCCAAGATGGTCTACAGAATACACCCTGGGGCTCATTTCTTCCAGGCATTTTAGGCTACTTTGTCGATGGAGCAAAAAATGAGTAAATTGAGATTATCTTACCTTGCACATGTAATGAGAATACAAAACCTACCAGAAAAGACAATATGGTTGGGGAAAATGTTGCCTCATTGCTTGAGCAAGTTGACAAGTGGGTTTCCCTCACCATATCTGATATTAATTAATTATGCATAGCATTCCTAAGTAAGGTCTGCTTTCCAACTTCTAGAAACCAACTCCTCCAAATGTGAAGGCACAGATGAGTAGGATCTGATCCCCTTATTGTACTCTTAATAGCTTTTCTTTCCTGAGAAAGGTGAAAGAGGGAGATAAGGATCATCAGTCACTAAGAGCACATCATTCATTAGCAGGACAAAGGTGAAAATGAATGTTGTTATGCAGAATGCCACAAAGGAGGCATAGCAATTGCAGTTGCTCCCATCTATTTTAGAAACAGAATTGCTCCAACAGCTAGGGAGTTTTTCGCCAAGAGTGCTTTAATGTAGTTCAATCAGAGGTTAACAGAGAAAGCCACAGTGCAAGGACAGAAAGAGGCTGAAGGATTCCTAGGACAAAACATGCTAAAAAGTTCTAGAAAGTAGACATGGGATATTCGTATTCATATCCCTGGGGATACAAATATGAATACAGACACCACAGGTGCCTGGGAAAACTGGACCTTCCCCCTTAAACTGGCAGGGCCATTTATTGGTTGCTGCATTGTGTGCACAGCCAACATAGTTCTCATTGTGCCAATCCAGGAAGCAGCCCAGCTGGTGCTTCCCTACCTCCCAGTGTAGCCAACCATTCCAGCAAGGAGACAGGATGAAGAGTCTCCCCACTCAACTGTTGAGCGGTTAGCTGTGCAATGAGTTGAGAAGCTCTGGTCAGGCTGTTTCCCTGACTGGCACGATGAGAACAATGCCAGCTGTGCACGCTGCATGGAAAGCAATAAGTGGGCCTGCCAGTTGGGGGAGAGGTCTGGTTTTCCCTGACACCTGTGGTGTTGATATTCATATTTGTATATCCAGAAATACGGATACAAATATTCCATGTTTAGTAGAAAGCCTTATCTTCAGGCTAATCAGCATTCAAGTTAAAAATGTTCTTATGTCTTTTGCAGAAATTCCTGGAGCAAGGAGAGATATCTTCCTAAGGTAAAGTGGCGACATTAGGGACACAGCCTGGCTGGTTTATATCAACCAAGTCACCACAGAAGGCATATCCTACATGTATATTTGCTGCTGTCTCATCAGCCTGCAAGCCCCAGGTCTCTGTAGCTCTTTGACTTTGGAAGTGCATTGTTGTCAGATCATGCTTTTCCAACCACCAAATATAATTTCAGCGTTTGTTCAATCTACTCAGCTCTACAGTGACCACCTTTGGGTTCAGCATCTCCCAGTGTACCAGGATGCAATCTGGGCACTCCAAAGACTGAGAGGCCAGTGTGATGTGGTAGACAAGGCACTAAAAGGCAGCCACAGGGAAGGGACTGGGTGAATGAGTCCTCTTTGATTCCTTCATCAGAGGCCAATGCAGAGAGCTTGTGCTCCTTTATATCTTCTGTCCTTTCTACCTACCCTCAATCTTGTCTTTCCTGATTTGATATACAGTAAGTGGTGCTGCAGTGACTTTGATAACTTAATCAATGATTTTGGAAGGGCCAAAAAAAGTTTACTTCTATATTGAAGAGTACTTTAGTCTTCTCTCTTGCCATTATGTCAGCAAATTCCTGCATTTTTCCTACTCTTTCCTTACTTCCAACTCAAAAAAGTGAATGATGAATTTAACATATGGGATCCATGGATGTGCTGCTCCACTCTGTTAATGTCCCTTGGGCTCTTTGCTCCAACATTCGGTCACCCTGAAAATGTACAAATATATCTGGTTGTATACATTTGTCTGAATACAGTGTAGATTCCTGATTTGTAGATACTGTTATAATGAGTTCTTTGCTTACAGAATTTACTACAAAATAATTATTCAAAGCACAGTGTTCAATGGCCAAACACACTTTATTACTCCATCTTTCTTTAAAGGGCTTCATCACTATACATATTCTGGTTCTCCACTTTATTTTTAAAACAACCATGTGAAGTTGATGAGGTTCAAGGAAAGTGAATGAAACAATACTGTCATCTGAATTTTCAGGCTTGATGGGGGCTGAGATCTGGATTTCTCAAGGCCCAAAGCAATTTCTGAATCACATCATGGTTCTTTTTATTCCTTCAAAGATGCTGACAGCTTAAAAGTGGGAGGATTCAAGGCCAACCACCCTGACAAAATATCAAGCTTTACTTAATGCTTTTCTGAAAATATATCATTATTCCATACTGAAGGAAAAATATTGCATATCATTTATTTTGACAGCACTGTCAATGTTATACTCTGTACATCTGAATGCACATTTTATGTATTGTCCAGTTTACATCCAAGGCTGATGTACAAATTGCTGTACCCTATCAAGACATACATATAAATGCCACATCTCTGCATTCTCTTGAATGGAGGTGAAAAACGTTTCTGTTTCTTTTATCTCATTCCATTAACTTAATATTACTCTGAGCTCATAACAACCATTCAAACATGCTTGGCATTTAACATACACTACAGTGGTAAAGATGGCAATCTTTTAAATAAGTTTTTTGGGCTTATCTGACAAGACATTTTTCTTGCATATGACTATCTACAAATAGTGTGATTAAGGATAAAAAATGCCAGGTTATTCCACCCCCCCCCCCGGCATTTTCTTAGTAAAGTAAAGCTTTAAACAACAGTTACCACCAGATAAAATGGAAAGGATTATGCATACAAGAAACCCCCTTCTTATAAAAGCCATATATAATTCTCGCAGCTATGGGGCAGCTCCATTTGTGCTGCTAGTTTGAACTACAAAGCAAGATTTAAAAGAGAAATTTCAGATGAAAGACTGACTTTTGAATTTGTTTTAAAAGGAACATAGAAAGCTGTACCAGTCCATATGAGAACATCACACAGCAGGGGGCAATGGTACTTCTAGCAATTAAATTTAGCAGGAAAAACATGTCTCAGTGCAGTAGCAAATTATATTGCCAGCAGGGAGTGGATTCTCAGAAACTGGGAAGAGAAAAACAACAGGAAGATATCAAGGGAATTCATAGGGAGAAGTGTTAAAGCAAGAATGTTATGGCCTCAAACCATTGTTAGAGAAAGCAAAAGAAGAAAGTGCCAAAGTGGGATTATAGCTGAATGTTAAGAAGATGAAAAAAAATCACGACTACTGACAAACTACACAACTTTATTGTTGACAACAAAGACACTGAATTCGTTAGAGATTTTCATTTTATATAACTTGGATCAATCATCAATAGATATGGGCATGAAGTACTGCCTCTGAATAGGTGCCTGTCAGCGGAGGTGGGTCTGGAAACTGCCAAACACCTGTTCAGCCAAACAACAAATTGGCATGAACTGTCAAACTGGCAGTGCATGCTCATCTTTAGTCATAAATCCAAATGGAGACTGCAGCCAAGAAATCAGAAGACTGGGACTAGGAAGGGCAGCAATGAAGGAACTAGAAAAGATCATCATGTTTAAGGATGTGTCATTGGAAACCAAGACCACAATAATCCACACTCTTGCATATCTGATCACAATGTAAGGGTATGAAAGCTCAACAGGAAAAAAAAGGCTGCCAGAAAAAAAATATTGATTTGTTCAAAATATGGTGCTGGAGGAGACCTTTGCAGATAAAACTAGACTGCCAGAAAGATGAACATGTGGTTCCCAGATCAAATAAAGCCTGCACTATCCCTGGAAACTGAGGCTGTCCTACTTTGGGCACATCATGAGAAGAGAGGACTCCATGTTGACCAGAGAGTCAGAAAAGCAGGACAGGGATAAGGAGCAGAAGGAAGAGAGGGACAAAGAAAGGGAGCAGTGGTACAAACCAAATAGATCTGGGGATAATTGGCTTCTGGCCTACTTTATCTTCATGGGGGTTATCTTGTTGAGGTGCATCTGTAGTGGGAGCTCTCATTAGTTATATACCTGATTATAATATATATGACCTATGTTGATTTTCCTGGCTATGCCCAGCTCATTTATGAGAATTTCTGCATGTGTGTGACCCTACACTCCACCATGATGCCGGAATGAGCTGCATCCAAAAGGGACCCAACCCAGTCAAAAAGTGAAGTACTGTATTAGCTTGAACATTTTGTCTTGAATGACCTTGCTAGGGGTCCAGACTCATAATGGATGATACAGCGCTCAGCTTCTTTGACACACAAACCACCTCACCATGTTAAGGAATGCATCTAAGAAGGGGATATCTGTATTTGCGAAGGCTTTCATGGCCAGGATCTAATGGTTGTTGTGGGTTTTTCAGGCTCTTTGCTCATGTTCTGAAGGTTGTTCTTCCTAACGTTTCGGCAGTCTCTGTGTCCGGCATCTTCAGAGGACACCACAGAGTACTGTCCTTTGAAGATGCCAGGCACAGAGACTGGCGAAACGTTAGGAAGAACAACCTTCAGTACATGGCCAAAGTGGCCGAAAAACCCACAACAACCAAGGGGATATCTGTTTTTATCAAAAATAAAAAAAAATTATAAATCCAAAAAAGCAGTAAAAAGGTAAAGGTTCCCCTTGACAATTTTTGTCCAGTCGTGTCCAACTCTAGGGGGCGGCGCTCATCCCACTCTTCAAGCCATAGAGCCAGCGTTTGTCCGAAGACAATCTTTCCGTGGTCACATGGCCAGTGTGATTTAGACACGGAACGCTGTTTACCTTCCCACCGAGATGGCACCTATTTATCTACTCACATTTGCATGCTTTCGAACCGCTAGGTTGGCGGGAGCTGGGACAGGCGACGGGTGCTCATTCCGTCGCGTGGATTCGAACTTACGACTGCTGGTCTTCTGACCCTGCAGCACAGGCTTCTGCGGTTTAGCCCACAGCACCACCACGTCCCCACCAAAAAAGCAGTACATGATCATTATTCTTACCATGATTAAAGATGGCCACATCTGACAGCTATGTCAGATTTTTGAAGATGGGTATAGTTTATTAAAATGTAAATATTTAAATATGTTATTTGGGACATGTTATTTCTCTTTAAGTCTGAAATTTACTTTAAGATAAACTCACAATTGCTAATTCTGTTGAATCTTGTATTTCCAAGTTAGGGAAATAAACAAAAGCAACAACACAGTATCCCACTAAATATATCAACATGATATAAATCACTGTTATAAGCCATACAATATAATCCTTAAAGTACACCCAACAAACAATTTCTGAATGCAATAAAAAAGATTATTTAATACACCAACGTATTAGCAGCAAGGCTAAATTATATTGTGCATTAAAACTGCCAGCAACAAAATTAGATGTTTCACAATAAAAAAAACTTCTGAAGTTTTATCTATCTATGAAAGATAAGGTACACTTCTTCAAGGTTACACCATGGCAAAGCAGAAATTTATGTTCAAGTATTTTTTTAGTCCAAGTGCAAACATCGATCCACAAAACTGGACTGTACAATTCCCAAACATTTACAGTTATGGCCAAAAATATTGGCACCCTTGCAATTATGTCAGAAAGTGCAACCCTTCTCTCAAAAAATTGTTGTAGTTGCAAATGTTTTGATACCCACATGTTCATTTCTTTGGTTTGTGTTGGAACAACACAAAAAACAGAGAAGAAAAGTCAAATCTGATACAATCCCACAAAGAAACCCAAAAATGTACTGGCCAAAATTATTGGCACCCTGTCTAAATAATAATTGCTTTTCAAGCATGTGATGCTCCTTTAATTTGTATTTAGACACACCTGTCACAAGTAAGAGGTAGGGGCAATATAGTAATCACACTTGCAACCAATTAAGATGGAGAAAAGTTGACTCAACCTTTGTGTTGTGTGTGACATTGAGCATGGAAAAAAGAACGAAGTGTAAAGAATTATCTGTGGATTTGAAAGAAAAAAAATCTGGCAAAACATCAACAATCTCAAGGCTACAAATCCATCTCCAAAGATCTTAATGTTCCTGTGTCCACTGTGCGCAATATCATCAAAAGGTTTACAGCCCATGGCATTGTAGCTAACCTTCCTGGACGTGAAGGGAAGCGAAAAACAACTGAAAAATTACTATTAACGGTTGTTTGAATGGTGGATACAGAACCCAGATTAACTTCCCAACAAATTCAAGCTGATGGTTGTTGTGGGTTTTTCAGGCTCTTTGGCCATGTTAAGAGGTGAAGTGACAAGAATCCTACGAAAAGCAAAATCCCCAAAAAGCAACACAACAAGAAAGGAGAGAAATGCTATTGTCCCTAAACTTTCCATTGGAGTATTTCAGCGACGTGGAGAGGGGGGATTTGATGCTTGGGTAACAGCCTATGCTCCATATTATTCTACCCAGACTTTGTGCTCTGGAGAGGACACTCATACAGAGCACGTTATCATGGTCTTTCGAGACTGAAGTGTGCCTAAGAATTCTGCATATGTTAAATAAGCTGGGGGACAATATACAGCCTTGTCGTACTCCTTTCCCGATTTTCAACCAATCAGTTGCTTCCTGTCCCACATAGAGATTTCTCAGGAGATAGATAAGGTGGTCAGGCACTCCCATTTCTTTAAGGACTTGCCATAGTTTGTTGTGGGTCATACAGTCAAAGGCTTTTGCATAGTCAATGAAGCAGAAATAGATGTTTTTCTGGAACTCTCTGGCTTTCTCCATCATCCAACACATGTTAGCAACCATCCTGCCTACTTGCCACCAATCAGCTGATCAGTGGCAGAAAGGCAGCCACCACCCCACACAGCCACCCAATCCCACATCCTATCCCCACACCCCTTTCCTTTGCCCTCCCCCACCTCCACCAACAGCCCCTTACCTTAATTGAAGCTGCCAAGGTCTCTTGGCCTAGTACGAGCCATGGCACGTAAAAAGGGAGACTGGCTGCCCTTTGCGAAGATGGTGGCTGTGGCTTCATTTATGGTAGGAAGCTGCAGCTGCCATCTTTGCAAAGGGCAGCCTGGATTCCTTTAGCCTGCCTTAAGGGAATCCAGACTGCCCTTTGCAAAGATGGCAGCTGCAGCTTCCTACCCTAAATGAAGCCACAGCCACCATCTTCGCAAAGGGCAGCCACTCTCTCTTTTTACACTCTGTGGCTGTGGAGGCCTGATGGAAACTTCAGCAGCAGCTATTAAGGTAAGGGGGTGTTGGTTGGAGCTAATGTAGGGAAAGGAAGGGGGTGGGTGTCTGTGAGGGATGGGTTGCTGCCTATCAGCCTCCAATCAGCTGATTGGTGGCCGATGGGCAGAATGGGCTTCTGTGCAGTGTGATAAACTCTCCCGGGGGGGGGGGAACCCAATTTTGTGGGTGAATAACTCGGATGTCCAATATCCAGTCTTCACCAAAGTTGTCAGACATATTGGGAAAAGACATAGGAAGCGCCGTTGTGATTCTGGACTCTCTAAGTGCCTAGGGGAAGCTTTCCGGGGGGGGGGATCCTCTTTGTGAGTATATAACTCAGGGGTCCATGATCCAATGTTCTCCAAACAAGAATTATAGAAAAGCATCTGAGAAAGCTTCCCTGCAAATTAGGTGTCTCTAGGTGATTGGGGTCCATTTTTATAGCCGTTTAAAGCAAAGACGGATCAACGGATCGATTCATCAAATAATATTAGTATATTCATATCCGTTGAGCCATTAACCTTGACGGATCATGAATAAAAAATGGATCACTATTTTTTTTTATTTGTTCCCATCTCTATTTAATATCAAATGTGAAAGTGACACAGACCACAAAGGTATTATTAACCTCCATAATTTCACCTTGTCTCTTTCTCCAGAGTTTGTATTTCTGTGAAAAAAGGATCCTTTCTCCATAGCCTCACTATCAATAGGAAAAATCAGAGCTAGTAAAGCAAATGATTCTTAGTGTGGTGTAGCAGATAGAGTGATAGACCAGGGCTCAGGAGGCCTGGGTTTGAATCCTTGTTCAGTCATGGAAACTCATTGGGGGACTGGGACTGGTAACCACTTCTTAAATATCTCAGTTACTATGAAAGCCCTATTGGAGTTTTTAGTCATTGTTGTTTCAGTGACTCTCCCAGTTGCAGGAGTAGAAAAGAATGGGCTAAAGTTGGGAAAATTTTTGCTCTGCATATGTTCTGGATTTCAACACTCTACATTTAATGAATTTCTTCATTTGGGAAGAAAAGCCCACACATGAACCAGCCGAAAAAGGAATAAACAAAAACACAAAGTCAGAGCATGTCAGACTAGAGTGAAATCCAACCTGTAGCTCATGGAAGTCATTGAAAAATAAGCATTAACTCTTTGCTGAGGCAAAGCACAAGCTTTGACTTGAAATTTGATTAAATTCAATATCCTTAGGGGGGGAAGATAGAGAAGGGGGGGAAGTTTTTGACTGCCTTCTTTGGGTCCCTCAGAGCTCATTTGCTTTAGCAGTCTCCTGCCATTAATGCTGAAGGATGATGTAGTCTGGTGTCCAAAAAGCTATCATGGAGGAAACCCAGCCTGGGATTCTCTGGCTTGCCTTTCTTGAATGTCTGCTATGAAGTGCTCATGGGAGTCCTCACATATATACTATACATCTGACAATTGGCAGTGGAGTTTTCATTAAGCAGAGAGCTCCCAACTCCTCCTTCTAGCGTTAATATGCAACACAAGATGCAGAAGCCTGCCAGGGCCTCAGATTGCTCTGCTACGAGATAGTATCAAATTGTTCTTTTCCCCCAAATTGGCAGGGGACTTATTCTGATACCATATATTTTCATCATAAGAAGGACCACACTTTAAAAGCACTTCTCCCCGCACTTCTGTTCATAATTAAAGAGGTATGGGGTTGGGTCAAACCATTTACCTGTTTTTAACCTAGATTTTATAAAAGATACTTCTTTGGACTACAAATTCCTCCTGCCACTGACCATGCTGTCTAGGACAGTGGTTCCCAAGCTTGAGTCCCTATATGTTTTTGGATTAAAACTCCTAGGAGCCTTCAACACTAGCTGTACTGGCCGAGATTGCTTGGAGTTGTAGTCCACAAACATATGGGAACCCAAGATTGGAAATCACTGGTCTAGGAGAATTTCGAAGTTCTAGCCCAAAGAAGGAACTTTCTAAGCTCTGATCTCTCCTCTGTATTTCTTGTGTCAGGTGCAAAAAACAAAACAAAACAAAAGTTCCATGAAAATGAGATCTGTGCTCAGTCAGGTAACTTTGATTGCATTTATCCTACAAACACACATACACTTGATAATACATTTTCTTGCCAGTGCTTGAGTGAGATCAGTCTGTTGAATGCACCTGCTAACAACCAGTGGGGCTATTTGTTTGAGTGATGGTTTGAAAGATGGAGCCTCGAGACATCAAGAAGCCCATTTCGCACTTGTAGTAAACCACAGTGCACTTATTTGGAAAGATGCTAGAGGAAAGATCTCTTCTGTACACAGTAATAAAAGAAAGCAAATAATCCCCCAAGAATGGAAGAACGTTACTTTAATAAAAAAGAAAACGGGCAAAGTAAATCAATCAGCCCTATGGGACTATAAAAGCAACAAGTCCAAGATAACATTTTAAAACCCTGAGTAGAATCTAAAGAAAAATGGTAAGAAAATTGTTTGTTTTAATTTTTTCAGAAACTTGAAGGACTCATCAATTGTACCATCTAGATTCTCAGTATGAATTAATGCTAAGTTCTGCTTTAAGCAGCTTTTGCAATATTTATCTCTTTATTTATTTCATTTACTTACTTTCATCTTTACATATTTTCCACCTCACAGACATTTTGCGAGCATTCCTGTTGCCTATTAGAACAGCTACTGGATTACCAATAGGCGCGTTATCATTCCCTTGTTGATGGTTCTTCGCTAATATTTTGGGATCAGTATTTGATATTGGTTAATAGCATCTTTTCATTGGAGGAGGCGCTACTCTACCAGCAACGGGCCCTTTGAGCATGCATAAGATATGTCAAGGCCTGGCTCCAACACTTTGCCCGTCATTACTACATCCTTATTTATTTATTTATTTATTTCCTTTTTGGCTTAGGGATACATTGAGGGGAGCTTTTGTTAGTATTCCGCTTCCTTCTATTATTATCAGTAGCAGCGTTCTCATCTAGTAGTTTAAAGAGTGGTCTAAAATTAATACCTTTCTTTACTTTCTTTACCTTCCCCTGCAGGGGATTGGCTACCTCTTGTAATATTTATCTGTTTATATACAGTGGTGCCTCGCTTAAAGATTTTAATTGGTTCAAAAAAAATCATTGCTATGGGAAAACATCGCTAAGCGAAACGCAGTTTCCCATTGAAATGCATTGAAAACTGGATAATCCGTTCCAATAGGAACAGATTGCCATCCTTAAGCAAAAATCGCCATAGGAAACATCGCTAAGCGAAACGCAGTTCCCCAATTGAAATGCATTGAAACCCATTCAGTGCATCTCAATGGGGGGAAAAATTCAACAACAAATTAAAAAAGAGTCAGAACAAAGTCAAATTTGGTTAACAAAGGGTTATTGAGTGCACTTTATGATTTGAAACATTTTACACAGTAAACTTTAACTTTATAACATTTAAAAAACAGCAAACATGAGGCTGTTTAAACCATCATTAAGTGAAACAGGGGACCCAAAAACCTAATCGTTATGCGAAGTATGGTCCCGAAATCGCTAAGCAAAAATCGCCCATAGGAAACATCATTAAATGGAGCGTAAATATGCTCCGAAAAAGTCATCGCTAAGCAAATTCATCATTAAACAAAGTGCTTGTTAAGCGAGGCACCACTGTATTTCATTTATTTATGTTAATTTAAGTAACATAATTTCCAAGATGCTTTTCTCCCAATCAAGGGACCCAAGGAAGCTCACAAGTTATTACAAAGCAAACCAACAAAAATCATAAGTTGTTTACATAAATTATATCCAATACACAGCTACACAGAGAGGGAGAGAGGGGGATGCTGAGTGTCCCTTCACCAAACTGGAAGATTATTCCTCACACAGAAGGTCTCTTTCTATTACTACCAAAGGAAGGAAAGAACTTCACAATGCAAAAAAAAAAAAAAGTATTGCATACATGAGGTGCAGGCACATTGTTTGCACCAAGGCCTTGCCCCCTTGCAGTGCCTGTTCCACCAATAAAATTATTGGCCCTTCATCTCTATAGGGCAGATTGGAAAGGTGGCTGCAGACCAAATGGAGAATAAGAGAACCTTTTCTGTTTCCTACCATGAGCAAGAGTTTCTATGTGAAGAAGCATGTCCCTGACCACCTAGACTAAATTTAGTCTCTCAACTTATGAGGGATGGGTGGGCTTTAAGTTTTTATTATTACTACATATAAAGCCCTATATGGCTTGGGTCCAGGTGAGATGTCTTGGCTTTTATGTTGTTCTAGATAGGCCCCTATCTCAGTTCTGCCATATTCACAAGCTCCTTTGGTGAAAACAAAAGAGGGCCTTCTTAGTGGTTGCTCTCAGGTTTTGGGATGTGCTGCTCTAAGAGGCCAGGGTGGCCCCTCCCTCTTGTCCTTCCTTTGTCAGGCAAAGTCCTTTTTTAGGCAAACTTTTAAGCAGCAAATGTCTCAGGAATGCTTGTTTATTTTAGAGATTTTAAATTGTTTTAAATTGTTTTTAATCTAAGTTTTATATCTTAATATATTTTAATTGTTTTTATTATGATATTTCTGCATTTGTGTATCAAATAATGATAGGGTGGTATTCTCAGATTTAATTTGAAAGTATCTCTTTTTTTGTTTTGTTTAGTCGTTAAGTTGTGTCCAACTCTTTGTGACCCCATGGACCAGAGCACGCCAGGCCCTCCTGTCTTCCACTGCTTCCCAAAGTTGGGTCAAGTTTATGTTGGTAGCTTCGGTGACACTGTCCAACCATCTCATGCTCTGACATCCCCTTCTCCTCTTGCCTTCACATTTTCCCAACATCAGGGGCTTTTCCAGGGAGTCTTCTCTTCTCATGAGATGGCCAAAGTACAGTATTGGAGCCTCAGCTTCAGGATCTGTCCTTCCAGTTCAGTTCTACCAATCCACATTTGTCCACTAGCCCTTGAAACAATGTCTTTGGCAGAGAAACTGTCAAGGTAGCAAGCAATGCACGGTAGTAACTATTTAGAATGCAAAATATTTATTAGTGGTTAAGTGATGTTTGTTATGTGCTGTCAAGTCAGAACCATCTTATAAGTGACCCTACTATGACTTTCAGGGTAAGTGAGGGTTTCAAGACCGGCATTAGGTACATTTTAGTACAGTTCCATATACACCCCAATGAGTTTTCACAGTCAAGTGGGATTTGAACCCCGGTCTCCAGAATCCTAGTCTGTCACTCTGTCAAGAGGATTTTCCAAAATTTAGGGGCCCAAATGCAAGTCACTGGTAATTGATGCCAGAATTTTTTTCTCTCTGCTTACACAGTTGGCCACAGAATGTCCAATTGGAAACTGATAGATGTGCAGTTGAAAATACAGAAGAAAATAATAGACAGGTTATATGCATCTGTTTATTAAGAACCTAAAACATTTCATGAAGCACATTTCTATAAGTATTAGGAAGTGCTGGGCTTCTATAATTTAATCAAATTGCCCAAACAATATTAATACGTTGTAGCTTTTTTCCCCTTTTTGGCCGGAATCTCCACTTCTGTCTCTACATCTGTGTTGAAGGTCTTCAGTCTAAAATGGACAACTTGAAGCCACCAGCTGGGTTGTGTGCTTTGAAAGCAATCACAGTGAAAGCTGGAGAATGTAGAAGCAAAAATTTCAGCTGCACTTAACAGACCCTAAAGCAGCCACTCAGCTTCAAGATTTCTGTTAGCTTTTTGGCAGCACTATGAGTGTGTATGTGTGTCTTTATTCTGACAAGGCATTTGTGCAGCTGGCAAATCTGCTTTAAAAATGATGCGGGGGGGCACCAACCTACATCATCACTGTATCTTTTCATTCATTAAAGAAAATGTGATATGATTCTTGCACATTCAACATTTATCTACACTGGCAAGTAAATGCAAATAAATCTGAGGGAAAACAGAGCCCATTTGATTGTGGTGATATCATAGTATGTGACTCTTTCTCCAGATGTTACTGGCAGGAGACAGGGTAGGTAAATAGGTAGGTCTTAATCAGTAGGTAAGTAGGCCTGACATTGACTAATGCTACACAGTGTTGCAGATGAAGGTTACATGAATTCGACTGCAGGTAGTTATATAATAGCTCCCCCCAAGTGAAACTTTCCGCATAATGCCAATTTCTGCTTACACTTGCATGTCCTTTCTATTGTGAATATTTCACATTCATTCAAATAGTCTTAGTTTTATTTAATCCTTTCTATTATCACAGTGGATAGTCTTGTTATTCCTATAAATGACTTTTTAATGAATGTAGCTACATTTCAATTCTTGATTATTAAGCAGTCACAGGCTAATTTCTGATTACAACGTTGAACATTTCCAAGCTGAGAGGTAATTGGCTACAACGAACAATGTGATATCTGTAGGAAAGATGGTTTTTGCTCACAAATCATGACAGCTTCCTCAAACCAAGCTGATTTGGGCCATGTTGATGAGGACTGAAAATCTGAAGAAGAAAATATAATAAAACCTCCAAGCAATCACACTTTTAATTGCACTTTGGAAGTATGCTTAATTTTAGACTCACTGGCAGCAACAGAAGATTGGTGACACTCTTTTAATTAACTGCAAAAGAGGAAAGCTGGGAGTTTCTAAAATATATTATTCAATGCAAGTAGTGAGAAATGAGCTCCACAAGTTCAAGATAAGTTTTTTGGGAGGAAATCATCCTTTTATTTGATGTACATCTTAGAGCCGCCTAGAGTGGTCACAATTGACCAGATAGGCGGGGTATAAATAAATAAATAAATAAATAAATAAATAAATAAATAAATAAATAAATAAATAACAGAGGAAAAAATGTTAACTGAAAGCTATATCACAGAATTGTATGGAACAGACGAGGTCCAAGAGGAAGCCAGCATGTTGACAGAAGCAGGACTATGCAGAGGCCCCCTGATTTGGTTTGGAAGCTGATGAAGAACTTTGGAAAAGAGCCTGATGTCATGCAGACCAATTCAGATCTCCATCCAATTTGATTTGGAACTGAAGTTCAAATCAATTTGGAAATTCAGAACACCCCCCCCCCAATTGCTTTTCTGATTTTAACAACAAAAGAAGTTACATTTGTGACCCAAGTTGCAAATGAAACCAACATTACTTGTTTGCTTTGCACTGAATAGGTTTTGGGGACAGGGCAGCTCTAAAAGTAGATACTAATCTTGCCAAATTTCAGAGAGCTATCTTCAGTGGTTTGCATGTTAAGCACTGTTAATGCTTACTTTAAACACACAAAGACAGACTACATATGAAAACTGTTACTGATCAAGGCCCAGCTCCCTACCTCTCCCCCACCATACCTGCATATCTAAACAAATCAGTCAATCCCTGGCCAAAACTGTCAGAACCCCTTCACTTAGCTCTGAGGCAGAATTTACTTTGATTCCCCTTTTGTAAAAATTGGGCCAATTTGTTTTTGGGATTAAGCTAAATCTGGTGCACAATACGACTCTGAATGACAGGATTCCTCATGTCCAGGATTTAGCAGTGTCACAAGAAATTGGAGAGCCAGTTTAGAGTGGGGCTAGATTATGTTTCCAGCAACTCCCATATCATGGAACAGTGTTTTGTTTTTCTTTGTTTGTCTGTTTGTTTTTTGTAGTCAAGCCTATCTGGGGCCCAGCACTGGGCCTTTCATCATAAGATATCCTATTTAAAATGTTTGTCAAGGAGACCCCTACTCGCAAAAATAGCCAACTCCTGAAGATCCCGCTTCTGCAGAAGGGCATTTTACCAGGTCACCTCAGCCTTGTTTGTTCATTCTTCGCCACATTTTGGGACTGGAAGGAGAAGCTACCTCATCTTTTGACTTCATGTCCGGGCTTCATGCCTGTTCAGCAGGAGAGTCCGCTACCCTCTTCGAGGCTCTAAATTCTTCAGAGGCAGTTGGCTGTTCTTTAGCCTCCTGACCTGGTAATTCTGGATCTTCTTCTAGAAAGGACTCTTCAACTGAGGACATGGAACTGATGGATTACTTAGAGCCTTCTAAAATGATAACTTGACCTTTCACGTCCCTGGATCAGCACTATCTTTCTGTCTGAAGTCCAAATTTGCAGCAAATTTGCTATTGGCTTCAGTAGATTAATACAATCCTTCAGAAGTGTTCAACACATCCCTAAAATAATAACTTGGGTATTGTTTAACAAGAAATAGTAGAAAAGAAAGCATTTTAAGTGATAATGTTCTCAAAATATTTTTCAAACTCTGTAGCTTTTACAGATTGAATCAGGGAGCTGGATGCTCTTCTAGTTTTAAAACAATGATGAAGTTAAATTTGCGAAACTGATGAGAATGGAATGTCAGGCCCATGAATAACAGTGCTACATAGAATTAGGCTGGATTCACTTTGCCCCAAAAATGCTTCAACTTTTTCTAAGGTGAAAACTATGGAGAACAGAAAAGGATACAAAAGGACTGACATAATATGTAGATAAATAGTATGGACCATCACTTGTCACATACAGTAGTACCGGTGCCCCGCAAGATGATTGCCTCGCAGGACGAAGAATTCGCTGGACGATTGAGTCCAGTGAGGGTTTTTGTGCCTCACAAGATGATTTTTACTATGGCCCTGTTTCGCAAAATGAAGCCCCCCCCCCGCTTCTGAAAGTGGTGCTAGGTGGTTGTGTGTGCTCTTCTCCACTCCAGCCCCTCCCCCTCCCCACCTCACAGCTGATCGGTGCTGGTCTTAGAAGCTTCCCCAGGGTTGCCCAGCAGATAAACGGGCAGTGGAAGTGCACTGGGGAAGCCTCTGAAACCTGAGCTTTGGCGGGGTGGGGGTGGGTGGGGGTGGGTGGGGTGTGGCAGGGGCAGGCTCACCACCCCCCGCCCACCGCCCAGCACCCCCCTCGCGCCCCCCCGTAGCAAAACACAGCTTTCAGAGGTGCATTTTCACTGCTGAACAAGGCCCAGGAGGCTTCTGAAAGCGGCGCTTTGCTGAGGGGGGTGCTGGGCGGTGCAGGGGGGGTGGCAGGCCTGCCACTGCCATACCCCCAGCCACCCCCACCCACCCCCACCCCAGCAAAGTGCAGGTTTCAGAGGCTTCCCCAGTGCATTTCCAGTGCCTGTTTCCCCGGGCAAGCCTGGGGAAGCCTCTATGACCAGCGCCGATCAGCTGTGAGGCAGGGAGGGGGATGGGCTGGAGTGGAGAAGATGGTCTGAATAGGCTTTTCTCGCTTTGCGATTGTGACGGTAGCGGTGATGTCATCTGCCCGTCACTGCTGTAGCTAGGGTTTACCTGCCTATAGCAGGACGGGAGGTGGGACTTCAGAGGGTGGAGCCATGGTATTTAAGGGGGGAGTGAATGAGGTGTGAGTCAGATAGGGTTTAGATAGGGTCTTGGTTAGGGTCTGGTTAGGGACTTAGGGAGTTAGGGCGTATACCCGTCCTGTAGTACTGTGCTATATTTTGAGAGAAGATCTGAAAGAGAGTGTTTGTGTGATACTTGATATTGATTGCCTTATTATTTCATTGATACAGTGATTTACCATTTCTTCTGTTATTCTAAATAAGCACAAGTTTTTATTTTAAAAGTCATTTATTTGCCTGAAGAATCTCAGATGAAGGAATGGTTGGTGGCAGCGTGAACAAAGTGTGTGTATGTAAGAGTGACGTGACACTTCCTTTGTGACGTGAGAGAAGGCCATCACAGCGATGATCGGTGGGAACCGATTCTTCGCAAAATGAGGATTTTCCTACAGCTGATCGCCGGTTTGAAAATGGCCGCCGGGTAAATAAAATGGCTCCCGGCTCTTTTCTGGGACGGATTCCTCGCAAGACAGCCACCGAAAATGGCCACCCTATGGAGGATCTTTGCTGGACGGTGAGTTTCCAGCCCATTGGAACACATTGAAGGGGTTTCAATGCATTTCAATGGGCTTTTTATTTTCGCATTACGACGTTTTCGTTCTACGGCAATTTGGCTGGAACGAATTAACATCGTAATGCGAGGCACCACTTGTAGTTAAATAGTATGTAATTTGCCAACAGTTCCTTAGGGATATTAATGCATCCCAAACAGTGTCAGTTCCAAGCAGCATTAATTACTGAACGAGGCACGAACTTTAGAAACAAAGGGGTGGTGGTGGTGAATGGGAAACAAACTTGTTTAAAATTACTGAGAAAGCATCCGATTATTTTCAGATTGGTCAGGAACTGACTATTATTTTGTTACTGTTTTGATATACAGTAGGACCCCAGTATCTGCAAGATCAGTGTCTGGGATTTCACTTATCCATAGTTTGCCACAGTCCTCTATAAGTACAACATATAAGGGCACCCCCTTGTGGTTTTTGTCCAACTCCTCTGTATGCTGTATACAGGGTTCCCTTGTATCCACCATTTCAGGCATCCTCGGTTGATTGTGAAACCAATCTCCTGTGGATACAGGGGCTCTTCTATATCTCTAATAGAATGTAGAAAACAATTTCAGTAAATGATAAGATAATCCAGTAAGTTACAAGCACCTGATGAAACCCTGGAAGACTAAATGTATGATGAGTAGCTCATGATCATTCACCAATAGTGTAATTAATTTTGTTAGATATATATTTGTAGTGCAATTATAGCCCTTTTTGTAGCAGTCTTCCAGATGGTAGCCTGCAATTCCTATGATCTGGCTCTGTTGTCTATGCTGGCTAGAGCTGGTTAGAGTTTAACAAGATCTGGCCCTGACCCTAAAAGCATTGCTCCAATCTACAGTAGGTCCATTAAGCCTACAACTTGTTGAAATAAGTGAGATCAGTGTTTGTGGCAGGTGGCACAATCCTGCCTCAAAGATCAACCAGTTGTAAAGGGTTAAGAGTATACGGAATCCTCTTGCCCTGGAAGAAACACTACTACTTCTGCTGGTTGATTTCAGAGAGATCAGCTAGCCAATGTACTTTGCCAGCTAAGATAACCAACCCCCTACCACCAATATCAACGTCAAAGAAAGAGGCAAAGACGCTGTAGAACATGGGAAGACCCAACTATACGAAATCTCTAGTCCAGAGACATATACATGATGCTGGCCCAAAGTGAAAATGTATATGCTAGGAGGAATTTGGATTCAATACAATTTCAGCTAGTCTAGTGTCAGCTCAGCTGGTCCTCACTGATCTTTGATCAGTGCTAAGATTAGTTTAAATCTTATAGCAAGCTGCAACTAGAGCAGGCCTATTAAATCAATGGAACTTGCACAGGTGTTAACTCATCAAATCCCCACTGATTCAATGGGCCTACGCTAATCACAGTTTTGTGGATTTCAGCCATTGTGTTCCAAGACTTCAATGCTAACAAGTCCAAATAGGCAAGTTGAGTTGAAATTAGGCCAGCAGAAGCCTTGCCCTATCTTTGCACTAGCACCAAGCTGATGGAGATTTGGATCTAGTGTAATTCAGATCCTCCTTCGTCCTGGTCCATGTATTTTCAGTTATGCTTCTAACAGATCTTAGCCAGCAAGACAATTCTACTGGGAGAGAATTCTGCTACAAAGCCGGTTGGGGCAGAAACAGAAGCCCATACCTAATCCTTACTAGGACATTGCCTGGTTTGCACACATTCTTCTTTGGGAGTCATTCCTGATGAATCCATTGGGAACTCACTGCTATTAAAACATAACCTCTGGAAATCTATCAATGGGGATTATATATGTTGCCTGAATGAAAACACTATGGAAACCTATTTATCAAAGTGTCTAGGGGAAAGCTGCTAAGGGATTACAAGATGATGCCTGCAATGGACTATTTAACAGACATAACCCTCTTAGATTAACCATCCTCCTGACTGACTGCTTTAGATATTGAACTTTTCCTCTCTTCTTTTATATTCATTTATGAACATTTAATACACTATCTGGCATGGCAACCCACAAGACGTTTCGAAATCCTTGGGGTCGGTGGCTGGTACAGCACACAAGAGCATGCCCAAAAAAGATGATGAAAGAAGACAGCAGGCAGTGTGTCCGTGAAATGTAGCAATAGCAATGATAAAAATTACATTAGGCTCAAAGCCTGTGTTGCAAAGCAAACAAACAGATGCCAGAAGCCACTGAGGTTAATTTGCCTATTTGAGCCTGAAATGTAGTGCCTGAATTGCGCTGGTTGCTTCGTTCTTTTACTCTTAATAGGTAGAGAAGTGTGTTTGCAATTGAACCAGTTGGTGCTATCATCTCAAAATTAGGAACCAAGCAGGAAGAACATGCTTCAGATGTTCCTTGGATCCTACTGGCTTCCATCTAGTCTCTGGGGTAGGAGTGGGGACTGATAAAATAGCAATACCAGGAGGAAAGACACACATTTAATTCTAGTGCATTTCAAGTGCCTGTCTTTCTCAAGGGAAAACAAATGCTTCTCAAATCTAAATGCAAAATACTGTGTTGCTTTCAGATTTGTGAAGCTGATTTTCTTAGGTGTTAAATATCCATTTGTGATTACTCTCCTAGTACAACTATAACATTGTTTCCCTGTGTATTTTCCCCCGAACCCAATCTAGACAACATTCCTATCTACTGCTCCCTGCTTCCTCTGAATAGATCCTCCCTATGTAGCAACTGATGGTCCATGATGATTGACAGACAGGAATGCTAGCAGGTCCTTGGGTCCAAGTTCCAAGGCCAAGGTTCCAAGTCTCTATCCCCAACTCTGAGTCTAAGTCCAAGTCATGGGGGGGGGATCCAGGTCAAGTCACTGGTGTGACTTAAATCTGTTTACAGCCCTGTCTAGAATATTATAGATGTCAGGCTATGCACAAGCAATGCCTGCATATGCAAAATATCCCTATTTGCAAGTGGGTAGATTGCCACCTCAAGAACAGGTGGCAAGAATACACAGAGAAATTATACCAGAAAGATTTGGATATCCCTGACAACCCAGATGGTGTGGTTTCTGACCTTGAGCCAGACATCCTGGAGAGTGACGTCAAGTGGGCCTTAGAAAGCTTGTCTAACAACAAGCCAGTGGAGGTGATGGCATTCCAGTTGAACTATTTAAAATCTTAAAAGATGACGCTATTAAGGTGCTACACTCAATATGCCAGCAAATTTGGAAAACTCAGCAGTGGCCAGAGGATTGGAAAAGATCAGTCTACATCCCAATCCCAAAGAAAGGCAATGCCAAAGAATGCTCCAACTACCGTACCATTGCACTCATTTCACACACTAGCAAGGTTATGCTCAAAATCCTCCAAGGTAGGCTTCAGCAGTATGTGGACCGAGAACTCCCAGAACTACAAGCTGGATTTTGAAGGGGCAGAGGAACTAGAGACCAAATTGCTAACATGCGCTGGATTATGGAGAAAGCCAGGGAGTTCCAGAAAAACATCTACTTCTGCTTCATTGACTATGCAAAAGCCTTTGACTAAGTGGACCACAGCAAACTATGGGAAGTCCTTAAAGAAATGGGAGTGCCTGACCATCTTATCTATCTCCGAAGAACTGAAGAATTGTGGTACTGAAGGAGACTCTTGAGAGTCACCTGGACTGCAAGGAGATCAAACCTATCAATTCTTAAGGATATCAACCCTGAGCGCTGACTGGAAGGACAGATCCTGAAGCTGAGCCTCCAATACTTTGGCCATCTCATGAGAAGACTCCCTGGAAAAGTTTAAAATTGGTGTTATTAATACAGATAAAAGCAGTGAGCTGTGGTTTCTGAGCAGCCCAGATCAGCAGGGAGGCGCTCAGCGGCGCCTTCTAATTTATTTGTTTTCTTTTCTTTTTAATTGCTTATTTTAATTGCTTATTTTTATGTATTTTATTTAGTAGATTGTTTTCGTTCTTCAATTGTTTAGCTTGTATTGGATTTATTTTAAATATATTTCATTAAAATCAAGAGTAGATTTAGCTTGGTTGGCCTGACCCATGGTCTGGGGGGGGGGGCGTTTGTTGGCCTGAAGCATTTTAATTTATAGGTTAAATGATAAATAAATAAATAAGAAGGGGAGGGGATTGCTGATTGACTAACTGATTACAATTTATTGTGATGGTGCTCCGCTCTCCCCTCCTTTGGAGAGAAAGAGTTTAGAGCGTTTGACGGTGCCCAGATTTGAATCACACCACGTGCTTGGCAGTTGGGATAGGCACATTTTTATTTTGTGGCATCAGTTTTAAATAACATCAATTGTATTCCTTAGCATACTTAATTCATTGGTTTCTACTGTCTAATTAGAGAGAAATATTATATAGCAATTTGAAGTAATTAATTTAAATTAATTTGATAATTACAATTCCTCCTTAACAAGATCATTGATCTAATTTTAGAATAATTGTAATAAAATAAACAGATAATTAAATAATTGCTGAATTAATTAAAACTGATTAGATGAGTTGATTAATTACTAATAATCGTTTAATAAATAAGTTTTTGCTACAAATAAATACACAGCTACTTCATTTCCATTCGCAATATTTACAAAGTATAATAAAATAACTAATAATCGTAATCTGATGTAAATCAGTTCCTAACTACAATAGAAATATATGGTTATGTTAATTACAGTAGCATATTTGCATAGCACTATAGCTACAGCAAAGGAAGGAGTTACATTACTGTGCATCAGGTCACATCTGGGTGTCACCAACTGTGCCCCTCATGGTGGTAAAAGGAAACGTGAGATTCCTCCCTGAGTGGGGGCTGAAGCTATTGAGGCCTGCTGAGAGTTTTGTGTGTTAGGCTTATATGACCTCCCGTACAGGCAGTGTATCAGGAAGGGAAGGCAACTGCCTAGAAAATGGCCAGTTCCTTAAGTGTCACCACCTCAGTCTTCATTGGATGAAGGTTCTTGGCCCACCTGGCAACAGCTGCAGGAGCATATAAATCCTTGTTTCAGCCTGAAGACAGCCTAATTTAAGACACAGCTTATTTTATTGCTTATCAATATTATCACACTGCAGGTAAGTGGGGTGTTATCCACATAATTAGACTGGCTGGGTTGGGAGTTGGGGGCACTGTTTTATGGTGGTTCCACTCCTTCCTGGCTGACTGTGTCCAGAGGGTGGTGCTGGGGGACAGTTGCTATGCCCCATGGTGTTTATGTCATGAGGTTCTTCAGGGGTCAATACTGTCCCCCATGCTGTTTAACATTTACATGAAACCGCTGGGAGAGGTCATCAGGAGGTTTGGGCTGAGGAGTCAGCAATATGCTGACGACATTCAGCTCTACCTCTCATTTTCCACCAATCCAGGTGAGGCGGTTTCTGTGCTGAACTTGTGTCTGGACCTGATAATGGACTGGATGAGGGTTAATAAATTAAAACTCAATCCAGATAAGACAGAAGTGCTGTTAGTGAGTGCTTCGCCAGACAGTTTGGGGAGCCATTTCCCTGCCCTGAATGGGGTTACATTCCCCCTAAAGGACAGGGTCCGCAGCTTGGGGGTGTTCCTGGACCCTAGTCTAACTCTTGAAGGCCAGATGGACTGGGTGGCCAGGGGTGCCTTCCTTCAGCTGCGGAAATTGTACCAGCTACAGCCCTACCTGGGCGAGCAGAGTGTTATGACAGTTACACACGCATTGGTGACATCTCATATAGATTATTGCAATGCACTCTACATGGGGCTGCCTTTGAAGACAGTCCGGCAATTACAACTGGTCCAGAATCAAGATGTGCAGCTGGTGAGTGGTGGGGCCACTAGGGAACACATCAAGCCAATTCTGATTAAATTACATTGGTTAGCAGTTGCTTCCTGGGCCCAATTCAAAGTGCTTGTTTTGACATATAAAGCCCTAAACGGTTTGGGCCCTGGATACCTGAAAGACCGCCTACTTTCATATGAACCTACCCAGCAGTTAAGATCTAGCCAGGGGGCCCTTTTGAAAGAGCCATCCCTCAAGGACGAAAGGGGAACAGCTTGTAGACAAAGGGCTTTTCGGCAGCTGCCCCCAGACATTTTGGCGCCAGGTCAAAACCTTCCTGTTCCAGAAGGCTTTTAATTGAAATAATATCAACGGTGGGTCCTGTTGGCAATTTTTAGCGTATATATTTTAATTGTAATTTAATTGTTTTATCTTTTTATTGTATTTTAATAGTTGTAAGCCGCCCAGAGACCTTTGGGTAGAGTGGGCAGCATATAACTAACTAACTAACTAACTAACTAACTAACTAACTAACTAACTAACTAACTAAATAAATAAATAAATAAATAAATAAATAAATAAATAAATAAATGTTTCTATTATTGATATTATTGTTATTCAAAAACATCAGGCAGAGTCAATCAAAATTATAAAAACATTAAATAGTATTATAAGCTTTAACCAGAAACCTAAGTATCTGTCAAATATTGGCACACTATGTATGCTGTTCCTAATATTGCCATTTTTTTGTAGCTCTGATGGTGTGATTTCTGAGATCCGCAACTGCTTATAGTACTGTGTGAAATTTCTTGATACTGTGCTCAGAGCCCCAATGACTATGGGGACCACTGGAGTGTGTTTCATCCACGAGCGACATGTTTTACTTGCCAGGTCTCTGTAGTTTGTTAGTTTTTCCAGTTCTTTATTTTCAACTCTAGCATCCCCTGGAATTGCAATGTTCATTCTATTACTACTATGTCTGGTGTGTTATGTTGAAGGTGTCTATCTGTTTGGATACGGAAATCCCACAAGATCTTGACTTCCTCATTTTCTCACACCTTCTCTATCTGATGTTCCCATGAGTTTTTGGAGGCTGGCAAGTTATATTTTTTGCACTATTTTTGCCATTCAATCATGTCTAACTTTGTAATCTGTTTGTGCAATCTTTGGACATTCACAGATGAGTGTGACATAGTTTTGTTTTGTTTTCTTGGTAGAATCGACATTTGCTGTTACCACGAATACCTTGGATCTTAGCATTCATCATGTTGGAGGGCTTGTTTTTGTGCAGCAAAAATCTAGTCTTCAGTTTCTTTTTAAAGGGTCCCTAGTTTTAGCCATGCCCATGTGGAAATATTATCATGCTTTCCATCCATATTTCTCAGATGTTGTCCATGTAGTGGTTTTTTTCCAGCTGTTTAATTTATTTTCAAATTGTTGTTACTTATATTGAGCCTTTGTTTCTCTTTTCAAAATATTCTCCATTTTCACTGTCTTAAGTAATTTTTCTCTGCTTGTACTGATATAATAATTTAGGCTTCTTTTTTCCTCATCTACTACCTGCTGTATTTGCAGGAATCCACAGCATCTGATTTTTCATGCTAAATATAATCTGTCCACTCACTTTTTGGATCTAGTGCATGATGCATGTTCATTAGTTTCCGTGTTTTTTATCCAATTCTTCTAATTTGTTTTAAGTCCAAACTACTATTCCAGCTGGATATTGAAGTATTGGAACTACCCATGTGTTTATGGCGTTGACTGTATTTCCCCCATTTAATTTTGATTTTAAGATTTTCTGCAGTCTTTTGATATATTCTCTTTCTGTCAGTTCTTTAACTTTTGTGTGCATGGATGTTATCTGTTTCTAGTGGTCCAAAGTATTTAGAATTTTTATCACTTGAGAGTTTATAATATTGCCATTTTTACCTCTATTCAGTCTAGTTTTTGGTCTTGCTGTGGTGTGTACTTATTTTTTAACAACTAAAAATAGGGTAGGGAATACAAAATGTAGAAGGAAGTAGGAGGAAAGGAGAAGGGTTAGGGGGATAGGAAAACATAAAGTATGCAATCATTCAATCTATTCATATTTCAAAAACAAATCAACTTTCTGCTTTTTTACTATTTGATTACCCTCCAGCTAGCAACTTACAGTTATGTTTTAGTTTAAATCTATGTTACTCCAACACTATCTGGAAACCAAAGCCATTTGTATAATAAATCCCATAGTTCAATTTCCTTTTGGACAGTCATTCATCATGTCTGAAAGTATATCCATTTCTGCCGCTTCCCATATTTTCTCAATAAGTTCCTCTTGTTTCCGTAACTCTGCTTTCTTCCCATTTTTGGAAGAGAAGGGTGAATCCAGGACAACAGTCCAATATTTCACATAACATTTTCTGACTGTAGTAGCTAAATAGATCACTGGGTAACTCTTTATCTCATCTATGTTACCTGCTATCATACTCAATAAAAGCAGTTCTGGAGTTAGTGCAGCTTCATTTAACTGTTGTTTAACATCTGATGACCTCTCTTTCATCTGATCTTCTATCTGGCTAAGACATTCATTTACTTGCTGAAATCCTACTGTTATTATCTTTTGCATGGTAGTCTGCCATTCTTTGTCTGATTTTTGTGCCACTATTCTGAAATTTTGAGATTGGGAGACAAGGTCCAAAAAAAATTAATTTTTTGGAGGCCATTTTGATCTTTCTAATGAGTAGGGTCTGTATAAATAATAATATATCCTTCACCAAAGTGGCCAACCCTCAAATATATTTCTGAAGTTTCCACTATTTTATCAACAAACCAAACCCACAATCATAAACCTCCCCTAGGTTCTTCCTCCCATCCCTACACAGATGTTATATGAATCAACTTTTAGCCCAACAATTTAAAAAAATCCCTTTTTCTCCAGAAACCTAACAAAGTTCTATTATCAGAGTCCCACACAGACCAGCCAAAAAAATCCAGACTAAACAGCAGTCACAGGGTTTCATTCTCTCCAATAGATATCCTTATAATCCGTCTAATGTTCTTTCCATTAATCCAAAGATTCAGTAAATAAAACTCCAGTCCTGGTTTTCCTAGCTCCTCAGTCCAGTTGCCCACGTTGTCTCGATGTTATGATTCTCAGTCTGTTTACTTGCTTCCAAAAGCTCGTTCCTTTGCTTCGCTTCTCCAAAAACATAACAAGATTCTGTTATCAGAGTCCCACACAGTCTAGGGAGAAAAGTCCAGGCTAAACAATATTCACAGAATTTCAGTCTCTTATATCCTGTCCAGTGGTATTTCACTCTGGGATTTTTTCCAGAAATAATTTTTTTTTTCACTGTCTCTCTTCCGGCCTTGAACCAGCCTGATGTTTAAGAGTCGGTTTCGCTTTTGAAGAAGCAGGCTGGTAAGCAAAACTTGCTGCTCCTTTTCTTCTTTCAGCCAAATATTTTCACTCTGATTTCTTTTTCACCTTAGTGGGGTTGTTCATAAATCAGAGGCTTCAAATTACTTTTTTGTTATATATTTTAAACACCGTATTGCTTCTTCTCCTCTCCTCCGGGGGGGGGGGGTTGATCACAGTTCACTGCCAAAGATGGCTTCCACATCCAATCTGTGCTTGGGTGCATTTTTCAGAGGGAAGAAATACCGGGTTGCCGCCCAATCTCCCTCCTTCTGTTGCTCACCAGCTGCTTCAGAGAGACCTCTCCTAGTCTCTCCTTCGATCCCTCATTTCTAAAGAAACCCCAGACCGGGCAGTTCCAGCTTTTCCTGGGAGCTGTGATTTGACCAATGACCATGATAGATAGAGTAGGATTAGTCATTTTGGTCCCATTTGGCAAGTTGCCCAGTCCTAGACCACTTAGATGCCCTAATTTAGCCAGTCTCAACTTTATAAGGCAGTGTTTGAAGAACTGTTTCCAGTCTATGACCCCCTTCAAGTGCACCTGGACCCTCCAAGGGGCAATATGGCCCCTGTTGAAAACATCTGCCCTAAATGTACTCAATTTTCAGTGTCCTGTAGCTTTACCAATAATAGGTTTCTTAGAGCAATTAAGTGTCATTTCTTGCTCCTAGAAAACATTGGTGATAAAATTTCTGTGTATCCTGAAACCCATTCAGAATAAATTTTCATTTACCTTACCATGAAAAGTTGACTTAAAATTGATGGAACTTCTTTTGAAGGGAAAGTATCCCTTTACACACATTTTCAGAACCCTTAGTATCCATGTAAAACTTTAGAGTCTAAGTTTCATGGTTTCAGAGCTATGGCAGAGACAAACAGAGAGCATCATTCTCTCTCTTTCCTATTTTATTATAGATGTAGCATACACTTTTGGAAAAGGCACAACTAATACTGCTTTCCTATCAAAAAGGAAATTTCTTTGTATAAGCAGAAAAAAGATGCCCTTGAGCCATACCTCTTGGTGACAGCTATTATAGAGAGCACAGTGGTGATACCTGTCAACCAGTGGCTCCCTAGCAGGATAGAAAGATGGTTTATTTGCAATGGCTTTTTACATTTTGATCCACTAAGAATGCCACTCTGCTCAGAAGCTCTGGTCTTTATGGGAGCATGCCCCTGTAGGTTCCCTGTCTATTTGACTCTTTGTCTTTGTGTAAGAAGACGGAACCTGAAGAGACTTAGGTCAGGAGCTTCTTCCCTAAAGGAAGGCCACATCTGTACATTCTGTCACATGCCACAGCACATACCAGCTTTCAAGGTGCTATAAGACATTTCATTGTCTCCACTGCAGAAATTCTTTCAGTATTAAAAAAGAAAACACAGCATGCGTTTCCTTACTTGTTAAATTGACAGAAAAGTCTCCGCTCCATTTCTTGCTTAAAAGAAGTAAAATTGAAAGTGGACAAAAGCAGACCCTTTTACCAGGAGGCAGAATGAAGGCACATGTCACGGTCCAAGCTTGGAGAGCAGTTAGTGACAGTTATAGCCCCCAAGCTCCAAAATGTAGTTAGTCTATTGTAGTAATTCCATTTTTAAAAGTAATGTCTGTGTTTTAATAAGTAAATAAAATGAGTGTTATTTGCCATCAAATTGCACCTAACTGATAGTGACCTTAATGTTGTTGTTCTTTCATGCTTCAATCTGCCTTTGACTTTTGATAACCCTATGAATGAGTATTTTCCAAAATGTACTGTTCTGAACAGCATTGCTGTTGTAAGCTCAAGCATGTCGGTTCCTTTAGGCAGGCAATCCATCTCATATTTGGTCTTCCTCTTTCCCTACTGCCTTCAGCCTTTCCAAGCATTATTGTCTTTTCCAGAGATTCCTGTCTTCTCATGATTGTTACATACAGCACTGATGGTACCTGTCTGTCATGGGTTTGGAGGGAAAGTTCCATCCTATGGGGAGTGGAAGGCGGGACATCAGGGGGAGGAGCTGTACTGTATATATATTTGGAGCTGGTGTGAGGAGAAGTAGGAGTGGGAGTCTGTGTGTCAGACTGAGTACAACTGTGTGTCAGTTAGTACATACCTGATAGGTTCAGGTTTCTTTATAGGTAGCCAGAACTGATAGGTTCAGGGTCTGTGCTTTACTTTAAAGGGTTCTGTGGGAACCAAACTGTTATATGTATATGTTTGGGACTTTGCCACGTTACAGTATCTTATTTACTTGATCTTTTTATTTACCCTGTTTGTTATTTCAATAAACCTTGTTCTTTTGTTTGTTAAAATCCATTCCTGGTCTGTGTGACTCCTTATAGGGAATGGTTGGTGGCAGCATAATTAAAGGGTGGTATACTCCAGTAGGTCTGGGGTTGTCACATTGATTGGTGTCCAGCGTGTGGGATACGACTGGTCCAGTTGTCCAGTGGTCCAGCAAAGCCTTGGCAAGTGTGCCCAGAGCAAGGGGGGTCTAGTCAGGGAAAATCTGAGAGCGCGTAGGTAATCTTCTAGGCTTACCTCACGGGGAGGTAGGCTAGTGGAAGAACGTGCACACTCAGATTGGGGACTAGATTAGGGAGCTCTGAGGCAACCCGTTTTGGCGGGAAAGAGCTGAGGCAAAGCTGTGTGAAGTAACAGTGATCTAGCCTGTCTGCTGAGAGGCCTAGCAGAGGGGGTGGATTCTGCCTGGCAACAGTTGCAAGTTGGTGCTGAAGGAACAGCAGCAATCTATAGAAGGCTGTTTCTGAGGCAAAAGGAAAAAAGTCGTCGCTTTATTTTGAGGCTTGACTTTTGAAGGCAGCCTGTTCTGGGGGGGGATTATGCCCTTGACTCGAAGCCAAATGGCAGAAATGGGGGAAGTAAGAGACCCACAGGTAGACCAAGGTTCTGAGGAGGAATTTGGCTCAGTGCAGGATGAGAACACGGGAGAACTGACCCCAGAACTCAGAAAAATGCTCCGAGCCCAACTGCATGAACTGAGGGTGAGGGAACTGGCGTTTGAAAGGGAAGTGAAACAGAGACTGTTGGAAGTAGACAAAATGGTGTTTGAGCTGAAGAAGATGGAAATAATGAGTAGAAATAGGAATAACAATAATGGTGAAGGGAAGCCCTCAGACATGAAACCACCTAGACCTCAGATTTTGGAGGGAAAACCAAAACCAGATGAGAAAGACTCCAAGTACAGCAGAAAATGTTATTTCTGTCAGGGAAAGGGCCATCTAATCTCAGAGTGTGAGAAATGGAAGCAGCTAAAGGGAAATTTGCCTCATGATTTGAGTGGAACCAAGCCAAAAGCTGTGTTCTGTGTCCAGAAAGAGCAAAGCTCCTTGCCACTGAGGAAGCCTGTTACCATGGCTACTCAATCTGGAACAGTTACATCTGCTGATCAGGCTGGGAAAATGGTCCTCTTGTAGAGGTCAAGCGCTGCTTACTAGTTAGGACAGATTCGCAATTGTTTGAGACCCCAGGGGTGGACGTAGGAATACTTGACCATCAGTATAGGGGGCTAAGGGATACTTGTTCCCAGGTGACCCTGTGCCATCCAGATATTATTCCTAGGAAGTATATAATCCCAAATGAGAGCTTGAAGGTGGCAGGGATTGAGGGACAGGTGATCTCACTGCCAGTAGCTGAGGTACCTGTGAGCTTTCAAGGCTGGAGGGGAGTTTGGCGGCTAGCGATTTCATCGACTCTGCCAGCAGCCGTGCTCGTGGGAAATGACCTGGCTGAACATGTGAAACGGGTGCTAGTGATTACACGCTCACAAGCTACCACGGGGACAGTTCAGGGGGGTACTGAAGGGCCCGAGGCGGAAGCAGATGAGGGTAGTTCCGAAGCTGTGGTGGAAACCTTAACCACAGACAGCAAATTTGGCCAAGAGCAAAAGGCAGACGCCACTCTCCGAAAGTGTTTTGAAAAGGTGACAGACACCCAGCTAACACCTGAAACCCCAGCGAGATTTCACGAGAAAAAGGGAATTTTATATAGAGAGACCCTGATGAATATCTCAAAAGGGGGAGATGGGATCAGAAGTCAGCTAGTGGTACCTGAAAAGTATCGCCCCATGATCTTACAAAGGGGGCACTCTGACATGTTTGCTGCGCACTTAGGGGTGAACAAAACACAGCAGAGAATCACACAGAATTTTTACTGGCCTGAAATAGGGAAGCAGATCAAGGAGTTCTGTAAACAATGTGATGTGTGTCAGAGGCAGGGGAATAACCGTGACAGGACCAAAGCGAAGTTGTGCCCTTTGCCTGTGATTGACACCCCGTTCAAATGTATAGGAGTGGATATTGTGGGACCTTTGCCCAAGGCCACAAAGAGGGGGAACAGGTTCATTCTCACCATTGTGGACCATGCCACGAGGTACCCCGAAGCCATTCCCTTGACTAACATTGAAACTAACACAGTGGCAGATGCCTTGGTGGGGTATATGTCCAGGATGGGATTTGCCTCAGAAATAATCACAGATTTGGGCACATCGTTTACATCAAAGCTCATGAAACGGTTATGGCAAATCTGTGGAATTAGACACAAGGAAACCACTGCCTATCACCCCGAAAGTAATGGGTTAACGGAGAAGTTCAATGGGACTCTGATGCGCATGATTAGGGCTTACTTGGCAGAGAATCCAAACAATTGGGACCAGAAGCTGCAATCCCTTTTGTTTGCTTATCGATCAGTGCCACAAGCCAGTACCGGGTTCAGTCCGTTTGAACTTTTGTTTGGGAGAAGGGTGAAAGGTCCACTAGATTTAATCAAACAAAATTGGGAACAGATCACCCAGGATGACCCACAAGATGTTGTGACATATATAGACTCTTTAATGAATGACCTAAAGAGAAACCTAGAGCTAGCAGCAGAAAACCTGCAAGCTCAGAAGGTTAGACAGAAAACCTGGTATGACCAGAAAGCCAGGGAGAGGCACTTTAACCCAGGGGAGGAAGTGCTTTGGCTTAGGCCCTGCAAAGAGAACAAACTGCAGCTCAAATGGGCAGGACCATACAGGGTCATTTCCAAGATGTCGGATCTGAACTACCTTATAGAGCCGGAGGAACACCAAGCAAGGAGGGTGGTACATGTGAATGCCCTAAAACCCTACTACAGAGGGGAACAGAGGGTTTTATTTGCAATAAAAGCAGCTGAGAGTGAGGAAGCTGAATTACCCTTCTGGGAGGGTAGAGGGGAAGTAAAATACAACCCAGATGAGGTAAAGATCAGTCCTGCACTCACCCAAGACCAGCAGCAAGAACTAAAAGTGCTGCTCACCAAATATCAAAAGGTGTTTTCAAATAAGCCGGGGATAGTGAAGGGAGTGATGCATCGGATCCATACAGGGGATGCAACCCCACAAGCAGTATCCCCATACCGAGTGACAGGACCCTATAGGGACAAGGTGCGGAAGGAGCTGGACGAGATGCTTAGGGAGAACATAATCGTCCCCTCTTCTAGTCCTTGGTCCTCTCCGATAGTCCTAGTGGACAAGCCTGATGGGAGCATTAGGTTTTATGTAGATTACCGGAAATTAAACCGCGTAACCACTCCTGATGCCTACCCAATGCCCAGGCTAGACAACCTGATTGAAACCATAGGGGGTTGTCGGTTCATTTCATCATTGGACCTAGTAAAGGGATACTGGCAATTAAGGATTGATCCCAGGGATCAAGAAAAGACCGCATTTTGCAGCCCTTTTGGTCTCTATGAGTTTAGAGTCCTGAGTTTTGGTCTCAGAAATGCACCAGCCACATTCCAAAGGCTGATGGACCAGACCTTAGCAGGGCTCAGTGACTTTACTGTGGCCTACATTGACGATATAGGGATCTTCAGCAATACCTGGGAAGATCACCTGAAACACCTGGTGATAGTGCTGCAGAGGTTAAGTGCAGCAGGGCTAACAGTAAAGGCAAGCAAGTGTCAGCTGGGTAGCCCAGAAATAAAATACTTGGGTCACATAGTAGGGGGAGGAGTGATCAAACCCCTAGAGGCCAAGATAGAAGCCGTTCGTGATTGGCCCAGACCCAACACCAAGAAAAAAGTCAAATCATTTCTTGGGTTGGTGGGCTACTACAGAAAGTTCATCCCGAGGTTTAGCGAGATAGCGACTCCGCTGACCGATCTGACGCGGAAGAAGACTGATGACCGCATCCCGTGGACCAGCGACTGTGAGGAGGCGTTCCAGAGGTTGAAGGAGGCGCTCATCCATTATCCAGTGCTGCGTGCTCCTGACTTCGACCGGGAGTTCATCATCTACACCGATGCGTCTAACAGCGGGGTAGGAGCAGTTCTTTGCCAGGAGGATGAAAATGGTGACCAGCATCCAGTGTCCTACCTGAGTAGGAAACTCCAGAAAGGTGAGAGACATTTGGCAACCGTGGAAAAGGAGTGCCTGGCCATAGTATACGCGATTCAGAAGGCCAAACCTTACATCTGGGGAAGACATTTTGTTCTGTGCACTGACCACTCACCACTGCAGTGGTTAAAGACAATGAAAACCCATAATAGTAAACTTATGAGGTGGGCTTTAAATCTGCAAGATTATGACTTCGAAGTGAAGGTGGTCAGAGGGTCAATGAACTGTGTTGCTGACACATTGTCAAGAAGACCCGAAGAGTGAAGACGGCGAAGAAACATGGACTATGTATATTTGGTGACCAAAAGTTAAATGTACCTGTTTTTTTTACACAGGCTTGGGTTGTATTAATAAAGATAACTTGATGTATTGTAAATATTAATGTTTAACCTAGAGTGTAAGTATGGGATTTTATGTTATTGTATAACTGGTTATATGTTTTGATCCTGGTTGTTTTTTTGGAGAAAAGCACTTTAGCTTTTGCCCTGCAAAACAACTTATAAAGAGGGGAGGTGTTACATACAGCACTGATGGTACCTGTCTGTCATGGGTTTGGAGGGAAAGTTCCATCCTATGGGGAGTGGAAGGCGGGACATCAGGGGGAGGAGCTGTACTGTATATATATTTGGAGCTGGTGTGAGGAGAAGTAGGAGTGGGAGTCTGTGTGTCAGACTGAGTACAACTGTGTGTCAGTTAGTACATACCTGATAGGTTCAGGTTTCTTTATAGGTAGCCAGAACTGATAGGTTCAGGGTCTGTGCTTTACTTTAAAGGGTTCTGTGGGAACCAAACTGTTATATGTATATGTTTGGGACTTTGCCACGTTACAGTATCTTATTTACTTGATCTTTTTATTTACCCTGTTTGTTATTTCAATAAACCTTGTTCTTTTGTTTGTTAAAATCCATTCCTGGTCTGTGTGACTCCTTATAGGGAATGGTTGGTGGCAGCATAATTAAAGGGTGGTATACTCCAGTAGGTCTGGGGTTGTCACAATGATGTTCTCATAATTTTTGCCTCCAGAGATAGTTCAGGCTTGATATGATCTAGAACCCACTTGTTCCTTTTTCTGGCATTCCAGGTTATCCACAAACCTCCCCTCCAGCACTATATTTGAAACAAATCATTTTTCCCTGTCATTTTTCTTTACTAGCCAACTTTCACTCCTGCACAGAGTAACTGGGAATACAATAGCATGGACATTTCATGTTTACTGGGGCTGCACCCCTTTAAGAGTAACTAAAATTCTGTAGTATCACATGATGTGATGTTATACTTATATAGTATCCTAGTTATACCTTTATTTGAAAAAAGAGTTACAGTGGTGCCCGTTTGATGACGATAATCCGTTCCAGCGAAATTGCTGTAGAGCGAAATCGTCATCAAGCGGGGAAAAAACCCATTGAAACACATTAAAAACCGGTTAATGCATTCCAATGATCAAAATACCTCATCATCCAGCAAAGATCCTCCATAGAACAACCATTTTCCTGTGCCTGTATAGCGAAAAATCAGTCCTAAAAAAGCGGGGAGCCATTTTGCACAGCGGGTGGCCATTTTGAAACCCGACAATCAGCTGTTTTTAGATCGTCGTAATGCGAAGAATTGGTTCCTGAAGCAAGGAAACGATTGTCGTAAAATAAAAATCGCCCTTTGGAATTTATTGTTTTGCAATCGCAATAGCGATCGCAAAAACATCATTGTGAAGCGATTTCAGCATCAAGTGGGGTAATTGTCAAGCAGGGCACCACTGTAATTATGAATAACCAGGTATTCCAAATAAGATATTTCCACAATTTGGCTATTTCACATTTCTTTGGAGAACTGAACTGTTAGGGGAAAGTCTTAAGACATTGTAACTGTGTGGAAGTCTCAGGCTTATCAATTAATGCCACCCAGAGTAGACCTTTGGTCTAGATGAAGAAGACTAATAAATAAATAAATAAATAAATAAATAAATAAATAAATAAACAAGCAAGCAAGCAAGCAAGCAAGCAAGCAAACAAACAAACAAACAAACAAACAAACAAACAAACAAACAAACAAACAAATAATAGGACAGAATAAAAGAGCAATGGACAGGGTAAGTGTGTGTTCCTTGGTCAGCACAGAAGCATTTCATTGGGTTTGATTGCTACTGTTATTGTAGTTTTGTTTGTTTCTTAATTATAGTAAGCTCAATTAGATAATTTCAAAATGTCTGACTGATTTTTTTTCCTCGTCTAACATAACCATAGGCCATTTACCTTAGGCCCACTATTCCCTAAAATCAGTGTTTGGTGGGCAGAACTGTTCACCGGAGTTCAGATGAACATCTGGTATAATTTCATGTTTTTTGCTTAATATTTTATACTTACACTTTGTAAGCTGCCATGAATATGTTTTGTAAGCTTCCTCCAAAGCATGGAAGTAAAATAGAAAGGTTTATATAGCAAATATATATTACATGAACACAGACACTAAAATAAATTAAAGTAAAAGAAAATATTGTTAGTAGTCCACTATAATCTTGAGAAATCTTCCAGTCATAAAAGCTCTGTGTGCTTCCAGCAGCTGAAGAGTGAAAGATGATAAAAGGGAAAGGAGATTAGAAGAAGAATGGTCTCCATACATGTTCTGCTTTCCTCTATATTTTGTCCTAATATACATGGACTAAATGAGTTGTTTCCCTCAAAATGTGGTCCATAATACATAAGATTTTCATAGAATCATAGAATTGTGAAGTTGGAAGGGGCCTACGAGGCCATCTAGTCCAAACCCTTGCTCAATGCAGGAATACAAACAAAGCATATTTGCCAGGTGATTATCTATGTTTTTCTTGAATGCCTCCAGTGTTGGAGCACTCACCAACTCCCAACGTAACTGTTCCACTGTCATAGTGCTCTAACAGTTAGGAAGTTTTTCCTAATATTCAACCGAAATCTGGTTTCCTTTAACTTGAGCCAGGGATGATCAAGAACAGATCTTGCCCCTCCTCTGTACAATAGCCTTTCAAATATTTGAAAAGTGCTATCATATCACACCTCACTCTTCTTTTCTCAATTTCATTACCAGATTGCTACCCTGAATGAAGTGGAGATGCAATGCTATCAATAAAAAATAACAGAAGAATGTGATACCATCAACAATTCATAAGCTCATGGCCCTCTGTCAAACACAGTTTCAGGGTCTTCCTGCTGGTGTAGTGCATAAAGGCTAGCTCCTGCAGTGGAAGTAGAAAAGGAAAACTCCTGACGAGAGGTTACTAGCTTGCCTTATTCAGTTTCTTTGTCACTTCCCTTGGATATTTTCTCTGCAAAATAGAACCTGCAGGTTTACTTCAAAGCTCTGCTTTGAAGTCCATGGCAACATAAGGGAATACGAGTATATACTCACAAACCGCAAAGTGCAGAAGCTCTATTAAAATTCTTTTTGTGTCCTTGAGCACTGCTATAATGTTGCAACAAAAGAGAAAGCTCGAGTCAGCACACCATTAGAACCAGAGCAACTTTAAGAAGTAAAAGACTTTCTGCTATACCAACATTAGGTTCCCTCAACTAGCAAACTGGCTTTCACTTTGAACTGGTAATCAAGAAATCAGCATAGCCCTGCCACCATGTACAGTTTCTCAGGCACAAGCTTTGAAAGGTTTGCATGTTTACAGAAAAAGAGTAAAGGGAAGAAACATATGCTCATAATCCTGTAGGATCCAACCCCTTGTAACAGGACATATTATTGTCTGTACATGTAGAAGGGTTTCTTTTTCACTTGGGAGCAACTGTAGTTTTGAATGTATTGGGGAAACAAGTCTGAAGAGTTCCCCATTGGAGACTTCTGGATAATATTGTGGTCTTCAATGTAGATAGTACTGGATTAGATTGATCAACATCATGCAAGCAATAATCTCTAGGGAGAACCAAGTTTAGGAATATATCAGATAAACATAGCCAGATCCCATACATTACATTTGTATTACATCCCATATATTACATTTTATATCATTTTGTTTTTAATGTAAAACTGTATATTTTAAATTGTTTTTATCTTCTAAGTTGTGAGCCGCCCAGAGTAGACTATGTCTAGATGGGTGGCATATAAATGCAATAAATAAATAAATAAATAAAATACTGGGGTGTGGCATTGGAGTAAAAAATGATAGTGATATTTCTACATACAGTATTCATTGTCTACAATACTTTTAGGTGAGAAAGAGATGCTTCAGATAAGTGTTCAGAATGGTGAGGAGATGAATGAGCTCTACAGGAAAAAAACCCAAACAAACTACAGTATATCATACAATGATAACATTCCAGAACACAAAACATAAAGCCCCCAAATACATTAAAAGCATACAGTATTCAAAGTTGTTTTTAAAACTGCTTAAATATGTACATGAAAACTGGCACATCATGTAACTGCTAAGTCACTTTCTTTTTGAAAATGCAAAATATACTTTGAGATAAAAATACACAGTGAAGGCCCAACTCAGTCTGTGCCTGAATAAAGCCATACAGGTAGGTATTTGTTCCATTCAGTCCTTCTGATTGCACTCTGACTCAATCCATGTCTGAGTCAAAAGAATTCATTGTGTATTTCTAGCTCTCCAAGTAGATGCACTGATGCAGAAATGCAGATGGCTAAGACCTGTTTTTTGGGGGTTTCTTTTTTTTGGGGGGGTGAACAAATTTTACTTCTGACAAATGATCTGTGGGTGTGTTGATCACTACGTGACTAGAAATCCTCTTTTTACAGGGTTCTGAATTCTGCAAGAAATTCCACAGGTTGAGGAGACTGTTTTCTTCATTCTGCACATTATCACAATGATCACAATGACAGGGGGAGTGGCTTAGTGCACTAATTTCCTTGTAACAGAGATGATGAGGCTAGAACAGTACCATCCTTCTGACAGAGGGAGTCGAGCTAGCATACTATTGTTGCCCATCTTGGATGAGAGAGAAGACCCAAAGAGGTCTCATGTGAATGCAACCCACAGAAGTTTTGATACTCAAATAAAAATACTCTGATGAAGATTGTGAAGTTGCAAAATCACACAGAAAATTACATTTGAATGATTCTGCTGATATGAACCATGTACAGGAATGTCAGTATGGCTGACTGAATTTCAGTAAAAATTGTTGGCTGTTGGTGAAGAATGCAAAAATTGCTAGAGTAGGAATATATCTAGCAATGTAAACAAAGCCACAAAGGACAGAAGCCAAGTAGCTTGTGACATTGCTGTAACCTAAGACAGAATTGCATTTTTTTTGTCAGAGCTTTTCCACCTGCCCTGAGCCTATAAGATGGGACGTGGAACAAATTTAACAAGCACCAAGTGGATGGTTCAGGCTATAAAACAATCCTTTTAATTTTAAGAACAGGAGTAAGATGAAGAAGTGACAAATCTGAACATGTTCCAGATGCCCTGGGTTACTTGAAATGAAATTGTCTGCATAGTTTAAGCTGTAAACCCAACCATTTTATCCTTGTGTGTCTGTAAAGCTTTTACCAGGAGAGCTATGATTCTCTCTTTATGGATCAAAGCCACATTTTAATATCACATAGTGCACTGGAACTGTGCTTACTTATAACACCAGCTCCCTGGACTATCTGAATCACTTTTATCAATGTCTCTCCTTGTCGCTTAGCCTGAGCCAAGCACCGATATCTTTGAATTGACTCCAGCAATATCTCTTCAGGAAGCTTGTTGACTTACAGCAGCTTAAAACAGAGCTATCACTTGAGGCTCATTGAAATAGGAGCTATGCACCCTGGAGCATTTTGAACTTCCATTTCTCATACAAAGTGAAGGCATTATATCTGGAATATTTTGAAGAATTGGGATATAAAGAGCTGTCACATGTCAAATTGGTCACTCCTGTAGCTAGTTACCATTGGTGAATCCTGGGAAGATCCAAGTTAAAAAGGATTTCCAAAACTGGTTGGTCAAGAGAGTTTAATGGAAGATGTAGACTAGGTTTGGAGTAGGGATGTACATCCTCATTTGTCTTGTTCTTGCAGGTGAGAATGGGGGTGGAGGAGACAGGGAGAAAGAAATGTCCTCATCTGTAAGAGAGGAAGTCTTTGATCTTGGCAAGGTTTTCCTTATTTGTGAGAATTATTTTACACAAACATAACAAATTACATAAATACTGCACTGAAATTCTCCATTAATTAAGTTTTAATTATGATTTTATGGGGAAGGAGACAAAAGGATCAGCAAGAGGTTGGAGAAACCTTAAATTGAGGGTGGAGGGTTTTTTTTGTTTTTTTGTTTTTTTGAGCTTACACTGACTATTGGTGAAGAATGCAAACATTTTTCTTCTGAGTGATGAAAGAAAGATGCCACAATTGATTGCTGCTTTTGACATGTGTTCATTTGATTTCTGCTTTGGCCCTGAACTGTCATTTTCCAGGAAAAGTTCTCTGGAAGATTGGATTTGCCAACTCAGTTTTTATAACTTCAAACCTTCCTTGCGAATTTCTATCAAAATGAATTCCAACTTTCAGCTGTTAGAACTTACAGTCCTTCTGTTGCGGCGTTACTATGTTTAAATCTTTCTATCCCAAGAGGAAGATAAACCTTTTGCATAGCAGATTCCATGCTATCAAAATCAGTCCCTCAGCAATTTTATTGCTTCCATTGTACATTGACTTCAGAAGCTGGCATTATGATATGGATAAAGGTTCGGGGCTTCCTAGATTGTATATTATTAAAAGAACCAAACTTTGTATGGATAAAAGAGGGGGAAAGTGTATTTCAACATGCTGCCATTGCTACAATCATTATACAGAAGTCTGATTAAGACTGATTATCCCCTTCATAATTATTAAGCGGAATACAGTTCAGTCATAAAAATCCTGTTATATTTATTCCGGTTACTTCTTAAAATTAGGCTATTGGTTGATGCTCTCATTTATTTGCCTTTAGTGCCTTTCTATACATTTTTAAGCATTATAAATCCATATCTTGCATGGACCATTTAACTCCATAAGACTCAGATGTCAACAAGTATTAATTTGCCGGGATGTATTGGGGCTGGTGAATATTTGTTCAGCATAGTGGAAAATTGAAGAAGAGACCACAGAGCAGTGGTTCAACAAATTATTTGCATGAAGAAGGACTAAAACATTGCCCACGGGAATGGATGAGCATTTGGGGATATGGTTACAGCCATGTAAGTGGTAATGGCACAGAACTCCATGCAGATTCTGCAATAAAGTGTGACCCTGTGTAACTAATAGATTCTATACTATTGCATGAAGAATAATTCCTGCTTTAAAAATGCAGAGACGACTGAAAAGAAATGGAAAATATGTTTGTTTAGTTGAAAATTTATATTCAGTATCTATGTGGGAAACAAAATGTGCTTTCATGCAGAAATCCATAGTTTTTATGACACAGTAGTTGAAAGGGGGGAAAGTCTACCGAATGTGCATGCTGAGGAAAAATGCACAGAGAATGAATCTATTAAGAATTTTGAATCATGGATAGAAAAGCACATTAACCCATAGACATAAACTGAATGGGATTTTTTTAAGAATTGAATTTCCTGGCTTTTCAAAATGGAAGTTTAAGAATACACTGCACACAATTGGAAGTTTAAGAATGCACTGCACACAAATTCCAACAGAAACTTCTCTCATGTAGAATTACCCAGTGTGAGAGGATCCCAGAAGATGATCACATGATCTGTACTATGGTTGCTGGGAGAGGCCAAAAGCATGAACAGCTGGGATGTGGCTGTAGTCTCTCTGTGCCAAAATATTTTCAATGGTTGTTTTTGGACTTAAATGAAATGATGAAGGAAAGATGCGAGGAAGTGCAACACATACAATGGAGAAACACACACACACACCCTTTAACTTCTCAGGCAAACTCATGCTGCCATGCCCACTGCACAAAATGCAGACTAGAAAGCTATGTTCCAGTTTCCAAACCCTTTCCTTAGGAGGAGCAAACGTAGGAAGAAAAGTTGTACAGATGTGTTGCATGCATGTTTTCCAAGAGATACCCTTGCATTTTGAAATTTAAAAATGGGGAGGGCTCACAGCAAAGAACGGCACTGGATACCAAGGTCAAAATCATGCATACAATCTGAAAAAAAAAATGGTAAAGAGAGACATGAACAAAAATCATTTGATTTTGCTGTTAGGGTCCCAAAGCCATTCCTTATCTAAATTAATGTGAATTATTTAAATCATTTGACGTAAATTAATTTATTTTTAAATCCCTAATTATATAGTTTATTTGCTTTAGGAGACTTTTTCTGAGTTTGAATTATGATTTGTATTATTGAATTTATTTACAGCTCAGAGTAGTTATTATTATGAGGTTGATTATTCAATTTATGTAATTTTAATTTTAATGGTTGTAATTGGATTAGAGGGATTCATGCATCTCTATATAAGATATATAATTATATGTGATTACTGTCTTATTTTTGCATGTGTATATTTTCTTTCTCCCACTCTGTCTTCCCTTGAATCTGAAGGGGACCTAAGATGATAAACATAGCAGCTGAGGGATAGGAGGAGGTGCTGCCTGTTAGCTAATCATGGATGAGGTCAGGAAAATGGTTATTATATCTGTGATAACAGGCAGGGGGAGATATAATGTTAGAAGGAGGACAGGCTGTTACAGGGGAGCACATTTCAGATATTTAATATCCTTCTCATGCTCTCATCCTCCACCTAGCTGGCAGAATTGAGGTAGCCTTTTCAACCATCTGTCCGATCTGCTCACGTTGCTGCTAAATGCCAGGTCAGTCCAAAAGAAGAATGAGCTAATGGTTAGAATAGACAAAATGGCTGATCTGGTTTGTATAACCAAAACCTAGGTAGGTGTGGATGGTGGTGTTGTCCTTTCCCAGATATGACCCCCCGGATAGTCAATCTAGCATTGTGACAGATCAGAGAGGTGGGAAGAGGTGTTGCCATAGTCCATAGGAAATCCATTAAAGTTAGCAAGATTTCTGCCCATTTGTGCCCAGGCCTGGAATGCCTTCACATTATGTTGGACCAGTGGGGCGGAGTGGGAATTGGGCTAGTGTACTACTCCCCTTGCAACCCAGCATTTTCCCTACCAGGCCTGACAAACTTTGTCTCGAGTGTGCTTTTGAGCAGACTTTTAGTTCTGGGGGACTAATACATCAATGTGGAGATGCATATTGCTGGGGTGGGCTTGAAGTTCACAAAGATGAATTCATGGGGCTGTCCCAACATATCACTGGTCCCACACATGTGACAGGCCACAAACTGGTCTTGATGCTAATGTCTCAGCAGAGAGAATAAGATCTGAGGATGCTAAACCTCCAGTCCTCTGCCTTGTCACGGTCAGATCATCAGTTGCTGAGATTTGGATTTTGTACAACTGTGCCCCTCCTTGGAGAGTACGGACCTATTACAATGGTCCACCCCACCCCAAAGACTGTTGCATCCAATTGGTTACCAGAATATCCTTGGGGATTTCCCAGATGATTTGGTTTGTACTCCTGTCAAAGCCCTACTCACCATTTGTTATTCAGAAGTGATTCAGTCAGTAGACACGATCACTCCTAAATATGCAGTTCATTGCAGACCCCACTCCTCACCATGGTTTACAAAAGAATCAATGGTAATGAAGCAGTTAAGAAGTTGGTTAGGGAGAAGGAAAGCTCCCCTGGAATGCAATCTGGCTGCAGTTTAGGGAATTGACAGGCAAATATTGTAATTCGCTTAAGTTACCAATAAGAGACTATAGCAGCAACGTAATTAAGGAGGCCTTCAACCAACAGGTGGAACTCTGTTGCATTGTTCACAGCCACACAAATACTAGACAGATGCAGACATTACAACCAGATATAGATGTTTGCAACCAACTAGCAGCCCGATTCAGAACTAAGACTGATTACATTGAGAATACATCAGGACCTTGACTCCTTATTTAGCCAAGTAAATCAGATTGAGATGTCCGATGCACCATCTAGTCAAGGTTTATTGGGACTAAGTAAAAGCCAGAATGAAACAGAACAGAATGGAATCGGGATTTCTGAATAAAAATTCATGCCAAACACTGTGGGATATGCTGGACAAATGTCCAAACAATATGTGAAACTTCAAAACTAATGGATAGTGGTTTTTAGTAACTCTTTATTATCCCAAAACCAGCCGGAAGGGAAAACAATGGTCCAAATGGCAAGTTCTGAGTAGGATAACTGAACCAAATTCATAACACACATGTGGCTAGATGAGACCGATGCAGCAAGCCACAAATCATCTGCAGAAACAATGTTCCAGTAACAGTCCCGGGCATAAAATCATTTTTTCAGAAAACAGCCTGGAATGGTGACTTCCAAGAAGGCAACCCAGACCCAATTCATCCGTGCCATCCAGCATTACTTGCTGTGTATTCCAGATAGTAAGCAGCATGATAGTGATGATTCAGTTTCCCCCACCCAGTCTCAGCGTGAGGGGTTTCTGCCTAAGGAGCAAATCATCAAGAAAGCCCAGGCAATTCCCTGTGTTCTGTTTTTCATGTAGGTGCCACCCCCCCCCCAATGTTTTGTATTTTAAGTTATGGGGACCTTTCACCAAATTACATACAACTCAGCAAAATGACCAAGTAGGTAGGACTGGAAAACCTCAGCCTGAACCAATCTCAGTTAGCTTGTAGACCAGAGTTGCTAGTTTAATTGAGTTTATTAGAAGAAAACAAATAAAGAAAAAGAAAAGGATAAAAAAGATTGTTGCCACTAAAAAAAGAAGAAGAACAGTACCAGATTCACAACAATGTGGATACAACTTCCAAACTTGGGGGGGGGGAATCTTAAAAATAATACTTTACCCTATCTTAAAGAAATGACTTTTCCACTTGCCTAAACAAGTGTTGGACTTTCCCTTTGCAACTCATCTTTCCAGAGCTAATGGAAAATGTATTTATTTATAACTGAAAATTTGTATGATTTTACATATGTATATATTGCCGTGTTTCATTTGTAAGCCACCCTGAGTAGTCATTGTCTAGAGGGGCGGGGTAAAAATCCAATAAAATAAAATAAAATACATTTATTTAAAATATTTTAAGCCACCATTCTCCTTAGAAAAGACATAATGTGGCTTGCATCATCAAAAAACAATATGTAAAAGCTAAAAATAGTAAATATGCCTATATCTAAAAAGAATCAAACAAATATCACACTAACAATGGTAAACAAAATCAACAACAAAAGCACACTCAAAGTATTTTAAAGTTTTATCAGACTGCCAATTACTAAGGGAAAGCCTATGTGAAGAGAAAGGTTTTTGTTTGCTTGTGGAAGGACAGCAAAAATGGGGCCAGCCTGGCCTCCTGTATGAGGGAGAACCAGAGTCTGGGAGTAGCATCAGAGAAGGCCCTCTCCCATGTCCCTCCCATCTGTGAAGGTGTTTGGAACAAGAGAAAGGCCTCTTCTGATGATCTTAACACCCAGATAGGTTCATAAAGGGTCCTTGCATTATAGTTCCTAAATGGAATTGGCCATTTCATTTATTGCTTGTAATCTCCCTTTGAACTAAGTGGAGAGCACAGAAACTAATGTAACTAACAGGTAAAGTCTCCAGAAGATACACATCTTAGATGGTAAATACGTTCTCAGAACAGGAACATTGGTGACCTTTTTGAAAACCTTTGAAAATTCAGGATGACTAGAAATAGCACCTGTGGAATTAGTTTTTCCATGGCTCACTTTGACCATTTGCTTCAGAGGAATGACAGTCTGTTTAATTAATCCAACTAATATCCTAGAATTTGACCAAACTCCGAGGCAGTGGAAGACAGGAAGGCCTGGCATGCTCTGGTCCATGGGGTCACGAAGACTCGGACACATGTTAACGACTAAACATCAACAATATCCTGGAATATTTTCTCCACAGTAGCAAAGGCTGCTATATAATCGGATGGGTAGAGGATTGTGTATAGTCTTTTCTGAGGAACTGAATGAAAAGTGGAAAGGGAAAAGAAGAAATACTATGCCCAATTATAGCACTGTAGCTTCTATATTGCATGTCTTAGTTGCGTCCCTGCCAGAGGGAGGTTTGCTGAACTGTTCTTGAGCCAGCCAGGAGCAGTGGGCTCCACTGATTTCACTTTTTCTTATTAGCACTTTCCCTGAAGCAGAAAACTAATGAATAAATAAAACAATATAGCAGCAAAAGAAAATAAAGAGGGTGTCTTCATATACACTATCAAATAACATTTTGTTACTATTTACTTCTGGGAGCTCAGTGGGTATGAGTAGAAATGCAACTTGAGTCATTTCAGACCTCAGCAGCACAACAACTACGAGATTACATCCCAGAATGATAGTAATGATGATAATGATAATAATAAGATGAGTGAATCACACTACATTTTGGAGGAGCAAAGAGAAAAAAACTGAGAAGAAAAGAATTAATTTGTCCTTGGGTGGTTTTTAAGCAGCTGAAAAATGCAATTGGAGGGGTCATTTAGGTTGTAGAACTAATTAGCTACCCTGGATCTGTGCAGAGAGTTTTCAGTGCAAACCAAGGTCACCAGAGCAGAAAATGTTGCACAGAAGCAGGGTGGAGCTAATTTTCCCCTTTTAACCTGATTTTGTTTTATATACTAATATCAGGCCTGCTCAAGTTCACTTCTCCTTTTCTAACCAAGTAGTGTTTGTTTTCTAACAAGCCTTCACTTTAGTGGCCCAATTATTCAGCAGCAGATGGACCCGCTGCCACTTCCAAATAGAGCTGTCCTTGCCATTAGTCTTAGTAAAGTGATTGCCTCAAGGTGCAAGAAGAGCAAATTTGTCGTGTCCTTGCTATCTGCTGCTGCAGGAGGCAGGAATCCAGAGCAGGTGCTTCCTCAATGCCTGCCTCTGAAGGCCTTCCTGGAGGACTAACAAGGAAGTGCCTGTGAGGATCCTCAAAACCAGGTATTTAGGAAGCAGCCACATCCTTCTTTTCCTCTTTGTTGTCAGTTCTGTACAAGGCTGCCAATCACAGGCTTTGCCCCTCTTCTGTATGGGGTGCTACCTTCACAACTATTTTCATCGTTCTTTTCTGCGGGGGGGGGAGGAAATCACTGTTATTCTCCTCCTCCATGGGAAGAGAAAATGAATGTGGACCACTCCAATTCTGATTCCTGCTCATGGTGTTGGAAAGTTTGTGCCAGCTTTATTGCCAAGGCACTCAAAGTGGAAGGCATAGAACTTCCCATTTTCCCAACAAGAAATCTCATGAGACACGTTAAAGAGGTAGGGACAGTGTGAGCAGTATGATAGTCAAAAATAACACCTTAAAATGTTTATATTGCTGAGCCCCGGAACACATTCATCAGTATGTTTTTCCCTAATGTGTGATTAACAGGCATTAGTATATAGAGTTAAGTAAATTAAGTTTGCTTCTGCTTTCTGTCTTTCACACATGTAAATTCCAATATGAATTCCACCCCATTTTTGCACAAATCAAAATTAAACTATTTGAAATACACAATCAAATATATCCTCACATTTTTATTAAACCTCATTTTTTCGTGCCTTTCCGTAAAATATACTAAAATGAAAAAAAAATGGTAATTGTTGCCTATGGCATGAACTAGCAAAAATAATAATGGTGCATGGGTGGCTTGTGTCTTTGTGATCAATCAGACCATTTGAGTGTGTATATATATTTACCTCCACAAAGAGAAAAGGCAATCTTCTATATAAATACATTTTACACAAAATCTAAAGAATGCAAAAACAGCCCCCCCCCAAAAAAAATCAAACCCTTGAGTATCTTGGTGTCATGCTGTGGAGTGCTTGTCAGGCTACACTCACTATGCTGAGATTGCCTATCTCAATCAAAATCTTGGTAGGTATAAGAACTTTCACCTACATTCCTAGCTGCCACCTCTGAGAAGCTTAGGTTTTCAACCACACATTAGTTCATAGCTGTGAGGGGATCACCACTAGTGACCCTAGTGGGCCAACTTCCTTTGCCCCAAACCACCCCAAGAGCATGGATGAACCAGCTATACTGGGCTGTCAGGAAGGCTGCGAAGAGGGAATCCTAGATAGATGGGAAACCAGGAGATGGGGAACAGCTGTCAGGATGGGAGAAGGGATTTATTGGTGCCATTAAAGGAGAGCAGGAGTGAAAGTTGGAGCCTGAGACTCTTGGGGACTGTTTAGTTGAGGAAGAAGAGACCTGGGGGTCTTCAGTGGAGAAGCTGCAACCCATCCTTTGAGCTGCTGCAGATATGATTTGAGAGCAAGGTGCTGACTCTTAACAAGAGCCTGCCAGCAGCATCCCAGTGGCTAGGGGATAAGACCAAGGAAGAAGAGCATCCATCACATCAGTCCCAGAAAAAGCTTGAGCCCATGGTCTGTAGCATCTGAGATGCCCTATGGGTGCTGCAGTGCCCACCCCCCACTCAACTAAGGCCCTGGGGGGTGCAAATGCTAGGGCAAAGGAGAAGGAAGCTCACCAAAGAGTAGGAGGATAGCCAGCACTTTCTAGCTACCTCTACCAGCCCTCCTTGAAAGGTGCCAAGGCCACTCCCAGACTGGGCTTGTTTACTGCAAAGACATCACTGTCCTCAGTGACAGGAACTGAAGTCAATAGAGAATTGACTGTGTTCATGGGGACAAGCGCACACAGCTCAGTTCCCTGGAATGCAGGAGGGCAGTGAAGGAGAACCACTATGGAAAACCCCTGTTCTAATAAAAATCAATCTCACCAGCAATCTGAAGCAAATGGAATTATCACTGGAAATCCCAAGGCCACCAGTTCCACCGGAGGTGGGGCCAGCAGGCCTCACAATTAGACCAGATTGATTTGTATTAGAATCTTCAGAGACCTAATTCCTGAAACATGTGACATCGATTTGTATTTTCTCCAGACTGGTATTCATTTCCCTGCAAGTTAAGTATTCATAAAAGTACTGGAATTCATTGCAGCTTCCTAGCTTATTGGAATGCTCCCCCTGGGTTAAAAAAGTTGACCACTTCTACTCCTTTATATGGATTCACCTCTGACTCAAAAGACTAAGCCATTGCAACCATACTTCAACGCCTTCAGCAGATTAAATATTCACCTAACTAGTGGGAAAAGGGATGAGCTGTTGCTGTTTGAGTTGCATTTCTCTGTGAATTCCCACTGCCCCAGCCACAAGCTGTTCAACTCTGTGGTGTAATGCAATACAGAGCCATACACTACCTTCTACAAGGAGCATCTGAAGGCACATGTACAGAAGAATAAATCACAAAACTAAATAGGACTGCCTGAAACGCTCCAGAGAACAAGACTATCTTCAAAGAGGGATATTGAAGTGGCAGGGAATTCAATCGCCTCAGGCAAAAAGAAAGGGAGAGAAAGGAATGACAAGTCATTGCAAGTCTGTATTTAGAAGCTGTTATAAATCAGCACAAGAAGAATGCTCAGGTTACAAGCAAGGGGAGACAACATTTAGTTCAAGGCCAGGGATCTGTAAATGCTTGTGTGGTGGAGGAGTATGCATTTAAAAATCACTTCAGCCTGATGGGAAACATAGGCAGGATTTGAAAGGGCCAAAGATATATGACGACAAAAGTTTCACATTACTGAATAACCTTGCCACGTAACTGCCACTGTGTGTTTTTCCTCTCTTGTTCCTTTACTGGTTAATTCTTATGAAGAACTGAGTAACCTCAGTTTCTTATTTGGTGGGGTGCTCTGTTCCAGATATAGATATTTATGTATAGACATGAATGGACCAATTGCCATCAAAGGCCAAGAACAAATAATAGCCCTTTGTTTGTAGGTTGGTTCTCTTGGAACCTGGCCTGTTTAAACTGAATGCTGCATCTCTCCTTCTTTATATGCACATATCTCTTAGACATAAAACTAAGTCATTCTGACCGTACTCCAACAACTTGGACAGATCAAATGCTCACACAGCTATGGTTGGAAATGTTATGGCTGCTCACATATCCCCAATATGGCTGGGTGCTAATTCAGTTACCTTGAACTGAGCTTGACATGGCCGGGCTGATGCTGCCTGGGCTTCCTTCAATTTGACCCATATTTGGGTTTGTCAAAAAATTACGTTTTCTGAATAGAGATGTACAAAGCTCCCCAAACTGCTCTATCCACTAATAAAGGGCACACAGAAGATGGGTGACCCATCTTTTGTTCTCTTTTGCTCAGGTCCATTGCAATATCATACGGACGTGGTGGCGCTGCGGGCTAAACCGCAGAAACCTGTGCTGCAGGGTCAGAAGACCAAGCAGTCGTAAGATCGAATCCACGCGATGCAGTGAGCTCCCGTTGCTTGTCCCAGCTCCCGCCAACCTAGCGGTTTGAAAGCATGCAAATGCAAGTAGATAAATGGGGACCACCTTGGTGGAAAGGTAACAGTGTTCCGTGTCTAAGTCGCACTGGCCATGTGACCACGGAAGATTGTCTTCGGACAAATGCTGGCTCTATGGCTTGGAAACGGGGATGAGCACGGCTCCCTAGAGTCGAACATGACTGGACAAAAATTGTCAAGGGGAACCTTTACCTTTACCTTTATTGCAATATCAGTGTGTTTCCAGTTCTCTGTGAAGATCCCATTCCTAGGAAAACACAAATTACAAGATCAGGTGCAAGCGGGACAGAAGGGCATCGCCCACAGTGTGCCCAGTTGGGTGCTCCATCTTATTTTTATTTTTATATTTATTGCTTCCCTTTTTTGGTACATGAGAAAGCCCCAACCAGCTTCCCAAGGCAGCCATTGTGAAGAGAGTGAGTGAGGAACTTTAGAAATGTCCTTCACAGGGCAGAGTCGCCTTTGATTCACGGGTCATGTTTGCACCCCTATTATCTCTGCGCCCATTCTGTGCCTTCTGGCACATCAGCCAAGTGGGGAAGGTGGTTGCAATGCCCAACATATTGATGAAGCAAAGCAGCAATAAACATTTCAGGAATTAAATTTAAAAAAAGCAGTGCCCCTGCTACCCAAAATCCGCATAGTTACAAATTTAAATGACAGCAGCATTCACATGCACAAAACCACATTGAAATGAATCAACTTAGAAGTGAGTTTTTTTAAAAAAATCCTCACTTCACTGCCAGTCAATTTTTAAAAAAACAACACTCATTTTACAGCCCATATAAATTGATTTCACCTGTGTGTCGTGTGCCTGGGGGAATTTATCAGTTGCCTTAGATACTGCTTAAATCAATTTAATTGCAGTTCCTCTTGCCTTTGGGACCACACCCGGAAGTGCGCCAACATATCATGCCCTACACTTTCCACTTTGTCGTGTCACAAGAAAAACCTGCTAGCCCTGCCCTGAGTCACAAACAGAACCTGGCAAGAGGGATTAACCCAAATGAAAAACCCCATGGAAGAGGTACTTTCATTTTCAGAGTCTTCTTTGACTTTATGATAGAGAGCCTCTGAACTACAACAGATTCGAGTTTCTGGAACAAAGGGTAACAAATCTAACATATTTCTTTAGTATTTCTTCTTTTGGGGTACCTCCCTTTGACCCTTGTGTACAAAACCTATTCCAGCAAATGCTTGATGCTTTAATGATTGACAATGATGATGTGATAAAATAAAGTAGCACTGCCCAACATAGGTCTGCTGAATAGTGATGATCTGATGTATCTGATGTTTCTATTTTACATGTGTAATGCTTCCTGCTGCTGCTGATTTTAATTTATATAATGCTGCTGAAGATGTGATATGAATGTTAATAGTTAGAGATGGGGACAAATATAAAAATGGATTGCTTTTTCCGATGAATATACCCGATTTGTTAAATATTCATTGATCCCTATTTGTGGATTCCAGAGACCCCCATGAATATGAAGGGATGAATATTTACCTGTTTTTATTTGTCCTTTATAGTAAAATAAACAAACACCATTCTGCCTATCTGCCACCAATCAGCTGATCGGCGGCAGAAAGACAGCCAACACCCCACACAATACCACACCCTATAACCCCACCCCTTCTTTTCCCTACCTTAGGCCCCATGTCACCCACCCCACTCCCACCGACACCCTCTTACCTTAATCGCTGCTGCCGAGGTCTTCTGGCCTAGAAGCCACACATGTAAAAATAGAGACTGGCTGCTCTTTGCAAAGATGGCGGCTGCAACTTCATTTATGGTAGGGAAGCTGCAACTGCCATCTTTGCAAAGGGCAGCCTGGATTCCTTTAGCCTACCTTAAGGGAATCCAGGCTGCCCTTTGCAAAGATGGCAGCTGCAACTTCCCTACCCTAAATGAAGCCACAGCTATCACCTTTGAAAAGGGCAGCCAGTCTCCCTTTTTACACTCTGTGGCTGTGAAGTCCTGATGGTGACCTCAACAGCAGCTATTAAGGTAAGGGAGTGATGGTGGGAGTGGGGTGGGAGCTAAGACAGGGAAAGGAAGAGGGTATGGGGGTAGGCTGTTGGGGTGGCTGGCTGTGTGTGTGGGGTGGCTGCCTATCAGCTTCTGCCTACCAGCGCCTGGTAGACAGAATGGGCTTCTGTGCCATGTGGTAAACTCTCCTGGGGGGGACCCAATTTGTGGGTGAATAACTTGGATTTCCAATATCCAATCTTCACCAAAGTTGGCAGATGTATTGGGGAAACACATAGGAAGCTGATTCTGGAGCCTCTAGGTACCTGGGGGAGCTTTCCTGGGGGTCCTCTTTGTGACTATATAACGCAGGGGTCCATAATCCAATGTTCACCAAACTTTCAGGGGTTGTAGGAAAGCATCTGGGAAGGCTTCCCTGCTTACTTGGTGCCTCTAGGTGGTTGGTGGCCAGTGTTATAGCCATTTAAATTACAGATGAATCGACTACTTGATACATCAATTCATTGAAGAATATTCGTATATTTGTGTTTGTTGATCCATTAACTTTGACGAATAACGGATCAAAACGAATCACCTTTTTTTATTCATCCCCATCTCTATTAATAGGGAATTACATGTGGTTTGTAAGACAAGCAATTTGGACCAAATTGAAGCAGAAAGAATTTGCACATATTTATTGAGAGGACAAACCAAACCAAGAGCAGCATTTTTGAAAAGGACCATCTTACTGAGTTGTTTTCCAGTGCTTCCTTCTAAGAACAAATGCTACCCACTGAACTTCCCTTTCTAATATCCTTGAGTCATCACCAGAGCACATAGGCCAGGGTGATATAATCTTTCATACCAGCATCTGACATTTTACAGCTTTTGAAGTTCACACTGAAAGGCACTAAGAGGTAAAAGGCTTTACTTTATATTAATACAAGGTGCCATCTGTTGAACAAGCTGCCAGACATAGCACTGACTGGAGGCCGTATTGTACCACAACAGATAAAGATACAAACACCATCCCCTCAATAACACAGAGACATTTATTACAGTCATTTAAAGATGTAAATCTTTGCTTCTCTTGTTGTTTCAGGACCGAACAAAGAATTGTGACATTCTTCTGACTGGCATAGAGAGAAATTTCTTGAGGCTTTTTGTAAGAGTTCAAGAGCCTTTTCTTTCCTTACTTTTGCATAAAATTTCCTCTTTTCCATTAATTTGTGTTAATTTACTAATAGCAAATTGTCCAAACTGACCAAAATGAGGATAATCTCTGATTTATTTAAGACTGTGAAGCAGTAGATCATTTGTTGCCATCCTTCTTAGCAACTTGCCACTCTTGCGCTTGCTGTGCATACAGGTGATTTGTTTGAAAAGGGAAATGATATCAGGGAAACTTTATCCAAATTGTAGAGACTTCAGGAGAAAAGAGCTTTAGATGGGTGCATGGAACCTTGTAGATATACCCTATTGTCTTGTGTTGAAAGCAGTTGTGAAGGAGAGAGAGTGTGTGTGTGCCGTCCTCCACACTGCAAAGTACAGAAGAAGGGCCGGGTTGTGTGGAAGGAGTGTTGGTGGGAATAGAGCAGGAGCTGGTAGAGGAGCAAAAGAGATTGGAGGTGTGTCTAGCCGGCGAAAGAGGGGAGGAGTTAGACCTAATCGTTTGGGAGGGAGACTTAAAGGAGACGGAAAGCGCGTGAAGTTTTAATATTCTAACAGGCACCCACCCTGACAAGAAGAACCGGGTGGTGCAGACGGAGTGGAGCGCCGGACAGGAGGGGTTTTCCACTCTGCTCAGGGAATTCCCAAACCTGCAAGTGGGCGGTGGACTCCTGCCGGACCCTAAGGACTTATGCGTGAGAGAGGGAGACCTTGAACCTCTGGAATGGACGGTAGTGGTATACCCCCACAACCAGCGTGGAGGGAGGAGGGTGATCCGTCCCAGTCCCTCTTTACTCCAGCCTCAGTGAGAGGGGAACTGGGCAAGACACCCTTGTTGTGGGACAGTGTGCGTGGTGAGGAGCACCCCCCCCTGAGGCCCATAACCGACAAGGAGCGATTTGGTTCTGCCCCTCTATAAGAACCGACATTCGGACACCTGATGTTAAAGTGCGGCGTTATCATCCGTTACCAGAGCTTAGTTTAATGGATCCATTTGAGCCTATGGAGTTGAGTTTATTCACCAATAAATCCAGTTATGTTAAGAATATGGAACAGCCTCTGACTCTTATTCCGGCGCCAAAACAGGGGTTGCACTCAGCAACTAATGAACCCAATCACAGCAGCCTAAACTATTAAGAACAAAGTATTAGGTGAGAATTCTTACTATTTCTACTGCTATTTCCCTCAGCTGTGTGTCTAAAATTAAAGGTGGAGGATATTGATTTTGAATTCTTGCATGTTCTCACTTGTCAAATCTTAACTTTCATTTGTCCTACAGTTTGTTTTTTCTTCTTCCAAATTTTAAATTGGTGTTATTGTGAAATGTCACGGTTTCAGAGAAGAAATGTACAATACTATTTATATTCTTTGTAAGGATATTTACCAACCACACACATACCTTGTAAGCCACTTTCCTATAATGCAAATGGAAACATTAAGTGGCTGAAATCTGAAGATGCTGTTTGCTACTGTGGAAGTCACAATGTCCTGGAAAAAAACTACATGGGATATCTATTCCTCTTCTGCATTCAACAACAAGTACATCTGCAGGATTAGCATGACTTATTATAGAGCTTGAGGGTTGATAAAATTAATCACTGGGGGTAGTGAAGGGCTTCACAAAGCTTCCTTTGAAGATCAGAGGGCCTTACAAGTTTATTATTTAGAATAACTCTTACGTTTCTGTCATTTTAGGAGGCAACAAGATTTGCAAGTTACTTCTGTTCTGCCGAGACTTTTTAAACTGGCTGTTCTTGAAATACACACTCATACGTTATAAAGATGTGCATGGCAGAACACCTGTTCCTCAGTAATTTGGATGACTGTTTTTGTATTCCTGATATTAGTCCAGTAATAATATGAACCTTAACTAGAATTCTGGACCTGAGTCAAAATGGAAGTAGCTTGAATCAGTCAAGCAGAATTGGGCCATGTTTTGACAAGTGGAATTGGGGTTCACACACATCTCTGCTTCTTGGCTTGATACGTTTTTTAAAAACCATATGATAAAATTGAAGAAGTATGTGGAACTATATAATGAAACAATATCTGTGTGCACATCTGAATCTTTTTTTAATTCCACAGATGTTCCCTTTTAGCAGCAACCTCCTAATTCAACTCAAAATTCACATTAAGTAATATTTTAGTGGCAACTCTAGTGTCACACACTATTTCAGGTTTCAGCATAGAGTAGTAACATGATTTTAGAGCTGTGTGCATGTACAAGTGAAGAGACACAGCAGTACAACAGATTTGTTGCTGTTGAAGATTAAATTTCATTAAAACAGTATATTTTAGAGCATTTGCGAGAATCACTATTTGTGTTTCCTTGATAACCATAGGCCATAGCTTTATTCCTATTGTTCTTTGTAAGATTCTACATAGCCAAATTGTAGTGCAGTATATTCATTTCTTTAAAAAAAAAGCAAAGCAATGAAGTGTGCTAAGGAATCATCAGAGACGATCTAATAATATTTTTAAGAGTCATTTAAAGACCTGGTTCTTCAGGCAGGCCTTCCCTCCAGTCAGCACTTGATTTTCTTTTCTTTAGTTTTTTCCTCCATCTTGAACTTCTAATTTGTTGATTTAATTATGTGATTGTTTTATATACATATTTTGATAATTAGAATTATGATTCTATTTGATTGTATTTCTATGATGTTTTATGCTTGTTTGTAAGCCGCACCGAGTAGACTCTGCCTAGAGGAGCGGGGTAGAAATCAAATAATAAATAAATAAAAATAAAATAAAATAATGCTTTCAAAATGGCTGCCTTGGTTGGGCCCCAGAACCTACCAATATGAGCCAATGAGTGTGAATCACTTTCCCACTCATCCCAGATTCCTGAAAGAACATCGAGTGATGATGAGATGCAGAAGATACACACTACAGAGGTTGCCCCCAAATCCCACAACTTGAGTCATGTTTGTTATAAGATCTTAGATTAAATATGAATACCTTTGTGTTCCAAAAGACACCTCTCCCTCTCCCTCTGATTCCTTTTGCTGCTGTCAAAGTCTGTGGAACTTCCCTCTGATTAATTCATCTTAACATTTCAGTGTATGAAAAATGTGATGACAACTGTAGATAAAGCTCAATCTTACTATGCCCTCAAAAGCAGATGTTAGCAGAATGGCTTAAAGGCCACCGAGTGTCACAAATGCCCAGAGAGAGGGATTAAATCTACAGAACATAATATACTGCTGAAGGAAAATAGCCTTGTCACATAAAAAAAAAATCACAAGATCCACAATGACCATGAAAAGGACAGCAGCATTATTCATAAGTGTCTGAAAGCTCTTTTAGCAAGTCTATCCATTACTATTAATTTCATCAGAGGTCACAAGTGACAGCTTCAGTTCATATTTAACCATTCTGCATACATACCAAAACACATTAAGCAAACACAATTACTATAACAAAAAATAATTGGTTGTGTTACAGATATTTTGTTCTTTATTTCTGCCTGTCCATCACTAACCTAAAAAGGTTGAGTTCCCTAACAACATACCTAACAATCTAGATATTCTATGAGAGTATTGCAGCACTGAATGCTAGGTCTGGGCAAACATCATCCCGTCCAATTTAGCTCCAAATCTTTGATGTACAAATTGGGGCCAACTTACCCCCAGCTGATATGGAGGTGCCCTGAACCAATGTGTTCTTAGGTATTTCTATGTGTCCAGTGGGGATAGGAGATAAGTCTGGGGGATAACAGAAAAAGGGGGAAATAAAGGGCTTTGACCTTAGATGGGGGAGGGGTTAGTACACAGTGCCATCAACTTTAGGAATGAGATGGACTTTCAGCGTGTAAGAAAAGCTACTACCAACTTCCTTTTTTCCTCCCATTTCTCTCTCCAGAGACCCGTACTCATGCCGGGAATTTGAATTTTGTTCCCTTAGTGTCCCTTGTCAATAGTCTGGTTTACCCAAGTATAACATTTTCTAATTACCTATCCTGAAACATACACAGGCATGCATAGCAAAGGGAAAAAAATACTTCTGCAAATAAAGACTAACAGCAGGTAGAAAGAAAGAAAGAAAGAAAGAAAGAAAGAAAGAAAGAAAGAAAGAAAGAAAGAAAGAAAGAAAGAAAGAAAGAAAGAAAGAAAGAAAGAAAGAAAGAAAGAAAAATGTAGCTGGGTGGGGAGATGGTTTCTCACAATATTTTGTAATTTGTAGTGGCTTACAAACTAAATTTTTCAATGTGACAGGGACTTCTGCCGCCACTTTGTATCTGATGGAGAAAGGTGCACATGCTCCTGCTCCATCTCATTTGGATTTTTTCTCTAAAAACAGTTTAATACTTTCATATTGTTTAATACTTTCATATCATTTTTTCTCTAAAAACAGTGCATGTTGTTTAATACTTTCATATTTTTTTTTGAAAAATAGATTTTAGTGAACATGCAGTTTAATTATCCTAAAAAATGGAGAGACTTCATTTTCAACAAATTCATGTCTACCTTTTTTCTCACCATACACTGTATTGACATCTTAGGAAACCACATAGAATGCATTGTGCATTGTTCTATTTGTCTGTGTATCTATCTGTCTGTCTGTCTGTCTGTTTGTCTATCTAATGGTAAAATGTGCTTCATCACCTGGAAATGTTGCTTGTCTTATAGCTATTTTGGGCTTCCAACAGTCTTACCCAGATATAGAAACTGCAGAGGAATTTCTGTATTGTGTTTCATTTTAGATGAAACCTACCAGCAACTCAAGATGTGTGCTGTCTCCTGAAGATTAGTTTGAAGAAGACACTTTGGACTTCCCTCAGATTTTTTTTAGATTTTGCATATTTTTCCTCTGAGAAGAAACCACCAATTGTACTTTAAATTTTATGGGATATTTTAAACCTTATGGGATATTTTAGTTTCAGGTGGCTTTTTTCCCCATGCTACATCAGATATCAATACAAAAATAGGCTAAGATTTCAGATTTGATTAATGTAGTGATAAATACCAAGCTTGGTGACCTTATATCTAAGATAAGAAGATACCCATTACATTAGATCATGTCCTACGTAGAAGTAAGTTCCAGTAAGTCCACCCAGGTACATGCATACAGGCATAGCTATCAGTGGCCATGTGAGACAACCTCTTTCCAGTATTCTTTGTTAGGCACTGGAAATCTCCCTACCTGCAAAAAGAACCCAACTTCCCCCTGAGAATCTGAGATTCATAACTGGAACTCATTTTCATGTTTGCTCTTATCACTTATGCAAATCATGAGGGCATTAGTGCAGGTGTTGCAGAGAAGAAGCACGCGGACTCTATGCAGGCAATCAAATGATAACTCTACCTCATTTTGATTATGTACTGTAGAGGGCAGCAGGGACATGCTCTTGAGTGGAAGGATGTTGATTGGATCGCCTGCTTAACAAAAGAAATTAAAGGAGAGGCATTTTCGAGAAGCAAGGGACAGAAGCATGCTTATATATAGTTTTGGTCTTCTAAGTCTGAATCCATAATATACCAGAATAAATTTTTGCCTGAAAAGGCTTTAAGAAGCATCAGAAAATAAGTGCGGCTGGTGGTTTTGTTCATTTTCAAACAGCAAAGCAAACTACATGGAATAAAATAAAATAAAATCGCAATAGGTGATATCTTTATAGACCACTTAAAAATCATCATATAATACATAAGATTTCGTGGAACAAAACACCACTTCATCAGGCTGTAACAGTGTGAAGACCTAAAGTCCAAAAGCTCATGGCGTGATGGATTTTGCCGGGCATGCCTTTCTTCGATGGAAGTCAGGAGAGGTGCAAGAAGCTCGTGTTCTTTCTACTATGAATACAAGGACATATGAAAAAAAAAATGTGGAAAATGATGGGTTTGTTTTGCTTTGTTTTAAACTCAGTCCAGAATAAAATTCTTAACCATCTGTATTCTTAATTCAAGAAGAAGACACAGAAAAACAAAAGAAAACCAAATGCATTGTGGCAAGAAGTGCATTGAAAAGGCTCAATGAAACAAATTTATTTGTCTTAAAAGTCATTCAGTACTTGCTTGGCTGTAGATAATACAAAGGGTCTTTATTCCTGCTCCTCCAGCAGCTCTCCACACTGCCTGTAACCTTGTATTGGAGAGCTTCTCAGCCCTTCAGAACTGGTTTTAAGAGCATACAAGGACCTGCAGGGGAAGGGCAAATTAACATGGACAGGGCCTGACAGAAGCTCTTCCCTCAGAATTGTAACCCTGTTGGATCCTGTCTATTGTTTATAGATAAAAATGCAATGAAGAATAATTGTCCTTCCCACAAAAAGTGAAGAGTTCTGAGATTTAAGGTGCAACCTTCATTCCACTACTTTCTTAGTGCCTTCTTGAATTAAAGTCTTGCTCTTCTTGCATCTGGCCACTTCTAACATGTGACTAAAAATCCTCGAGAAGAGGATACCCACTGCAACAAACAAGAATGGCATTATTAAAATAAAATTGAATATATAAAAACAATCAGGTAGAGAGTCTTGAAGATATTTATTAATTTTTTGTTGATGGATCATTAAACTAACACTCAGGAGGTACATCCACAAGGTATTGCAGCTTAAATGAATCATATCACAATATGTGCATCAATACTTTGGGTATTAGACATGCTTGTGTGAAGAGCAAGCTTGAAATGTCAACGAAAGTTTGTATTCTCCTTTTTGTTAACCAGATATTAAAGATAGTCTTGTTTGTCTTTCATCTGCCAAAGTAGAACTCAATAACCAGTGGCAACTTAGAACAGGTCTGCACAATCTGCCAGTCTTCTGATAAGAACTGTTGGCTGGAGGCCTATTTGGTGAGTATTGTAACTGTAACTTCTCAGGGAATTATTTTCCAGCTCTAATCTTGAAATAGATAATGATGTTATACCAGTTAAATACCATTTTTACTGTTGTTACACTATCCTATGGAATCCTTGGATTTGTCAATTGGTGAAGTACTGAGAATTCTCCGCTACAGTGCTCTAGTGCTTTAGTTTGGAGAACAGACAGATCTCTTTAGCATAAAATATATTCCATGATATCATTGGATGCAACCATGGCAGTTAAAGTGATGTCAAGCAGCTTTGCAATATAGATGCACCTTTATAGGTATGTATTGTAGTGCAGATACATTTTAGTTTTGCCTGCATATTGGTTTCTCCTGGAAAGAAAGGTGTGAATATAAAAATATTTCCTGTTTTCAGTCAAGCTCTGTTTTTGCCTGAATCTGTACCTGAGCACTGGCATATCTCCTTTGTGTTTCTGGTCTTCAGTCCTCATTGCTGGTCCTGTAGCCTACCTTAGAATTTCCCCTCTGGATTTCATTGTCCTTTGGCCTGAACTTCTTTTTCATCTACTGGTTCACTTTACACCTGTCCATACAGTATCTTGGCACTGATATCACCATGAGAAAAATAATCCATCATGAGCCCTGTACGATAAATGACTCTATGAAGCCTCTGGATTTTCTGCCTGCCTGAGATAGATAGGAAGGAAGGAAGGTTGCTTGCTAAATATGAGGCAGATCTGAGTAGATTAGTTGGTGGCAGAGCTTGAAAACAACTGTATATACATAATTGGTTACTTGTTATTAGTTCATTTTGCAGTAAATAATAGTATTGTAATGGAACCAGGTTCACAAGGTTGAAGTACTAGGAATTACTGTTTAGGAGGAATCATCTACCACAGCATCAGGCTTCCATGTTCCCTCTGAGAATGCTGTAATCCTCACAGTTGTGGGTGGGGTGGGTAGGTTTTCCAGGTGACAATATATTGCTATGATACATTGTAATGTGAAATATCTTTAGGTGGCCTGAATGGAGAATTAAGACCTATCAGCTTAACTAAATAACTGCTTCTGCCAGAGAGAGAGAGAGAGAGAGAGAGAGAGAGAGAACCAGTACAGCATTCTCTTTGAGGAGTTCCTTCTTTCTCTAGAACTTCGACCAGAAGTGGGTGCTGGATGATGTGAAGGGTCTAGATCAGTTATAAAGAGCTCAGTACTGTGAATGTGTACACAAGTAGATGAGTCAGGCATGTCCAAGAACAAAGCCAATAAAGACTTCATAGCATGATACAGGCAATGTGTGGATAAAACAGAAAGTCAGAAATAGTCCACTACCACTTACATGATTTCATGGTCCACAGTAGTAAAGAAACAAGCAAGAAGCATAATTAAAAGCAATCTAAGATTACAGGAGGGATGTGGTGGTGCTGCGGGCTAAACCGCAGGAGCCTGTGCTGCAGGGTCAGAAGACCAAGCAGTCGTAAGATCGAATCCACGCGATGGAGTGAGTGCCCATCGCTTGTCCCAGCTCCCGCCAACCTAGTGGTTCGAAAGCATGCAAATGCAAGTAGATCAATAGGGACCACCTCGGTGGGAAGGTAACAGCGTTCTGTGTCTAAGTCGCACTGGCCATGTGACCACGGAAGATTGTCTTTGGACAAACGCTGGCTCTATGGCTTGGAAACGGGGATGAGCACCGCCCCCTAGAGTCGAACACGACTGGACAAAAATTGTCACCTTTACCCAAGATTATAGACAAAGTTTCCAACATACATTTGACAGGACTGAGTTAGATAGTAAAGGAATTGTTCAAGCAGCTCTTTCACCTGCAGACTGAGAATTTTGATCAGGAGCTTCAAATTTCCACTCAAGGTCAAGCTGCAGTGTCTAGACCACTTGGGTCCTCTGCTGTTCTTGGTAAAACTCCCGGAAATCCTGGCCAGGACAGCTATTGCTGAAGGCTTTGGGGAGTTTTAGTACAGGAATATTTGCAGACCCAAGGTTCAAAACCACGATCTAGAGGAAATCCTTCTCGTCCGCTCAGGAAGCTCCTGCTGCAACTGAACCCTTCTTCTGGACATGAACATTCTGGTCTGCCACAGATATTAGTTAAGGGATTATCGTGATGATTTGCTGCCCTTCAAAATTTATCAGAATAACATTTCCCATATGCCTATCCATATATTGACAGCTCAAGATCCCAGGGGGAAAACCACTCAAAGCCCATGGTTTATTCTTAAAACCACACTGTGATAAATATTTTCATGCACGTTAGGGATGAGGTAGTGGCTGCTGTTCAAAGCAAAATGGTGAAATCTCTATTATGTTGTTTAACTGAGGGACTAATATATCCCATCACAAGCAGGGATGAGGCAAGCCTTTATTCAGGCTATATTGTGTGTGTGTTTAGTCGTTTAGTCGTGTCCGACTCTTCGTGACCCCATGGACCAGAGCACGCCAGGCCCTCCTGTCTTCTACTGCCTCCCGGAGTTGTGTCAGGTTCATGTTGGTTGCTTCGCAGACACTGTCCAGCCATCTCATCCTCGGTCGTCCCCTTCTCCTCTTGCCATCACACTTTCCCAACATCAGGGTCTTTTCCAGGGAGTCTTTTCTTCTCATTAGATGGCCAAAGTACTGGAGCCTCAGCTTCAGGATCTGTCCTTCCAGTGAGGACTCAGGGTTGATTTCCTTTAGAACTGATAGGTTTGTTCTCCTTGCAGTCCAGGGGATTCTCAAGAGCCTCCTCCAGCACCACAATTCAAAGGCATCAATTCTTCGGCGGTCTGCTTTCTCTATGGTCCAGCTCTCACTTCCATACATCACGACAGGAAAAACCATAGCTTTGACTATTCGGACTTTTGTTGGCAAGGTGATGTCTCTGCTTTTCAAGATGCTGTCCAGATTTGTCATCGCTTTCCTCCCAAGAAGAAGGCGCCTTTTAATTTCAGGGCTGCTGTCTCCATCTGCAGTGATCATGGAGCCCAGGAAGATAAAATTTGACACTGCCTCCATATCTTCCCCTTCTATTTCCCAGGAGGTGATGGGACCAGTGGCCATGATCTTAGTTTTTTTGATGTTGAGTTTCAGACCGTTTTTTGCACTCTCCTCTTTCACTCTCATTACAAGGTTCTTTAATTCCTCCTCACTTTCTGCCATCAGAGTGGTATCATCTGCATATCGGAGGTTGTTGATATTTCTTCCGGCAATCTTAATTCCAGCTTGGGCTTCTTCCAGTCCAGCCTTCCGCATGATGTATTCTGCATATAAGTTAAATAAGCTGGGGGACAATATACAGCCTTGCCGTACTCCTTTTCCAATTTTGAACCACTCAGTTGTTCCATGACCAGTTCTAACTGTTGCTTCCTGTCCCACATATAGGTTTCTCAGGAGACAGATAAAGTGGTCAGGCACTCCCATTTCTTTAAGAACTTGCCATAGTTTGCTGTGGTCCACACAGTCAAAGGCTTTCGCATAGTCAATGAAGCAGAAGTAGATATTTTTCTGGAACTCTCTGGCTTTCTCCATAATCCAGCGCAAGTTAGCAATTTGGTCTCGAGTTCCTCTGCCTCTTCGGAATCCAGCTTGTACTTCTGGGAGTTCTCGGTCCACATACTGCTGAAGCCTACCTTGTAGGATTTTGAGCATAACCTTGCTAGCGTGCGAAATGAGTGCAATTTTACGGTAGTTGGAGCATTCTTTGGCACTGCCTTTCTTTGGGATTGGGATGTAGACTGATCTTTTCCAATCCTCTGGCCACTGTTGAGTTTTCCAAACTTGCTGGCATATTGAATGTAGCACCTTAACAGCATCATCTTTCAAGATTTTAAATAGTTCAACTGGAATGCCATCACCTCCACTGGCCTTGTTGTTAGCCAGGCTTTCTAAGGCCCACTTGACTTCGCTCTCCAGGATGTCTGGCTCAAGGTCAGCAACTACATTGTCTGGGTTGTCCGGGATATCCAACTCTTTCTGATATAATTCCTCTTCTTGACGTCTTCTGCTTCTGTTAGGTCCCTCCCATTTTTGTCTTTTATCATGTTCATCTTTGCGCAAAATGTTCCTCTAATATGTCCAATTTTCCTGAACAGATCTCTGGTCTTTCCTTTTCTGTTATCTTCCTCTATTTCTTTGCATTGTTCATTTAAGAAGGCCCTCTTGTCTCTCCTTGCTATTCTTTGGAAGTCTGAATTCAAGTTTCTGTAACCTTCCCTGTCTCCCTTGCATTTTGCTTCCCTTCTCCTCTCTGCTATTTCTAAGGCCTCGTTGGACAGCCACTTTGCTTTCTTGCATTTCCTTTTCTTTGGGATGGTTTTCGTTGCTGCCTCCTGGACAATGTTACGAGCCTCTATCCAAAGTTCTTCAGGCACTCTGTCCACCAAATCTAGTTCCTTAAATCTGTTCTTTACTTCCACTGTGTATTCATAAGGGATTTGGTTTAGATTATACCTGAGTGGCCCAGTGGTTTTTCCTAATCTCTTCAGGCTATATTAGTTATATTCAGGCTATATTAGTATATTCAGCCTATATTCAGGCTATATTAGTATTTTGAAATTTCAGGTGTGATCTGTTGCTTCCCCATTAAATTGGACCATGCTGGCTAGTGTAAAAACATCCAGGATTAGATGGCTAATTAGGAGCAGCTCTTCCTCCCATCCCAATGGTTTTCTCTTTCATGAACAGTAAGAATATAGAGACCACAGAAAGTTTTGACTCCTTAATAAAGCAATATTCCAAGAGTGGGTATCCGAAACTTCATCTGCAGGACTGGAGAGAGGAAAAGGGACTTTTTAATTTAAATAAAATATTGCTCCTTCCCACTGGAGAAATATTCAGGACTAATGATCAGAATTAGTTGCTCCTTTTATCACACAAGCCTATGATTGTGCTATTTTGCCTATGTATGCCAAATTCTGAACAGGGGAGCTGAAAACTTAATTATTTGGATTCTACTTCCTTGTCCACATTCTCTTGGTGGAATTCCTAACCTCCTGGATCCTTGAGATTTTTCATCTCCTTCTTTTCCTCTATTTTCTCCTTATCTTCATGTGGAGGTACCTATGCAATGTCATTTCTCTGGAGCAGAGGTAGGGAACATGAGGTCCATGTGCCTCATGCTGGGTGCCAGGAGCAATTTTGGCTCCCTCAGGACATGAAGGCCTACTTTTAGAAACATAAAAATGCAGGCCAAAAAGCCCTATGTCCACTCCTGTGTCCCGCAGTTGTAACGGGGATGGGGCTCTATACCCCCAAACTCCAAAAACCAAACTAGAAGCACGGTTAAGTACTTTCTGTTTTCATTTTTGGTGGGGTTTTTTGGTTGTTCTTGTGTTTTTGTTTGTTTGTTTTTAATGTGAAGAATACCCAAACCTAACCATTTTTGGATCTGGTGCAGTGCAAGATTAGTTGGTGGGGGAAGCGGGACTCCTCCCCAAGCCTGCCAAGCTTGCTTAAAAATATAATGGTACAGGATACCAACATGTAACCACAATGAAATCTACTTTGTTATTTCTGAGTTGTTTCGGTCCGTGTTTTGCAAGACGTTTTTTTTCCCCCAGGACCAATGCTTCCCAAGACAACGATTTAAACAGCTGATTGGCGGCTTCGCAAAATGGCTTCCCTATGGGCAATCTTCGCAAAACGGGTGTTTTCGGGACAGATGCTTCATAAGACAGTGATTTAAACAGCTGATCAGCACTTCGCAAAATGTCTTCCCTATGGGTGATCTTCACAAAATGACGACTATTTTCCCCACCGGAACACATTAAACAGATTTCAATGCATTCCAATGGGGAAATGCTTTTCGCAAGACGATGTTTTCAATGGACGGATTAACATCATCTTGCGGGGCGCCACTGTATTATTATTTCTTTACCAGATCCTGTTTATGCATGTTGTTGATCATAGTTTGTTCCCTTCATTTTTCCTAGATTATGTCATATCATGTGTGTCTCTAAACACACACACACACACACACACACACACACACACACACACGCACACAGCATCCCAGAAACCCCCTGTTCTTGTCGTCTTGGGAACAGAAAAATGGGGCTGGTGGGAGGAGTATTCAAAAAGTTGGTAGGCACAAGAACATGGATCCTGAGCTGCAGGTTTGATGATAACACTGTTCAATGCTATTTAAAATGTCAGATAACTGTAGTCAGAAAAAGGAGGTTTCCTGTGTTTCTGTTTACAGAAGTGAAAAGTCTATTTTTATTTTAGAAAATCTGAATAGTTCAGAAAAAAAGAGAAACAAGACTGATGAAGTTAGGTACTTACTTATGTCTCTGTATGGAAAGTAAAAGAGGAAAAATAATGTCACAACAGCTATGTTCTTATTTATTTGAATTTACTGGAATGTTATCAAATGAACAGAATTTTTAAAAAGGTCACAATCGTGACTGGATGCTTCATTGCATCCCTTTCCACATGGACTTGCCATTTTACTGAAAATACCAGGCACATAGATCAAGGCTCCACCAAAATGAGTTGCTTGAACTAATCGGAAAATCCCAACTTAAATGAGATTGAGGGTTACTGCAGCATAGGTTAATTGTTTCACCAAGCGAACTCTCCCAAGACGAGGGTATTGACAGTGCAGTAATACCTGACTGACATGGATGTAGGGCTGGGAATGAAAAAGGCCAAGCAGAATCCAGTATATTAGTTATCTATACAAGCAAACTCATCCAGCTTTGAAGTGTTCTTAATATCCTTAGATCTCATTAATGTCACATTATTGTTCATGTCTGAGCCAAAAAGGACTTGCACTGAATCAGCTAAGGAAATGTCATGGACTGCATGTGACTACAGCTATCAAAAAAGTGTCATCATTTTTCCCCTTTAAAAAACAAAAAAAAACCAAATCTCTTTTTCTGCCACTACTGTTGTAGCTTTTTGTGATTGCTGCCGCCCTTGCTAAGGCTCTGTTGCTCACATGGCTGCCCCACATGCAGTTCCATTCTATTTCTACCATTATGGCTTTGCCAAAGTCATAGCTGCTATTTCCACAGCTTCCCGGGTGCCACTGACATTGCAGCTGGTACTGCTGCCACAGTGCTGTTGCTGTATTGCCCCTCCCAGCACCATTACCATTTCTGAAACTGCTGGTGTTGTGGACACAATCACTACTGATACTGGGACTGCTTCTGCTGTCTTTCTCCTCACAGTCTCATCTCCACACAGTGAACATTATGTCCTTGAGGCAAGCCAGAGAAAGATCTCCACTCCACGTGCTGAGGGCAACATATCTCTCAAAGTTTGGTGGCCCACTGTCAGAAGACTCTATCATCTCTCTGTGGACCACAGAGAGATCAAGAGAGTAGCCTAACAGCTTGTACATAGGAAAGTGAAAGGAGGAAAACCTGTTTCGAAGAACAGTGAATTGGAAAGCAAACTTGACATTAGTTGAATGATTTTATATATTGATAGATGGAATGTCAATATAGTCAATGAATTTAAGATGGCACTGGGATACATGTCCACCTAAACAAGAATATTTTATGGACTGTAAACATTTAAAAAGTCATTATAAAAACTTAAAATGTGCTCAACTGCCCTTTGTAAGTGTAAATATTACTTCAAAGTTCTGGGTGGAGGAGATACTGGATGAAACCTATAAATCACAACTAGAGTAGGCCCATTTGAACAGTGGAAGTTGTGGAGGAGCTGACTCACCATATTCCCACTGACTCAATTGCCTACTCTAGCTGTGACTTACTGCTGGATTTCAACTAATGACTGTCTTTTCTTTGGAACTTATGTTTGATTTGAACACCTTTTGGCTTGCTGAACTTACAGCTTATGGAAATTCAGAAGCAGGCAGTCTCCCAGCTATTCAGAACTCGTGACAGTACAACCCTATTCATGCCTGCTCAGAGGACTTACTGTATTTAAAGGAATATACACGACTGGACAAAAATTGTCAAGGGGAACCTTTACTTTTACCTTTACTCTATATTAGCCTGAATTTTTTTTAATGAGTAAAAAAAATGTATAATCTGCTAACAGCTATTTGCACCTAATTGAGGAGATGCCAATCAATTAACCACAATGAACATCACAACTTTGATTGTGATGTTGTAGATATTGGTAGCTGAGCAGATGTTGAGATTTCTTGAGATTTTCTTTGTACAAAATCCAAATACAGAATTTGCAAGTTGTCCCAAGCTATGGCTTTTACTTTATGTCACAGATACAAATTAATTTGTTATAAATTGAACCAGACACAAAGAAAAACTCAGATGACTGTTGTATATGGACAGAGCTGTTCCCTCTGAGTTAAGTTATACATTCATTGCAATAGTAATGGCATTTCCATAGAAAATGTTCCACATTTGCACATTATTACTTTTTTATCACCCTGCTTGGAGAAAATAACATGTTTCCATTAAAAACAGCAGCGAGTTATTATACAGCAAATATTGTGATTCCCCATGAAAACTACATGTGTTACAATAAGGTCCCATCTCCCATGGTCTTTAAATTCTGCTCTCTCTTTTTTAAAAAAATGCCTTCTGTAATCCTCCAGTGCTCACCAACTCTTATAAATAGGTAGCTCATTTTGTTCCTGAATGAGGCTGTATTGGCTGAAAGGATGGTGTGTTTTGTTAGATGCTTATACGGGCAGGGTTTTTTCTAAGCATTTCAGTAGATTCCATTCCACTGCACTTATAACATATTGAAAAGAAGATAAATGTTAAAACGTTAATTTCTTCCTCTGTGCTGAACTATGCACCTACTGTTAAAAATGTTTTAGCACCTTTTTTTCAAATGAACAAAGTGGAGTTTTGTTCATCTGAAAGTCGTGCCATTAAAATAATAATAATAATGAGCCAGACATTAATTCAGAGGATTAATTCTACTGGGAATGAGGGCTTGTCTGAAATCAACACAACAGGTTTGTACCTGTCTTTGCCAGTTGCAAAGTTACACACACCATATCTCACAAAAGTAGAAATACCCCACATAACTTGGAAACTCACATAGGATCAGTATAAGAAGCAGCTTGACATATTTACAGCAGGATCTATATTGTAGCAATATTCATTACACTGCTATAATATGGATCTTGCTGCATACAGTATATCACAGAAGTTAGTACACCCCCTCACATATCGCAAATATTTTAGTATATCTTTTCATGTGACAACACTGAAGAAATGACGCTCGGCTACAATGTAAAGCAGTGAGCATACAGCTAGTATAACAGTGTAAATGTGCTGTCCCCTCAAAATAACGCAACACACAGCCATTAATGTCTAAACCACTGGCAACAAAAGTGAGTACACCCCTAAATGACAATGTCCAAATTGGGCCCAAGTAGCTGTTTTCCCTCCCTGGTGTCATGAGACCTGTTAGTGTCACAAGTCTCAGGTGTGAAGGGGGAGCAGATGTTATTGCTCTTACTCTCTCAGACTGGTCACTGGACCTCATGGCACTTCATGGTAATGAACTATCTGAGGATCTAAAAAACTAATTGTTGCTTCATATAAAGATGGTCTAGGCTATAAGAAAATTGCCAAAACCCTGAAATTTTGCTGCAGGATGGTGGCCAAGACCATACACCATGTTTAACAGGCCAGGTTCCACTCAGAACAGGCCTCGCCATAGTCAACCAAAGACGTTGGGTGCCCATGCTCAGCATCATATCCAGAGGCTGGCTTTGGGAAAAAGATCTATGAGTGCTGCCAGCATTGCTGCAGGGGTTGAAGGGGTGGGGGATCAGCCTGTCAGTGCTCAGACCATATGCTGCACACTGCATCAAATTGGTCTCCAGGGCTGTCGTCCCAGAAGGAAGCCTCTCCTAAAGATGATGCACAAGAAAGCCCACGTACTGTTTGTTGCAGACAAGCAGACTAAGGACATGGATTTCTGGAACCATGTCCTGTGGTCTGATGAGACCAAGATAAACTTATTTGGTTCAGATGGCGTCAAGCGTGTGTGGCGGCAACCATGTGAGGAGTAGAAAGACAAGTGTGTCATGCCTACAGTCAAGCATGGTGGTGGAGTATCATGGTCTGGGGCTGCATGAGTGTGCCAGCACTGGGGAGCTAGAGTTGATTGCGGGAACCATGAATGCCAACATGTACTGTGACATACTGAAGCAGAGCATGATCCCCTCCTTTCGGAGACTGGGCCACAGGGCAGTATTCCAACATGATAACAACCCCAAACACACCTCCAAAACACCTTAGCTTCTTTAGACTTGCTAAAGAAGTTGTGGGTAAAAGTAAAGGTGATGGACTGGCCAAGCATGTCTCCAGACCTAAATCCTATTGAGCATCTGTGGGGCATCCTGAAATGGAAGGTGGAGGTGCACAAGGTCTTTAACATCCACCAGCTCTGTGATGTCATCATGGAGGAGTTGAAGAGGACTCCAGTAGCAACCTGTGAAGCTCTGGTGAATTCTATGCCCAAGAGGGTTAAGGCAGAGCTGGAAAATAATGGTGGCCAAACAAAATATTGACACTTTTTGCCCAATTTGGACATTGTCACTTAGGGGTGTACTCACTTTTGTTGCTAGCAGTTTAGACATTATTTATTTATTTATTTAACTTATATGCTGCCCACACTATCCAAAGGTATCTGGGCGGCTTACAACATTTAAAATACATTAATGGCTGTGTGTTGCTTTATTTTGAGGGGACCGCACATTTACACTGTTATACTAGCTGTATGCTCACTGCTTTACATTGTAGCCAAGTGCCATTTCTTCATTGTTGTCACATGAAAATATATATTAAAATATTTGCGATATGTGAGGGGGTGTACTCCTGTGATACACTGTATATATGGATGGATGGATGCACATACTGATACATACATACATACATACATACATACATACATACATACATACATACATACATACATACATACATACATACATACATACATACATACATACATACATACATACATACATACATACATACATGTGTGTATGACATGTCACATGCTGATATGAATGTGCTAAACTGGGGAAGATAACATTAAAATCCAAACCAAATGATTTTTCCCATCTTCCTAATAATTTGAATATCTAGCTCCATAGTACATTGCATGGTACCTGTAGGTTGGAAGACCCAACTCTCTTTGACCTACCAGCCCACAACTAACATTCTGTCTTCCCAGCCTGTGCTGCAGCGCAGAGCCAGGAAAGAGCAAAGTATTGTCCTAGACAATTGGGCAACTCTTTCAGAAAAATATGGTGGTGAAAATTCTGCCTTCAAACAGTCAAAGATACATGAACTTCAAAGATAATTTGGAGTTGAGGAAAATGTTTCATATTCTACATACCTCCTTGTTTGCTTCTAAAATTTCTAAGGCATACCTGACACTTGTATATATTCATTATGGTGTTTTCTGGAACCTCCAGGTGATTCTGGGCAATTCCGGTTTTCATCTTTTTAGTTCCTGCCATCTGCTTTGGCAAGGATGACAACAGGAAAAGGAAATTCCTAACACGATCTTAGCACAGTCAGAACAACAATCAAAGTGCCGCATCAACTCTTTCTTGATTTCCTAGTTGCATTCAAAAATGCATCTCATATAACATTATAGAAGCTTAAGGTATTTTCCAGATAAACAATATAATGACTCATCTGGATTTCAATTTTACCACAGTAAACATTAATCTCACAGCCTCTGCATAAATCAATGCAAAGGATGATGAGGCTTTCTAAGGCAATCAAATTTCTCAAGTTATTACCTAGCAAAGTTTTAGTGGGGAAATTGAATTGTCAAGTGGAGAAGTGGAGTTTGCTTCAGAAAATTATACCTAAATATGATATGAGTATCCAAAAGCTCAGTGGTTATTACTGTTAGTAGCTCACAGCAGAAAGATAGCTACTGTAGTTCAAAATCTTTTTATATCAATTGTAATGCCAATAGAGGGAGTCAATATTTCATATCCCAAGGAAAGATTAGAATAATGTCATTGCACTTCTGGCCATTTGCAGAACAATTCATGCACAATGCAGATTCCATTATAATAATTCATCTCTGGAGCCAGAGCATATCCCCACATGGAGCGCATATTCTTTTCCTCTCTTCAATGCTTTGGGGGAGAGGAATGAGAAGGAAGCCACACAAGAAGGATACTTGAAACATTGTCAAAATAGGGAGGCATTTGTTCATCCATTTTACCTATTGCCTTGTGAACGCAACCTTCAGATGTTCAAAAGAATGTACAATTTGATAGATGGAAAGCCCAAGTTAAGTGGAAATCACTTTAGCTCTGTTGTGAGACAACATCCCCTATCCCTTTGAGTTCTGTTATATGCACTGCATATATTCACAGCAGTTCATTAGACCTACATCATAACAGTCTCCTGAGCGTGGACCAAAGGGATGCTCAAAAACCCTGAGAGCACAAGTGCCTTCTTAGATTAGTCTGCCAGGGTGGTGTGTTGGTTTAATCCCTTGTAATGGCTACTTCTGGAAGCTCCCTTTTTGTTATGAGTTCTATCTGAGGGTATTAGGGGTTTACTGGGGATAAATGTATTACAACAGAACTGTTTTGGGCTTTGAAGGTTCTTCACGTGAAGGAGTTTGGGAACTAATACTCAGAAGGCTCTGTGCAGTGATGTCATACTTTTTTTCCTTGGTAGATTTTTTTTTAGTAAAGAAAAAAGATGGAAGGGGAAAACATGAGAGAGGTGCAACTTGACAGTAGCATCTGGCCATCCCATTACATTTTGCAAATGAAGAAAAAGATGTGTGTGATGTTGCTGGATCTGGAGCACCCAGCACTTCATGGGATTCTGTGAAGCAGAGGAGAGGTGCAAGGGATCAGGATGTTTTGGTCAAGAATGGAAATAGCATGTGTGTACTTCCATTTTCTGTAGACACAAATCTCTTTTGTTTGTCCAAAACATTAGGGGGGACAATCATATCAATCTGTGATATTTACAATCAAATTGCATTTTATATGGCATTTTATTTTCATCAGGATGTTCCAGAAGCAGCCTTTTTATTCAAAGCCACAATATCAAATGACAAAAGTGGAGACCATTTTGAAAGCCTGGAACCAGATAGTTCTTTTTAAGGAAGTATATGTGAGATATCATTGAGGGTAGGATTTCCGCAATTTCTCTCTGCTTGGTCCAGGTAGGGGTGAAAATGTGATGATTATGCAAAGAATAACAAATAGGATTGTCAAGTCAGCAGCATCCTGCTCCCTGAATTCAGGACCAAGACATTTGTGTATAAACCTTGTTAATACTGTATTCCTATGGTAGGCAAGAGAAAATAACAGTAATTGTGGAAACAGGAATGAAGGGGAATTCGGGCAAATGGACCTGGAACCTGGGTAAAATCTGGTGGTATGGTAAGCAAGAGCCATGGGCAGTATCCTGTTTCTAAACAGCCAGATTTGCAGTAAATCTGCAGTAAACCTAGCAGTTACAACAGTAGTCATCATTCTGTATTCATTCTGTACTTTTAATGCTAAATTGTTAGTGGCAGCTGCTATGCATCCTTGCAATTCCATGCTCTGCTTTGCAATGCATTGTGTTTTTCATTGTGTTAATACTTATTTTTAATTTTTTTTTTGCAAGCTGCCAGGGAGAAAGGCAATGCATGTATTAAATAGAATAATTTTTAAAACATTCTAAATCATTTCTTTCTCCAGTCCCAGGCCTGCCTCCCTGCCTGGAGAAGTACAGCACTTCCCTGAGACTAGCCAGTATTTTGTGATCTGACAACTCTAATAGCCATACTCATCTAAAACAAATACATGGATCTCCCCCCATCACACACATACACACATCTCATTTCAAGTAACCCATCAGTCTCCATAATGTTAACAGCTGATGGTCAGCATTGCTCCTGTCCTTCTATGATAATCTTTCACTGAAATGAAATCCTTCACTGAAATGTTATTGTCTGGAGACTAACTTTTTGCCTCCTTTCCTATCACTTTCAAAACAATGTGCACAGATATAATGCGGTGATTCCGCTGCACTGTGCTATCGTTTGTGTCACAACTGGATGCAATGCTGTTAGATAGCAGAAAAGAAAGCAGCAACAGGGACGGGAGTGGCCGCTGGTGTGAGAGTGGTGGCTGGAAGAAGAGGCAAGACATTGTAGATCTCAGCAGGACATCTGCCTCTGCCAGCTATTGTAACCTAAGTAAAGGGCAGAATGAAAAATATACGAATTCCAGCAGGATCCTAATGCTGCCAGAAGATAATCTTGCAGTCATCTGATTGGGAAGGGGGTGGATTGAAGAGAAAAGCTGCAAGGCAAAGACACCTTCCCAGGCAAGACTTCTATGTTACTTAATCAGGAAAAGACACATTCTCTTTCTTTCTATGCAATTAATACACCCCCGGCTGACAAATCTTGATCTTAAGCTCCCATTCCATACCATTTCCCTTTTTTTATGCTGGGCATTGTACTACCAGTATAATACCCTGTGTGCCCAATTCTTTGGCACTTTAGGAGCTTGTTAATGAAGGATGACAAAACATTTAAATCTCTCTCCCTCTTTCAGCGCTTCCCCCCACTTTAAGTTATAGATCCTGGCAATGAGAAAGGGCACAATGACAGCAGCTGCAGTTCTGCTTGGGCTTGCACAGGCAATCTGAATGTGCCTTGGGAACAGTTAGTAATAAATTACACCAGGTAGGCATATTGCAGCTCTACATCAGTCACAGACAAGACAAACTACAGCCACTGCTTAACGAAGGCTGCGGTCACACCAGCAAAATGTTTCTCAGTTACTCCCCATGAATTTCAACCCCTTTTTTGGAGTTCAGACAATGCACGGCCATTATCAATTCTTTTGTTCCCCATCTGTGCTATCTCTGCATCAAATTCTGCCCACGGAAAGGCTTCTACTTTTTTTTTGTTACGGGATTCATCATGCAACAACTATAGTGGTGTCCAGTGTGTTTTTTCTGGCAAGCCACTTTCTGTTCCTTCAGCCAGTGATGATGTCTGCCTGCAATAAGTTGCTCTTTAAGTTCCTTTGATTCAAATGGGCTACTCCAGATGTGACTTCAGCATAGTAAGTCACAACTGAAGAAGGCTTCTTTGAATCAATAGAACTTATGGACACATTGACTTACCAACTCCACATTGTTCACCTTGTTTGAAACTTTGTTACAGCAGCATATTCTTCAGTTTTCCAAGCCGAGGCAAGTGTACAGCTCCTTTGCAATCTTTCCATTTAGGAATGCAATCTTGAAATCTAGGTCAGACTTGCATCTGATTGGAGGCTGCCATACTCAGGACTGTTCTTATAGTCCTGTGTATGACAACAGGAGCAAAGTTTTCATCCAAATCTTTTCCATAATTCTTCAGGAACTCTTTGACAACCAGTCTTTCCTTTTAACATTCTCCTTGTCCTTCTGCATCCTGTTTCATCTTGAAGACCCACTTGAACCCAATAGGTTTCTTGCTGGTGGTTGTGTTGGTTCAGGGTCTCATTCTTGTGATACCCTATGTTAATGCATGCATACTTGCTGTTATCACAAGAGGTTCTACAGTTTTGCACTATGGATCAATTTGTGCTTTGGAATCACCAAGCTTTACTGATGTCTATGGACTTATACCCATGAAATTATCCACACTTTTAAGCTCTTGATCTCTTGGTGCTGGTCTTTGACTATACGGAAATCAATTCAAACTCTTGATCTCCTGTAGCTTATGGGAAATCTTTTTTAAAACGATGATAGATAGGAGAGGTGGAAAATGACATATTTTATACATGAATAGTTTGTTGTACATGGTCCCATCATCTTCATGAAGAGGGACATGCAGAACACTGAACCTCCAGTGTTCCAATGATTACACATTACACTGCTTATTCAGATTCACAATGCTTAATTGGACACACCTGTGAACTTAATCTTCTTCCCCATTATCAGCATGATAGAGAGGCCCAGTTATCCTCTAGCACCTAGTGCTGTTGTGTTGTGACTAACCCAAAAAGCAGGGGTTGGCTACTGGGTCTAGGGACCCAGACACATTAAGCAGCAGCAGTTTTAGGACCTAGTGCAGTGGTAATTGGAGGACGAGGCACAAGTACAGTAGCAAGATTAGGACCCAGTAGAGCAGCAGCTAGAGGACCCAGCACTAAATGACAAAGGGCAGACATCCTTAACTAAGGGTGTTCGGGAGGGGCTTTCCATCCTGTCACCTGTGCTTGGCTTAGAAGAGGGTCCATGATCTGCCGTGGGCTGCTTGCAAGCAGCAAAAGCAAAAGTCAGTCATCAGTTCCTTGCTCCTGTTAAAAGCGAGCAGTGGCAGTCTTTTCTATCACCATGTTTCTTATCTATAGAACTCTCCAGTCGAGCCTCCTGCACAAGTGGTCTTTGCCTCCACTGAGGATGTTTTCCAGACAAAGGGGAGGAGAGACTTAGGGTTTTTCTCTGGTTACTGCCATGTTGCCAGGTGACCAGCTGCAAGTAGTTACTGATATCACTGTCAGCTAATTCCCTGACAGTGGCAGGAACTGCAACTGGAGGAACAGGGGTGGTAATGACAGGCCACACCTCTATGCCTAGTTGCTCTATTATTATTATTATTATTATTATTATTATTATTATTATTATTATTATTATTATTATTATTATTATTATTATTATTATTATTATTATTATTATTATTATTATTATTATTATTATTATTATCATCATCATCATCATCATCATCATCATCATCATCATCATCATCATCATCATTATTATTATTATTATTATTATTATTATTATTATTATTATTATTATTATTATTATTATTATTATTATTATTATTATTATTATTATTATTAACATACAAACACCACCGTCCTGCTTGATGCATGGAAGGTGAGGGAAACAGTTATTTTTTACATAGGAAACAAATGATTAGAACAATAAGAGTGTAGGCTATGGAATCATGATGGATGAAAATGATGTTTTCTCAGATTCAATGATGTTTACTCTCCAGTTGATGCCTAACATGGGAAGCTCATGTTCTGATGGGGGGGGGGGTTGTAGCAGCTCTTATCCTAAAATTTTGTGAGAAGTACCCTACTGCTAATATTCACCCTGGCACCAGAGTTGCAAAAGCTGAAGTAGGACCAGGGTGGGCAACAGAAATGGAGAATACTGTGGTGACATCAGAAGGTCTAGAAGAACACATAGCATTTTTTTAGCAAGTTGTTCATAATTCACCCTGTGTCCCAGTGATACCACAAACCCTTGTTTTACCTTTCCTGCTACTGAAAGAAAGAACTGACAAACACACAAAAAAGTGTAATATATTAGTTCTTCCGGGATCGGGGAGTATTGATAAAACCATCTACTATAATGAAAACTGGAGCTGTCACTTTCTCAGTGCCCTGACACTTTCCAGAGGGAAAAAGTGTGAGGAGGAATGTATCAGTTTTTCAGTGTCTGGATCTCTGGGTCTCCCAGATCTGAATCATTAATAAAACTCTGTGCTTTGTTCCCAAATGTCTTCCAAATCAGCCCAATTTCAGCATATTCAAAGCACAGCTCTCAGTGTTGCTAGGCCTCAGGCTTTGGCTATGAAATCTCTGGGAATGGAATATTGCTGACTTGGCAACTCAGATCTCACTTTACGTTACAGCTCACAATATTAAAAAGAATAGAATCATCATCATCATCATCATCATCATCATCATTAAAATACAATTAAACTATGCACAGATCAAAATACAATTGAATATTTAAAAGAAAGTAAACATTAAAAAATATTTTAACTTTAAAATGCATTCAGGACTCAATCATGTTTGGTAAAATACAGATCATCCACAGATGCACAAGAAGGTTTACACTTGTCCAACTTTTGGCTTAGAAAACTGTTCATGTTCCTTTACAGTAATGCATTTCCTTTTCACTGTGCACTATAGCTTTCACCAATATTTTAAAAATCCTGGAGGAACACTTTAGAAGTGATTTGTTCTGCTTTGTTTGTTAAGGACGAAATTCAGACTTACACACTCCCATGTTGAGGCCGGAGCGGCTGCTCGGTCCCTCCCACAGTGGCCAGGAGAAAAGATGGTGAGGGGCAAAAGGGTCTTTGGGAGGCCCACGCCTCGCCAGACGGTGCTGCCCCCATGGGGAATTGGCTGGCACAGGGTAATGGATGGGGGCCTCCTGCCAGCGGACCTGAAGGACGGGGTTTCCAAGCCAGTCTGCCAGCACTGTTTAAACAGGGCAAGCTGGGGCAGGGAGCCTCAGTTTGCTGGAACACAAGTTCCCCAACCCTCACATCCTATTTGGTTGCATTACCGTCCTGGGGCACACACGGACATTTGGAATCTCGTTTGTTGGGTTTGTTAGTTTATGTTGTTCAATTGTCACAACTTGGCAGGCATTTTCAGGCATCGGGATGGAGCCAACCAGTTGTTGGACAGCAGGCAGGGACCTGCCTGCCCAGGTGGGGGAGAAATGCTCACATGGAAACCAGGGCTGGGGAGGAGCTGGATCTGCCCCAGCTTTGGGGAGATTTGCCCCCACCCCAGGTGACAGGGGAGCCACAGAGTGGCATGTGTTTGTGTGACCTCCAGAGGGAACTGCCACCCCCAGAAGTCTCTCAAAGAGACAGTGGACTTGCATTGGGGGGGGGGCATTCAGGTTGCCCGATTACTGTAGGCAGATCCAACCCAAGGCTTGGCCAGGGTGACTGCTGCAGTGACGGATAAGAGTTGTGGCCTCTTTTTCTCCAATTATGATATGTGTATCAGCTATTCTAGGCCCAACTAGCTTATCAGTAGGCCATCAAGTGCCAGCTCAGCACTAAAAATGAAAGCCTCCAAACGTAGAAGCCTTAATACTAGCTCAAAAAACAAAACAAAACAAAAAACAAACAAATTTTGTGGTTTTTTTTTAAAAAGAAAAGAAGTTGAACTTATGTCACTCTTTGTCCCTGTTAGTACTGAGACAAGATTTGCATCATCTGATTTGTAGGAATCCTTCCTTTCACCCCCCCCATAACATCAGTGTCTAATGAGGTGCTTACTAGAAAAATCCGTCTAGAAGAGCCCTATCCTGTAGTCCCCTAAGGCTTTCTTAATTTGGAGAGAGAGACAGAGAGAGAGACACACAGAGTTTTAAATACCACCAGAACTATTTTCAAGCCTGGTTATTATTCCATCCTTAAAACACATCCTTCCCTTTCTTTCAAGCATGGCTAGAACAATATTTAATCTGTGCATATAACATTTCTCCAGAGGGCTCTTTTAATTATTTGCTTCACCTTTTCCTTCCCCCACAGGTTTAAGAGAGAGTCATATTCAAATTTTAGTTAGCATTGACAGATTCCATAGTAAGGAGAAGAAAGGAAAGGGATAAATGCCATCTGCATTTTAACACAGACATAATTTCTATATTTGGAAACAACATCAAAGTATTACAGTTTCTCTCTCCGGGAGCAAGGAGTGATATTCTCATTTGTTCAGAAGAAGCTTGCAAAGTAATGAGATGAGCTGTACAGAAGAAAAAAAGGGAGAAAATAAGGAGTTATAATCACTCTGTTCCTCTGTCAATCATTTGTTGTGTATCTAGTGATGTTATTGTGATAAAACTGCTTCTTTTACAGTTAATCCCACCAACCGGGAGCCATAAGTGTTCACTCGGATACTGTCCAATTACAAGCAACAATATTGTGTTGTGATCTAAAATATAAAGGGATAAATATAAAGGGAGTGGTGTTGTGTGATTATTTCAGATTTGGAAGCATTTTTTTAGAAGTCACATTTCTAAAACAGAGTCCACACTGCATGTCTCAAACAATTAGAACCTCGCTCCTTAGTAGAGAATTTAGGAGATAATATGGTGAACCTTACTCCTTATGGTCTACAGCCCCTGAAAATTCTCTCAACCACCAGTCACTGGCCATGGAATCAAGATGACGGAGAACAACAGAGGTATCACTATACCCAGGAGAATCCTGAACTTTCCCGCAGGCAGACAGGCAACCTCTCTCTCTCTCTCTCTCTCTCTCTCTCTCACACACACACACACACACACACACACAGAGAGAGAGAGAGAGAGAGAGAGAGAGAGATTTAAAAACTATAAAAGCTTTATATATTGTTGAGTTTTGTTGCTTTTGAATGAACAAGGCACAACAAACCATTAAAAAAACTCCCTCAGAAGATGGTTACATTGCTTTTAAAAAACTGTATTTAATTTAGATTTAGCCTCTTTCGAATCGCTGCCAAGATGGGTGAATGTGTAAAAATGGATGCATGTGTAAAAGCAGATTAATTTGACAAGGAATCATGTTCTTTGGAGCAACCGGGAGTTGTGTTGTTGTTTCTTTTACTCCTCTGCATTTATTTTAATGTGGATGTGGAATCGACTCATTTAAATTGATTCCCCCTATGTGAATGCCTCTGACCACGTTAATCAGCCACTTGTCCCTGCTACTATTGTGTTCAAAACAAGTGGTGGTGGGGAGACGTCCGGCCAACAAGCAGCCTGAAGGAGCCCCCTGTCACTCGCTTGCCCAAATCTTCTTCCCGTCCCAAGCAGGGGGTGGGGGTTGGTTGGGGGAACACGTGAGGCAAGATCAACCCAAGGAGGAATCTCTTCACCAAGCCAGCACGCAAACCTCAGAATTGGCTATTGAAAGGGAGGGAGGGAAACAATGCTGCCACTTCTCTCTGGCCCATCCCATCCAGCCAGTTTCAGCCCATATCTCCTCCACCCTGGCTGTGTGTATGTGTGTTTGTGTGTTTGTGATGTGTGTCAGCTGCCTGTCACCTCTGGGCTGTCTTGCACTCATCAGGCACTCATAATGCACTGCTGTGCACGTGAAGGCTTTCCTAGCTCTGGCTTGCTCGGATGTTTCCTGTACTTCCCTCCTCACACACACACACACACACACACACACAGAGAGAGAGAGAGAGAGAGAGAGGGGGGGGGTATACACACATGCCCATCTTCCTCTCTGAATTCCAGCCTTGGATTGGAGAGAGAACACATACATCTGGCAATAGTGTCCCTTCAAAAACATCACATTAAATATGTGTTTCATATTTAACTGCAGTACAAACACCACATGACACCATGTGACTCAGAGTCAATTTAAATTTAGACCGACATAATATTCTACACTATTGTTTTCATGTAAACAGGCCGTCAGACAGCTAGTCATCAAGGGAAAGGCTGCCTTATTACCAATTCCATTTTATCGGAGGAACCAAATAGGTGTGCTCCAAGGCCTCTGTTGCTTTTATTTGGAACTGGGTACAATAAGTTGTCTGCCTTGCAGTAATTACTATCACACTAAATTCCTTTCATGATAGGCACACACATTTAGTTTTTAAGTGACAAAGCAGAGCTGGAACTTTGCAGGAGTTCTCAGAAGGGAAGAAGATGAGTTTTCACCACCAGAAACCAACCAATTAGCCAGCCTTGAATCATCTGACAATTCCATTACCTTCATTGCCATTCTATGATAAGAATTTCCATACCTGCATATAGTATAACAAGACAATCTCCACAGCAATGCAGCACAGTGGCCTGGTTGATTTCTCTTCCATTGTTCTTGAAAGTAGTCTAAGGCTCTTGGATGAATATCAGTCTCAAAGGTAACTCTATACCATGCCTGTTTAATTTGTCATCCATCAAGTGATTTGTGGCTCAGCAGCTGAGATACTCAGGTTGTTCACTTAGACTTAGCAAAGAACACTTTGCTTTGTTACCTTCCCCCACTTTGGAACTTTAAATATTTTGATTAAGTATCAGTTGTCAAATACTTTTGATGTTCTTGAGAATGCTCAGAAATATATGGACCAACATTCTACTACTGGTGCCACCTAGAAGTAGCCACATTGGGTGTTTAAGCATTAAATGGATCTACTCTAGTTGGGAGTAGTAGAAAGATATTGGCTATAAATTGCAGTAACTAAGACTGAAGAAGCTGCTGGGGTGAGTAGCAAAACGTTTCAGCCTAACAAGAAAGAAGTCCAGTTGCCATGACTCAACTTCCAGATAGAGTAATTATTTGTCTTTTATAACTCCAAGTTGTTCTTAGCTGGTACTTGACAATCCCTTTGCCTTGAAGTCTCAAGCGCACAGCAAAACGTACTGCTTATTTTTATCTTGGTCAGCTGTCAGCTGTGGCTGGTAGACTGCCTTTGGCTTTGTGAGCTCACAAATCGTGCAAGTCTAGTTCAGTAGATATTTCAAATCATTCGGCATACAAATATTCAGGGGAGGGTACAGAAGGGGACAACATTTTTCCTGCATATTATAACTATGCTGCTTTATCTCCTGGGTGCCTGTAATAGATTTTAGTTGGAGAAATCTTTATCTCTTCTTTTGCCAAAGGGAAGATCTGGGCATTTTGTAGGAGAAAAGACCACAAAATGGGCACAATGGATAGTTTTTGAAGCAGTAATAGGGAAATAGGGTTGAAATCGCTGCTAGGGGAATATGATTGGAGATAACAAAACAAAACGATATCCCAGTCATCACAGAAATGATTATTTTGCTAAATATAAAGTGAGCCATATATGCCGAGGCGTGTACATAACCATGACATCAATCAGGAATTTGATTAAGCAAGCTTCTTTAGCTGAGTCCTTTTAATTCCACAATCTTTTATTTTATATGCCATTTAATTAAATTGTAGTGCTGAGTTTGGAAAGTATTGCTCAGCTCCGTAAAGCACAAATAAATGATAAAAAAATGTTTTATTTTCCTGAAGCAGAAAATTTAATGTGCATGCAGATTTTTAACAATAGATAATGGAGCTGTGTTCACTTACAAAAATACTTCCAGCAGTCTCACTGGGATAATAGGGGAATGATATTGATTGTCTACCATTGTAATCCCACCAGTCTCCTAACAACAGAGGGAGAAGACACTCATAAGATGGAGGGGAGCATTTGTCCGTTCCTGTAGGATGGTCATGTGTCCTATTTTCAGAGGTCAGTCCTTTGTGTGAAAGGCTGTCAGAAGTGGCTTCTGTCCAAATGGTGTTTCAGGTAAACTGGTTTAAAGGTAAAGAACAATCGGATGGGTGAGGAGGAGTCATAAATTGTACATCAACCATCCATGCTGCAGCATTTTGGACCCAATGAGGTTTTTAAACATTTTCCAAAGGTGGCCTCACATAGAGTCCATTACAGTAATCCATACAGGATGTAACTAAAGCACATGTCATTGTGACTAGATCAGAGAGAACTGCTGGACAGGCTCAGTGGTTTAGGAATCTGGTTGTAAGTTTGATTCCCTGCTGTACTTCTTTGACAGGGGCTGGACTCAATGATCTATGGGATCCCTTCTAACTGTGCAGTTCTGTGGTGGTGGTGGTGATATCTCAAGGAATGAGCATATCTAGGACATCAGTTTTAGCTGTGCAAATGCACTTTTAACTGCCACAGAGATCTGGACATCCAGGCTCAGGGCAAATCCAGAAGCATGCCCAAGCTATGAACCTCTGTTTTCGGGGGGAGTATAGCCCCATGCAGCATAGGTCTGCCCTACCACTGATTAGGAGCACCTCTGTCTTGCCTGGATTAAATTTCAGTTTGTTCACTCTTATCCAGTCCATTACTCTAGCAGTCACCGATTTAGAATCAAAATAGCTTCCTCAGATTTAGATGAGCAGACAACAGGACATTAAAAATATATATGCCTATATTGCCCCCTATGGTCATTTTTTTCCTACCTAATTGACCATCCCATATTTATTTCATGCTGCATCTGTGATTATATCATCTTACTAAAAAAGATAACCACCATCTGTGAATGGAGAAAAAGAGATTGATTGATTGATTGATTGATTGATTGATTGATTGATTGATTGATTGATTGATTGATTGATTGATTGATTGCATTTATGGTCAGTCCTATACCAAAGGATCTCAGGGTGAGTTACAGAACCATAGAAAATTATTTAAAACACAAGATGTGTTTTGTACATGTGTCCCCCTAGAGAAGCTAATAAAATGAAGGGATGGGGGATTTAATTCCAGGAAAACAGTACCAAAGGAAAATTTAAATATCATATCCCCCCAGTGCCCCAACTAATTAGCAAATTGTTAGCTAGTCAACATATTAGCAAGCTTTAAAGAGGCAGCAAATCGTGACCACATTTCTCTCACATTACAGCTGCAATGTGCCTTTTTGTTGAACATTTAAATTTAAAAACAATGGGTTCTGCTGTAAATAATTTTTATGATAACAACAATTTCTATTTAAAAATAATAGGCAGCATCGCATTATTGCAGCACTTGCCGAGAATTACTTTTCCGTTTTTAATTTACTTCAAGGGCTTGTGAAATTTGTTTATTCGCCCTTGAACAATTACCCAGCTGAAGAGTTAGGTAATGGGAAATGATCTGTAGAAGTAAAGAGTTCTCATTTCTCTCAACCTCTTTTTTGTTCCTGAGACTTTTGGAGATGGGCAAATATTTATTTACTGATTACCTATATTTGGAACCCTACTTTCATGCAAATAACTGAGAATGAAATTTCACTGTCATACAATAGCTCTCTGTCACAGGGCAAGTAAGGAGACAGAAATTTCTTCATATGGCGAGCTTCTAAACTGAATGGATGTTTTAAATAAGCTTTTGAAACATCACAGTTGTAGGTCAAAGTTTGGGACACATACACACACATCTCAAATGGCTAGAAAAGGAGCATCTTGTACCTTCGTAATTATAGGTATGGATGGGAAAATCTGATAGTTTTAATTTCTCATGTATTTAATGATTTTGCATATACAGTGGTGCCTCGTATAACGAGTGCCCCGTTTAACGATGAATTCGCATAGCGATGGCATTTTTGCCATCGCTTTTGCGATCGTATAACGATGTTGCCTATGGGGAAAAATCGCTTTGCGATGTTTTCCCCATAGGCACCATTTTCCCCCAGCTGAGCGGCGGGAGCCTCCGAAGGAGTGCTCCCGCAGCTCAGCTGGGGGAAAATGCCTGCGGTGGCCTCGGAAGGACCCTTCCGAAGGGTCCTTCCGAGGCCACCGCTGGGATTCCCCTTCCCCGCGGCTGGCTTCCCCGGCCATGGTCAGACTTTCAGGAGTCCGACCATGCATGGGGTAGCCTGCCGCGGGTGGGATCCAAGCCGCGGGGAGAGGGTGGGGGGATCCGGATGGATCCCACCACCCTCCCCCCACGGCCTGAGGAGGGTGGGAGGCATGGCCGGACTCCTCGCCAGGCACCGCGGCTCCGATCCGATCTGAGCCGCGGTGCCTGCCAAGGAGTCCGGCTATGCTTCCCACCCCACCCCCACCTCCTGCGGCTTGAGAAGGGTGGGAGGCATGGCCGGACTCCTCGCCAGGCACCGCGGCTCCGATCCGATCTGAGCCGCGGTGCCTGCCAAGGAGTCCGGCTATGCCTCCCACCCCCACCTCCTTCGGCTTGAGAAGGGTGGGAGGCATGGCCGGACTCCTCGCCAGGCACCGCGGCTCCGATCCGATCTGAGCCGCGGTGCCTGCCAAGGAGACCGGCCATGCCTCCCACCCACCCCCACCTCCTGCGGCTTGAGAAGGGGGAGGCATGGCCGGACTCCTCGCCAGGCACCGCGGCTCAGATCGGATCGGAGCCGCGGTGCCTGGCGAGGAGTCCAGCCATGCCTCCCCCTTCTCAAGCCGAAGGAGGTGGGGGTGGGGGTGGGAAGCATAGCCGGACTCCTTGGCAGGCACCGCGGCTCAGATCGGATCGGAGCCGCGGTGCCTGGCGAGGAGTCCGGCTATGCCTCCCACCCACCACCCACCTCCTGCGGCTTGAGAAGGGTGGGAGGCATGGCCGACTGTGCTTGCAGCAGCGGAAGAGGTGCCCGGTGGAGGAGAAGGCAGGAGCCGATCTGTCATTTCTCCTCCACCGGGCACCTCTTCTGCTGCTGCAAGCACAGTCGGGGCAGTCCTTTGGGAGAAGCCGGGCTGCTCCGAAGAAAGGCAGAAGCCCATCCGATCTCCCCTCCCAACCATCGGGAGCAGCGGGAGAAGCTGCCCGGTGTGGAGGGGGGGGAGATCGGATGGGCTTCTGCCTTTCTTCGGAGCAGCCCGGCTTCTCCCAAAGGACTGCCCCGACTGTGCTTGCAGCAGCAGAAGAGGTGCCCGGTGGAGGAGAAATGACAGATCGGCTCCTGCCTTCTCCTCCACCGGGCACCTCTTCCGCTGCTGCAAGCAACTTCGGGGCAGCCCTTTGGGAGGAGCCGGGCTGCTCCGAAGAAAGGCAGAAGCCCATCCGATCTCCCCCCCTCCACACCGGGCAGCTTCTCCCGCTGCTCCCGATGGTTGGGAGGGGAGATCGGATGGGCTTCTGCCTTTCTTCGGAGCAGCCCGGCTTCTCCCAAAGGACTGCCCCGACTGTGCTTGCAGCAGCAGAAGAGGTGCCCGGTGGAGGAGAAATGACAGATCGGCTCCTGCCTTCTCCTCCACCGGGCACCTCTTCCGCTGCTGCAAGCAACTTCGGGGCAGCCCTTTGGGAGGAGCCGGGCTGCTCCGAAGAAAGGCAGAAGCCCATCCGATCTCCCCCCCTCCACACCGGGCAGCTTCTCCCGCTGCTCCCGATGGTTGGGAGGGGAGATCGGATGGGCTTCTGCCTTTCTTCGGAGCAGCCCGGCTTCTCCCAAAGGACTGCCCCGACTGTGCTTGCAGCAGCAGAAGAGGTGCCCGGTGGAGGAGAAATGACAGATCGGCTCCTGCCTTCTCCTCCACCGGGCACCTCTTCCGCTGCTGCAAGCACAGTCGGGGCAGCCCTTTGGGAGGAGCCGGGCTGCTCCGAAGAAAGGCAGAAGCCCATCCGATCTCCCCCCCTCCACACCGGGCAGCTTCTCCCGCTGCTCCCGATGGTTGGGAGGGGAGATCGGATGGGCTTCTGCCTTTCTTCGGAGCAGCCCGGCTTCTCCCAAAGGACTGCCCCGACTGTGCTTGCAGCAGCAGAAGAGGTGCCCGGTGGAGGAGAAATGACAGATCGGCTCCTGCCTTCTCCTCCACCGGGCACCTCTTCCGCTGCTGCAAGCACAGTCGGGGCAGCCCTTTGGGAGAAGCCAGGTGGTGGGGGAGAAGGCAGGAGCCGATGCCGTCTTCCCCCCCTCCCCCGAGGCTTCTCCCAAAGGGCTGCGCCCGATAGTGGGGGAGAAAACCGGATAATCCATTCCTATTGGAACGGATTATCCGGTTTTCAATGCATCTCTATGGGAAAACACGTTTCACTTAACGATGTTTTCCCATAGCGATGTTTTTTTTGGAACCAATTAACCTCGCTATGCGAGGCACCACTGTATTGTCATATATGAGATGGAAATAACTTGATTTATTTTTTAGAAAATGAATGTGTATGAAAGCAAAACTGCCATACTTCGCTATCCAGGCCCAGGACTTTGAGGTTTGAAATATCTGGGTTTGAATATTCAATTATTTCCTGAGCCCCACTGATCTGTATGTTGTATGGCTGCTCTGTGTGAGCTCAGCGCTTCTTCTGGTTTAGTTACCTTTCCAAAGGTAATGATCAAGGATCATGGTGTCATTAAAACAAACAATTATAAAATTTCTTAGGCCAAATCTATATTTACCTTTGCCTCACAATAAGGTCTCTTACAAATAGAATCAATTTAGAAATCACATGGTACAGTGCTGCCTCAATTTACAAACTTAATCTGTACCAGAAGATGTTCGTAAGTCGAAATGTTTGTAAGTTGAAGCACCATTTCCTGTTGAAATGCATGAGAATTGGATTCATCCATTCCAGCATTTTTTTAAAAAATACCAAAAATAAAAATAAAACACTGCAAGCCCCCATAGGAACTCGATGGGTCTGCAAAAAACAAAATAAGTAAGTCCCACGCTGGGACTGCAAAAATAAAATCACCAAAAAACAAAAAACAAAGCACAGAAACATAAACCCCCAGCCCAAACCCACCACCCTCTGATCACACTCACTCCCCAGCCAGGCTCAGCCTCCCAGGCTTCCACCGCTGCTGTGACCATCGCTGCCGGGAGGCCTCCTGGGCTTCCACCACTGCCTGGAGGCTTTCAACGCCACTGCCCAACCCAGGTTTCAGCCACTGCTGCGGTGGTTGCGGTGGCGGTGGAAGCCCAGAACAGGCAGTGGCGGTGAAATCCCGGGAGGCTTCCCAGCGGCGGCAGCAGTGAAAGCCCAGGAGGCTGAGCCTGGCTGGGATGGTCCGGTGGCTCGCTTCCCAGCGGTGGCAGTCACGATGGTGGCGGAAGCCCGGGAGATTGAGCCTCCCTTTTCTAATTGTTGGGGTGAAAGAGCTACAAAGCAGCAGCCTCTTCGCCACCAATGATTTGAATTTCCAGCCTTTTCCCCCTGCCTTTTTCTGTTTGTACGTCCACAAGTCAAAGCAAAATTTTGTAACTGGAGCTGTTCGTAAGTCGAAATGTTTGTAGGTAGGGGCATTCATAAGTTGAGGCACCACTATATTTGGATCAGTTTGTGCGCCCCCTTGGGAAAATTTGTAAAATGTTTTAAAGCTGTGTTGTATCTTGGCTACACTAGCTTTTAGAATCATTTCATTTGAGGATTGCTCACCCTGCCTTCACGCTGGCTACTTGTGCCAGCTGCTGTGGTGTGATGAGGGAGAGAGACGGAAGGCCAAGTTGCTTGTCCCTTTAGAAAGCTTGGCTGCTTCTGTTCCTTTAAGAATGCTCCAGGTGTTCCCATTGTACGCACAGAATACACCACAGAAATGAAGAGTGCCCGGCTTTTCAATGGTGCAAAAACACTGATCCAAGCATAGATCATCCTGGATCAATATCATCTTAACATGGATCTGCCACAAAACATGATCAAACCCAATAGGTTATATCCACAGAATACAAGAGAGAAATGAGGCATGATTGGCTTTACAGTGGTGCAAAAACACTGATTGAAACCTGGATCATCCTGAATCCATATGATTTTAACATAGAATCTGCCTCAGAACACTGTTAAACCGCTGTACTGCAGCTAAAACTGTGCTCACGACCTGGGGTTCAAATCCCAGGTAGACAGCTCAAGGTTGACTCAGCCTTCTATCCTTCCGAGGACGGTAAAATGAGTACCCAGCTCGCTGGGGGGGGGGCAATGTGTAGCCTGCATAATTAACTTGTAAACCGCCCAGAGAGTGCTTGAAGCGCTATGGGGCAGTATATAAGCAGCACGCTTTGCTTTGCTTTATAAGCTCCATTTGTACTGACAGAATAAATCACAGAAATGAGGAGTACTGGCCTTTGCAGTGGTCCAAAAACACTGATCCAAGCATGGATCCTCATGGATCCACATGATTTTGACAAGGGATCTGCACCAAGCCACCATCCAATCTGTGGGAAGAGATGGTGCCTATAACTGAGATTGCTCTGAGGACAATCCTCCATAAAAATATTGTGCATCCATATGGATCTGTGCCTCTGATCTATTTTTTTTTTTTTTGCTCCTCCTACCTTGCACTGGATTGGCTATGTACTCCCTTTCCTTTCAGGCTTCCTGCCCCTTCAATCTCTCCTTCCTTCCCCCCTACCCGCAGCTCTTGTTGCTTATGCCAACTCCATGACCACCTCTGCTGGTTACCCAAAGGCACACTTTGCAGTGACAGAGGTTTTTTAAAATGCAGAATTGATTGGGGTTCATTTGCATACTAAAATAAAGGACCCTCTGGTGGCCCAATATTTTACCTTACTTTCCAACCAGAAAGCATGCTTCTCTAGCAAATTAATCCATGTTTCTATTTACATGATGTAGACACCTTATTTCAAATCATTTTTTAAAAAGCAGAATGTGATACAACAACCTTTCTTTCAGTCAGTGGGAATCACGCCCTTAGAAGCGACAAATATTTATTTATTTATTTATTTATTTGATTTTTACCCCACCCCTCTAGACAACATCTACTCATCCTAAATAATAAAGGATGGAGTATAATATGTTGGTGGGGAACACAGTTGAAATTGCAAGTACAGTGGACCCTCGACTTACAGACGGCTCGACTTACAGACTTTTCGAGTTACAGACTTCTCTGGCCGCAAAATTTAGGTTCGACTTGCAGCCGGAGAATTGACCTACAGACCAGAAAAAACCAAAATGGAACAAAAATGGAACAAAAACGGCCAGTTACGGGATTAATCAGTTTTCAATGCATTGTAGGTCAATGGAGACTCGACCTACAGACTTTTTGACCTGCAGCCACCATTTCAATACAGATTAATTCCATAAGTAGAGGGTCCACTGTAGAAGGGAAAGGGCTGGCGCGCGCGAGGGGCGCTTTCACGCCATTGAGCCCCGCGCGTGGTTTGCTCCCTCTGCTCCGGCGGTGACGTGGACAACCTGGGGGCCTCGCGAGAGTTGGGGCGAGAGCCCCGCTTATGTAAAGGAGCGCTGTGCGCAATTGGGCCTCTTTCGTTTTCGGCAGCCTTGGAGACAGCATCGCTGGAGCTTGGGCGGCTGAGGACGGTTTGGGGAGTGGTGGCTTGGTAGCTCCCTCCCCGAGGTTTGAGGGTAGTTGCAGGGTGGTGAGCGTGGCGTGTGTGGGTGCGCGTGTGGGTGAGTGCGAGTGGGTGAGTGTGTGACAAGGGGAAGAAGAGTAGGCGACGGGGCGAGAGTCGGGCGGTGCACCCTCCCCCCCCGGTGGTTTTTTGTTGTTGATCGGCTGCCCCCCCTGCCGTCGCGATTCGGGGCGGCTGGGGGTGCCGATCAGAGGGCTTGGAGTGGGAGGCCATCGGCCCGAGGGCTTCGGCGGGGACACTCCCAAAGGAGGCCGCTTGGCTGCGGATTTGCGCGGGGGGGATTGTGTGGCTTGGGCGGCCAGCTCATCAGCTGATCGGCGGCCATTCCGCGGTTGCGGCGGCGCTGCTCGGCTGCGGTGGATTAGTCAAGGAGGAGGTTTTGAGGTTTAAGGGCTGGTGATAGCCCTGCACGGCACGCAGTGGGAAGAGTGGGGACCGAGGGACAGGTCTTGGTCCTGAGTTGTTGGGTGACGGGAGGGGGGAATTTTGTTGACGGGTCTCTTTTGCCCCCCCCTGCCCCTCCACTTACACCCCCTCCCCCATTCTGTGTGAAGGAAGAGCTCGGGTCAGGGGTATTCTTGGGCCTTTATTCGGACTGGGTGTGCAGGCCATCCTGGGCTCTGTGGCGTAGGTTGGTAGGGTGGTGCCCTGCGGGTTTTTCACAGGTTTCGCTTTTAGGAAGAAGGAGGGTTGCCTGGCTTGGAGGCCATTTTGTGCATGGTTAGGGCCGCATGGTTTGGGTACGGCAGCCATTTTGGTTTAGGTTTCCCTTTCAATTCCGAAGGGCAGAGGCTCAAGGTCTGGAATAGGGGGAAAATTACTGCGTGAACGCACAGACAATAAAAAATAGACTAAGTGAATTCATATTGATACAATAACTGTAGAAGTTCTAAAAATAATAATAATAATAATAATAAAAAGAAAAAACACAAAGGAAGGAAGGAAGGGAAGTGTGCAAATATAGGCGAGAGGACAGGATTTGGGCTAGTTAGGGTACACATAGGGAAGACCTGGTTGGCGTTGCCTGGTTGGTAGGGACAGGGCGAGTGATAATAATGCCGCCAAAGAAGGGAGGTGGATCCAACAAAGGTAAGAGTAGGGCTAAAAAGCGGGCTGTTCCCCAAGTGTCCCCGCCGCAGTCGTCGTCTGATGATGAGTCATTGGCGATGCTGAAGGAATTGCAGGCAAAAATGGCGAGTTTAGAGGCCAGGGCGGCTGAGAGGCAGGTTCCTGTGGGCAACGAGGCTACACCACGTCGTTCGGTGCGGGAGACACGGGGACGCCGCAGGGCCGAAATAAGAGCAATGACTATTGAGCTAATGCAGCGTTTTGATGCACTTGATTCTGAGCAGGGGCGGAACCCTGAGGGGCCGGAGATGGAGCAGGACCTGGAGGCGACGCCGGTTGGTGCTGACAGGAGGAAAAGAAAGGGCGATGTGTCGGGCACTCAGGATCCAGGAGAAGGAACGTCTTACGAACAGGAGGCTCGTGAGGAGATTCCTTATAGCGGTGGAGGCGCTGTGGATGCTTCGGGTGACGCAAGGCGGATTGCAGGTGAGTATGAGACCTCACACAATACAGCTAGTCAGGCTGCACAATGGCCATGGACGGGAGGCTTGCAACAGTCAGGAGTACCATTGAATACCTGTGCAACACCGGGTATGGCATGGCCTGGCAGCTGGTGGCCCCCTATGGGGCCGCAGTGGTTTGGATGGGGTATGCCTATGCAACCCTCCTTGCATAGTACACCAGCAGACGAGGGTAAGCGAGGGGCTACACAACAGCATCCATCTGTGCCGAACACGGGATATAACACGGTTCCTATAGCATCTATGCCTTACACAGATTACAGTACGCCTCTGGGTGACCATTTGACGCCTGCAATTAAGGAGCGGATTTGGAGAGGCGATTTCATTGATTTCTATGACCTGCTTAACCGGGAATTTGAAGTCAAGGAAATCGACAAGGATGATGAGAAGTTAAAGGAGAAACATAGACGTAAAAGGCCAGACAGGAACTGGACCAATTGGGTCACGGGGTTCACCATATATGCAGGTGTGTTGGTTAAAATGCAGCCTTGGAAGGCTTCTGCCTTGTTTCAATACTTTGATATTATGCGACGGGCAAAGGCGGAGTTCGAGGGCCAGGCTTGGTTGCGTTATGATGAGGCCTTCAGAATGCGAAGTGCGATTCGACCAGAGTTACGCTGGGATGAGACACACCCGGGACTCTGGCTGCAACATATGTCACCGGCCAAAGCTACCTTAGGCGATAGATTTGACTGTGGGCATTTGAATTTAAAGTACTCGAGTGGTGCGGGTGCCCGCCAGGGGGCGGGGCAGGCGGTTCAACCCCGCCTGCCTTGCTTTGAGTTCAATAATAAAGGATCCTGCAATAAAGCCCAGTGCAGGTTCCGTCATGAATGTATTGGATGTGGGGGAAAACACCCGCGAAGCAGCTGTTTTAAAGCAGGGGGGCAGCGTCAGAACAGAGCAGGGGGACAGCAGAGGAAGCCTGATGGCGGGGGCGGAACTCCGGGAAAGGGGCCCCACGCCAGTCAGGGTTGAGGTATTACAGGCTGGTTTAGATGCATATCCCAACAGGGAGGATGCAGTGTATTTACAGTTAGGTTTTAAGTTTGGATTCAGGATTCCTGCAGCGGGGGTCAGGAAGGCATTTATGTCTCGGAACCTGAGATCTTTGAAGGGTTTGGAGGCGGTGGCAAAGGAAAAGATTGGTAAGGAGGTCAAGGAAGGCAGGGTGCTGGGGCCGTTTAAGGAACCACCCTTAGTTAACTTGAGGGTGTCGCCTCTGGGGATCGTGCCCAAGAAGGCTCCGGGTGAGTTTAGGCTTATACACCACTTATCTTTCCCGGAGGGGGAGTCGGTGAATGATGCCATCCCAGAAGAATTATGCTCAGTCCGCTATACGTCATTCGACGAGGCGGTAAAAATGATTAGGGGATGTGGAATAGGCGCTGAACTCGCCAAAGCTGATGTTAAATCGGCTTTTCGGATTTTACCGGTGCATCCAAATGATTTCAATTTGTTGGGATTTCATTTTCAGGGGCATTATTATGTCGACAGAGCCCTTCCTATGGGATGTTCTGTTTCATGTTCAACGTTTGAAAAGTTTAGCACGTTTATTGAATGGTGGATCAGGCAGAAGGCTGGATGTAGTGATACAGCTCATTACCTGGATGATTTTTTGTTTTGTGGAAGGGCAAACTCCGGGAGGTGTCAACGGTTGTTGGACACCTTCCGGGAGTTGGCGGGTGAATTAGGCTTACCGTTAGCAGAGGAAAAGACAGAAGGGCCAGCTACAAGATTGACGTTTTTGGGGATAGAGGTTGACACAGTTCAGCAGACCTCTAGACTGCCCCAGGACAAACTGTCCAACATTAGGAGGGTGATTGCTAGTTTGCGGCAGAAAAAGAAGACAACTCTGAAAGAGCTGCAGGAGGCAGCTGGCCATTTGAATTTTGCTTGTAAGGTGATAGCCCCGGGGAGGGCCTTTGTTAGGCGGCTTTGCAGCGCCATGTCAGGTTTGAGAAGGCCGTTTCATAAGGCTAGGGTCACTAAGGGGTTGCGAGAGGATCTTCGAGTTTGGGAGCAGTTTTTTGATCGGTTTAACGGGGTTTCTTTTTGGAGGTCGGAGATTAGACTTAAGGCAGAGGTTCAAGTAAATTCGGATGCGGCTGGATCCTTGGGGTTCGGGATTTATTACCGGGGTCGATGGTGTGCAGGAACTTGGCCGGAGGATTGGCATAGGCGGGGTATCACGAGGGATTTGACATTTTTAGAATTTTTCCCGATTGTGGGGGCCCTTTGGCTCTGGGCTGAGGAATGGTCCAACACGGTGGTTCATTTCTGGTGTGATAACCAGGCGGTGGTACATATTGTCAACAACTTGACATCAAGATCAGATAGAGTCATGCACCTGGTTAGAGCATTCACGTTAAGAGCATTGCGCTTCAATGTGGTGGTGCATGCCCGTCACGTCCCTGGCGTGGACAATAGGATAGCCGATGCTCTTTCGCGTCAACAGATCCACCGTTTCCGGGAACTGGCACCGGAAGCCAAGGATCTGCCAGAGGCTCTTCCGTCAGAAGTATGGCGGATTGGCGGGATGAAGCGACAAGAGCGATAGGTATGGCACTGGCCCCAAGAACATATAAAAAATATAAGGCGACAGGGCTCGAGTTCTCAGAATTTAGGAGGTTGAGACAATTAAGACAGGCATGGCCGGCACCGGTGGAGCACATTCAGCAGTTTATAGTTGACTTACACTGGAGGGGTTTGACGCCTGGCACCATAAAAGGCAAGATGGCGGCTCTGAGCTTTTATGCCAGGGCAAATGGCATTAAGGATACGTCAAATGACTTCAGAATCAGGAAGATGATCGAAGGATGGTCCAAGGAAAGGGGGAAGAGGAAGGACGATAGGACTCCCATATCGCCGGCACTTCTTAGTCGCCTTTGTGAGTGTTGGGGAAGGATTTGTACAGATAAGTATGAGGAATCACTGTTTCGGGCGGCTGCTTTATTGGCCTTTTTTGGGGCCATGCGAATCAGCGAGCTGGTAGCATTGGGCAAGAAGGATGTGTCGCGGAAAGCGTTGCAGCTGGAGGACGTGACGGTATGGGATGATCAGGTGAGGGTTAGGTTGAGGAGCTCCAAAACGGATCAGTATGGGTTCGGGTGTATGCTTATTTTGGGTCAGTGTAGTTTAGTTAGCATATGTCCAGTTAGAGCGATCAGGGAATTTGGGATTTTGCGAGGGACAGAGAGTGGTTATTTCTTTCAGCATAAGGATGGCAAACCTCTCACCAAGTACCAATTTTGGTCACTTACCGACAGGGCGTTGAAAAACATAGGGATTGGCAATATGAGGTTTGGGACGCATTCATTTCGAATAGGGGCAGCTTCAACGGCAGCCCTACTGGGGTATGATGCTGGTAAAATTAAAAGGTTAGGTCGATGGTCTTCTGGATGCTTTCGAAAATATATCAGACAACTACCTAACGTGTAGGCAGATGTTGTTTTTGTTTTTCAGATGGCGGGATGCGAGAGGTCCGGAAGAACGTCTTGATTGTCGGCCACAGTTACGTATTTTGGGCCGCGCGCTACGCGGCATCTTCCCACTGGGGAAGTGATTTAGGGCTTGGCGCCCGTGCATCCATTGTTTGGAAGGGCATGCGTGGCATGCAATGGGTTCAGTTTGGTAGAGTGGCCTCCTTTGGTAATGCACCCCCGGACATCTTGGTGGTGCATTTGGGGGGTAATGATTTGCCCCGATTGCCTGGAAAGGCTTTGATATTGGATATTTTAAGGGACCTGCGCAGACTACACGCATTATACCCAGCCATGCGGATAGTTTGGTCATCAATCATACCGCGATTAATTTGGCGTGGGGCGCGTGATATGTTTAAGGTTCATAAGGCTAGTCGCCGGGTCAATAAGGAAATTTGTGGAGGCGTCAGCAAATGCGGCCTCGGATCTGTGATTGATCACCACAGAATTCAGGTATCCAATATGAACTATTTTCGTAAGGATGGTGTCCACCTGTCTGACGCAGGTTTGGACGTATTTTTGGAGGATATTAGAGGGGGCCTGCTAAGGGAGCTCGGTGCTCTTGGTGGGTACATGGGACATAGACAAGGCTAGTCCTCATGTGTTGGCGGGTAGTGCGGGAATAACTGATTCGTCACGGTGTCTCCCTTTGCTAATTTGCATAAAATAAACAGCGATCCAGTCCTGACGGCACTGGGGATCGTGCGGTCACAGGGCCGAAGGTGACTGGGACGCTTGACCCCTTACGGACCAAAAGGTTATCAAATGCGATGGCTGGAGGTCCGGGGGGTTAGTGAAGGCCTTATAGGTTCCTCCTGTCGTGAGACAGCGGGAACCTGGGGTCTGGGACTCGCCCATTGACTTATAAGGAAGGATTTGGCGTTATTTCCCCGCACTACCGCAGGCCCCCTCAATTTTGGTATTGGTTTAATTGATTAAAATAAGTTCGTTAATAAAGTGTGGCCCATAGTTAAATCCAATAATGGTTGTCTCGCGTCTTCTTTTCGGGGCTGGGGGAGCAAGTGCTTTTCATTCTGTTAAATAATTCTCCACTCAACCGGATGCCTCAGACACAATAGGTACGTGCAGTATAGCAGTGGCAGTTGGAGAAAAATGAAAACCAGACAAATGCAGCCTCCTTCTGCATCCTCACAACCCAAACATGTTAATGCTATTGATGTGGAAATCCTGCTTGCAGAACAGACCTTCAGGCTGCTCTGTTAAGGTGGCAGTAGCCAGCAAATGGCACAAAAAAGGGCCAAATCTGCCTAGGGAGGTGAAAGAACCTTGCTGCTCCACAAGTTTTCCTCACAGCCATTTGTCTTCTCAAGACGACTCTGAACTGCAAACCATCATCAATCCGACATGCAGCAGAGTATCAAAATGTTTTTCAAAATTTGTAGAAACATAATTTGTGTGAAGTTGAAAATAAGTATAGGCTGCTTTCTTAGAGGCTTTTTTTGAGGGAGGGCAACCACACATTTTCTTCGAATTTTCTGTAATAGATATAGCATTTGTATCTCGAGTATGGATGCAGAATTGTTACAACCATTAACTGAAAATGATAACAAAATGAAAACTGTAGGAAAACAGGGAGAGTATAGAGTGTCCCAAAGTTAATTTCCTTTATACGAAAAGAATAAAGCAGGTCCTTCTCAAAGCCATGTACTGTACACAAATATATGTGCAACACCAGTTCACACAATCAACAAGGTGAAATATCTCACTGGTACAGAGGGAAATCTGATGGGGAGGGTTCTCAGAAACTTGCAGAAAATGAGAATTTTCATTTGTTTGTTTGCACTTGCCATATCTGCTGTCATCACAGGAAAGGGAACTTCCTCCTTGGTGTAACCTCAGCTTTGGAAGGACTCACTGTTCCTAAACAAATATCCTTGGCTCCTGATTTACAGTCCTCTTGGTGCCACATTAATGTACCTTTCATTGTAGATCACACGAGAATTGCAAATGGCAAAGAGTGATATATCCAAATTGCAATTCAACAAAATGCCCCCCCCCCAATTCATTTTGGATTAATTTCATTTTAAACAAAATGTGATGGCAACTCTGATCAGATTGATCATAGCAAGAAAACAAGTGCTGTTTCCTTGTCACTGTCAGCTTGTGTCCATGAAATTTTGGAAGTCTTATTAGGAAAGCTTCACTGGTTAAAGCTAAAATGGAAGCCTTTGTAATCAAATGTTTATGTGAATAATACAAATTATTTGTTAATTTTGGAAAACTGGATGTGACGGTAAGGATTTTCTTTACTTTGCAGCCTATGAATCATGATGATGACAGCAATTATAACTTCCATCTCAATATGTATTTTTATTTAAAAAAATCAGTGTTTACTCCTGTCATCTATGACCAATCACTTTACCTGCATTTTATGAGTTATGTAGCATAATTAAAAGATATAGAATGGAATAGTTTAATGTAGAGATTCATTAATAAAACTGTGTTTGCTAAGTGGCTTAATAAACATATGCTGAGCACAGTTATATTCCCACCAGGAAATGTAAAATGCTCTTTAAAACAGTGAAATTACCATAATTGACAGAACACAGATGCTGTTTAATAATCTAGTGATTGCACTCTCAATGGGAATGCTCATTAATTCTATTTTAAGGCATAGTGTGATTCACCTGTATTTCAGATCATTAGTATTGAAAGCCAGGTAAGCAGAACAGTTAATGATGCTAAGTTTGATGACTTTGCTATAGCAGGAACAATATTTAAAGTTTGGTAATAATAAGATGGTGTTTCCTTTTCCAGACAAAACAAATGGCTGCAAAACAAAATTTTGGTACATTTCTCAAATAATCTAGAATTCCTACTTTCATGCAGAGAGAAAAGCAATTTCCTGGATCTCTCCCCCCCCTCGAAACTTTACAGCAAAATGTAGTTTTGTATTCTGTGAAACAAAATCTATTTTTCCCCAGTTACTGAAGTTATTATGGATCCATGAATTATTTCATGGTGGACCAAAGGTCAGAGTAAACACTTTATATACTGCATGTTGGTGTGTGGGTGGGTGAGTACATGCATGTATTCACAAGCAAATTCAAAGCAATAATGAAAAAGGAAAAAACAAAATCCATTAGAGATTAACCCTGTTCTTTGGCACCCATCCCTGGTAAATGACGATCCCTACTTTGTCCCTGTTCAGCCTGCAGTCAGCTGATAGTTAGGGATATACTTTTTAAATGTTGTTAGTGTTCTCACTTGTGTATAATAGTCACAATTATTTATAGTTTAATGATGTGGTGGATGAAAAAGTACTTCCTCTCATCTGTCCTGAAGCTCTTGGTTTCAACGTATCAGTTCTTGGAAAGCTAAAATCTAAATATAATTCCTACTTCTTAATCATTACAGTGTGTTTACAATTATCTCTTGCAATTACCTGTTACAATATTGAAAAGTTAATTTAAGTTACCTGCTCTGTTGCTTGTTACTTTTCATTACTTGACGGAGGAAGCATTAAGATTGAGAAGAGTATGGCACCGAAGTGGGGGGGGAAATGCATCAAAATTCCCATTAAAAGTGACTTTGAAGGTGACTAGAACACATTGCCCAAATAAAGCTATTTTCTACTTGCACATTAGGTTTTTAAATATTATTTCATTAAACATTAGTTATTCTAAGAAGTTTTTTAAAAAAACTATAAGTAACAATGTTGCCTGTAACTTGGTACTTCCAAGCTGTTCACTGGCTTATTTCACCCACAAGTAAGAGCTACTTGTGAGGAAACATAAAAGTTCAAAGGACCCTTGGGCAGATATAGCCTGCAATGTCTGCTTGGAGTACCTGTCCTTCTCAATTAATTGGGATACTTGAATATTTATTAATTATACAGCTTGTTCTGTTGTAAAATGTATCTTGTTCAAAGGCAGCAGTTCTCAGTATCGAATGGTCTCAAATTTGGGCTGCTGTACTTATTTGTTCCACATAATTTTCACAAGGTAAAAGCTTCATGATCATTACAAGGTTACATTGCTTACACTCCATTTCACCATCCTTCAATTGAGCTGAACAGGCAAATGTGACAAAGGCCTGAGTCCCAAAAGTGTGTCTTTTGAGGATGAAATGAATTTGTCTGTTAAGCCCCAAGTCTTTGTCAGCAGGAGAAATTCTGCAAGTTTTTTTTTTAAGACAAAGCCCCCACAACACATATACATTATTCAATCACAGAGACAATATGACTTTTTCAAAGTATTTCGAAGTTCAAGAAAAGGTGGTAGACAAAATCTAGGAAAATCACGAGACTTTATTCTAGCAATTCATGCCTATTTAATGTATATGCCAGGTCTAGGTTTGTGAAGAAACTCTCTGAAAGATTTACCACAAATAATGAAGTTGGTTTTTTCACTTCCCTCAAAACATTCTTCCCAAGCAATACTAACACAAATCTACTCCTCACCCGCACCCTAACTGTAACACTTTTCTTTGGTACTTCTCTTGATAATCTTGGGAATTTTCACTCCTTTTATCTAAACTCTTGATTCATTCTCAACTTCTCAGATGTTTCCCCTGGACAAGAATTTTGGATTTCAACTTGAAATATTGCCTTGCATGAAATTTTCCCATTTCTGCTATAGGTAATTTAACACATAGCTACACCCATGCCTACCATTTTCAGGGATACTAGAAAAGCATGAAGAGAAATGAAAGCTAGTGAAACTGAATACTGATATTTTAAAAAAACATCATTTGAAACATAATCTTTCTATTTATGTCTGCTCAAATTCTTTTTCATCTTGGTGCCAGAATGCCTCACAAACTTATTGTCCAGTAAGAATAAGGAGAGCTGGAATTGAATGGGGAGATGAATGATCACAAATGCTGTTTAAAATGATAGTTAATTAGGTTATTTTTTATTAAACAGAACTACTATTCGTAATAGTTCATCAAGCACCTTCTTTTTCTTAGTGTTGTAATCTTCCCCAAATAATTAAGTAACTGTGTTCTTGTCTAGATGGATATTCATCTAGCATTCAAGCTAATCTTAAGATTTTAAGAAAAACAGCTCTGAGAATTGCTTTGTATTTGGGTGAGAATATGTTCTGGGATTTTCCTCTGCTTGCTGCCTATTTGTGAATGGTCGTGAGCACAAGTGGGTATGCTGTAGACCATCTTGACTGCTGACATGGGTGTTGTCAACATTTACACTACCCTTTGCTATGTAAAATTTGGCATCTCTTTTTTCTGCTGGCAACATGGGTATGGTATTATGCAGTAATATTTAGCAATTTCCTGGTGTTTCCTGTTGTGGATACAGAAGCACAATATCCCAAAGGAAATTTGTTTAAAAAAGTAATTAATCAGGTGAGGAGATTTAATAGGGTGGGTGGGGTAAGTTTTAGCCTCTATCATCCATATATTGCAGTCCTTACCTGGATCAGACTCAAGCACATATTTCTGAGCAAAAAAAAAGAAAATATGGGCTCAGCTGCACACTGTGTATTTAACATAGTATCCAAAATCCTGCTGAGTAGTTATATCTGCAGAAGGCAAATGGCAACATTTTAAGCCATTTCTCATTAGCAATTACCACACTTGCATGTTCAGGTATGCATACCCCAAATTCCAAAAAGGGACTCAGTAGCAGTGAGAAGCCACTGAAGGTTACACTGTTTGCCTTCTGCAGACATAACTAAGCAACAAGAATTTGGCCAGTGTGTAGTTAGTTTCTAGATATTCCATAACGTCTATGCTTTTAAAATAGAATAGAATGGTTATCCAATGCCTTTTCAAAGTTGTGAGGAAAGGCAGAGAAAACAATGAAAAATGAAATATTCTGGGGCTAGAAAAAAGTTCCACAAGTCATAAAACCTTTTTGCATTACCTTTTTACTCATGCTTTTTCCAGCTTGCTTGTCAGCGCTTGTGACCCTGCTCAGTGACAATATCGAGACCCCTGAGCCGGTTACTGTGATCCGGGACTCCTGCCTTGTTAACGAAACGCCACTGACTCTGGTATCATCTAAAGGGACAAAATCAATCGGCAGAGAAAAACAGTTTTTGGATTTATGTGGGGGATAACCTTTGGGGGAATACTGTAGCTACTTAGTTATTATACTGTGATTTTTTTTCTTTATTTTATTTTATTTAAATGTTTCTTTATTTGATACTATTATTATTCTTAGTTAGATTAATTTTGTTTATTTTATAATTGTATAAGTTATTTACTTTGGGTTAATTTGATTGTTTGTACTTAGTTGTTTTTTCTTTTTCCCCTCCTTTTTTCTCTTTATTTTTTTTCCCCTTCTGATATGGTATGGAAGGCCTGCCCTCCCAGCGAGGGGCCCCAGAATATTTCTGTGATTACGGGTAGGGGGAAATATGGCATTGGCTCCGTCCCTGCTCGTGTTAGAAGAACTAGGGACAGATGTTTGAAGGCTGTTCCTTGTTCTGAGACGGAGACCAGCCCCCAGCATCGAGGTAACCAGACCAGCCAGCCTTCCACTCTACGCCTGGTGTTGTTGAACGCCAGGTCTGTATCCAATAAGGCCCAGGTAATTCAAGACCTTATCCTGGAGGAGGATGCAGACCTGGCTTGCATAACCGAAACTTGGATTGGCGGAGAGGGGGGTCCCCCTCTAGCTCTCATCTGTCCGCCCGGTTATGCTGTCCAACACCAGGGTAGACTGGAGGGTCGGGGGGGGAGTAGCCATTGTCCATAAATCAAGCTTGGAGGTCACTAGGCGCTCCTCGGTGATAAAGCCGGGTCTTGAGGCCCTCCACGTGTCTATCGGGGCCAGGGATGGTATTGGGATCTTGCTGGGCTACCGTGCTCCCCGCGACCCAGCCACCTCCCTACCGGAGCTGGTGGACTTCGTCTCCGCGGCACTGTTGGGTTCCCCGAACCTATTGGTTCTGGGGGACTTCAACGTGCACGCGGGGGCGGAGACCTCTGGTCCAGCTCTTGAGTTCCTGGAGACCATGGCCTTCTTGAACATGTCCCAACATGTCAACGGCCCCACTCACGTGGGGGGTCATACACTTGACCTGTTTTTTTCTACCAATGGGAGTGAGAGTGGTCCGATGGTGACTGACCTTGAGTCGGTACCCTTGTCATGGTCGGATCACCACCTAATAAAGTGTACCATTAAAATGGCTCTCCCCCCCTGCAGGGAGCAGGGATCTATTGTTATGGTCCGCCCTCGAAGGCTACTGGATCCGGTTGGATTCCAGGATGCCATGAGAGGTGTTATGGCTGACCTGGCTGGCGCTCCTGTCGAGGCTCTGGTAGATGGCTGGTTTGCTGCCGCGACTAGGGCTGTTGACATGATCGCACCTAAACGCCCTCTCCGCCGCAGAGACCGCCCGGCCCCCTGGTTTAACCGGGACCTCCGGGCGAGGAAGCGGGTCAGGAGACGGCTAGAGCGCAAATGGAGAAAGGTCCCGACGGATTTTAACAGGATAGCTGTCAGGGTCGCTACTAACCTTTATCTTGCTAAGGTAAAGGCTGCTAGTAGATCATACCTCGCTAACCGGATAAGCGAGGCGTCCAACCAGCAGGCGGAGTTATTCCGTATAGTACGCGACCTTTCCGGAATTGGTCCGGGCGATGGGCCTCCCCCTAGTTTTTCGCCGGACCAATTTGCAGCATTTTTTAAATCAAAAGTGGAGGCCATCCGCCGGGACCTCTCACCTTTTTTGAGCACAGTGAGTCGAGCTGAGATGTCCAGCGCTCCGTCTTGTCCGGTGATTTTGGACACCTTTCAGCCTGTTACGCCTGACACTGTTTCCAGGGCGCTTGACCGCTGTCGTGCCACCACCTCCTCTTTGGACACTTGTCCGGCCTGGCTAATCAAAGCAGCCAGGCCGCTAACAACGGAATGGGCCACGGCTATAATAAATGGGTCTCTCCTTGAGGGCAGATTTCCATCTGCCCTGAAGGACACACTCATTAGGCCCATCAGGAAGAAACCTAGCTTGGCGGCGGACGAAATTGGCAATTACAGGCCCGTCGCCAATGTTTCTTTCCTTAGCAAGGTAGTCGAGAGGGTGGTGGCCGACCAGCTTCAGGCGCTCCTGGATGAAACAGATGCCCTGGATCCATTCCAGTCGGGCTTCAGGCCACGCCACGGCACAGAAACGGCTTTGGTCGCCCTGTGTGATGACCTATTGAGGGAGGCCGATAGGGGCAAAGTGTCCCTGTTGGTACTCCTCGACATCTCAGCGGCCTTTGATACCATTGACCACGGTATCCTCCTGGGGAGGCTCTCCGAGTTGGGAATAGGTGGCCTGGCATTGTCCTGGCTCCGTTCCTTCTTGGAGGACCGTCCCCAGAGAGTCCAGCTTGGGGAGAGAGTCTCGGCCCCGTGGAGCCTCAATTGTGGGGTTCCACAGGGGTCGATTATCTCCCCAATGCTATTTAACATCTATATGAGGCCGCTGGGTGGGGTCATCAGGGGGTGTGGTGCTTCGTGTCACCAGTATGCAGACGACACGCAGCTCTACATCTCCTTTTTGCCAACTGCAGGAGAAGCCGTCCTGTGCCTTCAGCGCTGCCTGGGGACTATACTGGAATGGATGCAGGAGAACGGGCTTAGGCTGAACCCGGACAAGACAGAAGTACTGAGGGTGGGCCCTCCCACAGTCGGGGTTCTGGGAAACTCCCTCTCTTTTGGGGGGGTGACTCTCCCTGCAAAGGATGGGGTACGCAGCTTGGGGATCCATCTGGACCCGGTGCTCTCCATGGAGTCGCAGGTGGCGTCAGTGGTCCGCACCGCCTTTTTTCACCTCAGGCGGATAGCCCAGCTGCGGCCCTACCTGGACGTGGGGGCGCTCACCATCTTAGTACACGCGCTCGTAATCTCAAGATTAGACCACTGTAATGCGCTCTACGTGGGGCTTCCTTTGAGGTTGCTGCGGAAATTACAGGTGGTGCAGAATGCGGCGGCCAGATTACTCAGTGGAGTGAAAAAATTCCAACATATTTCGCCCACTCTGGCTGCATTGCATTGGCTGCCCATCAGGTTCCGCATCGACTTCAAAGTGTTAACGCTTACGTATAAAGCCCTAAACGGTTTAGGGCCTCGATACCTGGCGGAACGCCTATTCCCACCAAGTTCTACCCGGATCACACGGGCGAGCCAGGAGGTGAGGCTGAGGAGCTTAACGCCGAGGGAGGCCCGAAAAGAGAAAACAAGAAATAGGGCCTTCTCGGCGGTGGCTCCTCGCTTGTGGAATAATTTACCTCCTGGTATTCGCGGAGCTTCCTCGCTGGGTACCTTTAAGAACCTATTAAAGACCTGGTTGTTTCGGCAGGCCTTCTCACCAGATTACTTTTGATTTTCTTTTCTCCTTTATTGTTTCTTTACTTTAATTGTTTTGTAATTTTGTTGTTTTATTTTATTGTATTTTATCTTTGTTGTTGGCCGCCTAGAGTAGTCCATCGTGACTAGATAGACGGGATATAAATAAAATAAAATAAAATAAAATATTTCCTATCCCAGGGCCAAGCTAGATTATATACTTGAAGTGTCATTAAGAGAGTTCGATTAAGAAGACAAGACTGTTTGTTTTTCCACAAGCTTGCCTCAATCTACATTTAGTCAATTAGCTTGTTTTTGTTTTGTAACCAGTCACCTTGGAGAGAGAATAGATTCACTTCAAATCTGGTCTCAGGCACTGAAAGATTTATATACTGAGAGAGAAAGCAAGTGCAGGAAATATGTGTTTGCCCTAATATGTCAACTGTACCTCAGTCCTAGCCACTAGAGATTTAATCAGAAAGGTCTGGCTTCCTAAGTAATACAGTCTAATTACTCACAACATCGAATTATTACAAAATCAAAGTTATTTCTGAGGGGTTTGTTTTTGCAAAAATGTGCAGAAATGACTCCATTCCTTTCCCTCTGATGCTAACTTGCACAGGAAGGTTCTAGCGTCATTCATTTGAGGAGGGATGATTTCAAAGTTGATGGTTGAATTTGTGATCTCTCTCTCTCTTTCTTGCTATCTTCCTGGGGGCAGTGGGTGAGTGGTTTGCTTTCAGTTTGAAGGGGTCATGTGAGGGCAGGGCTGCTAACATACTGTAGAATGCAATTCTTTTTTTTAAAAAAATCCAGTTTATTAATGTGGGGTATTGTGCCTCTATATCCACAATTCGAAACGTCAGAAAATAGCCCAATATTTCTGCACAATACTGTGCTCATGTTGCCAGCAGGAAAAAAAAAGATGCCATACCTTACACAGCAAAGGGCAGTCTGTATGTTGACAACTTCAGTATCAGTGGTCAAGATGGTTTATGGGACACCCTCTTGCAATTTGTACTGTTCACAAAGAAATACCAAGCAGGGGGAAAAATCCCAGAAGCTGACTTTTTTTCATCAGTTAACCACTTCTCGCCCTGATTGACAGGGTCAAAAGCTCAGCTTGCCCCCCAGATGTGGAGCTGATTTCCCCTTTGAAAATGATTGTGAGAAGACTGCTTGGTCTCAGAAATCCTAACAGAATGGTTATTGAATATACAAGGCAAAATGGCTCCCTTTCTAGAAGACTTTCCACAACTTTCTTTAAGTAACCTGTTTTTGATCTTACTGCTGTTTAAAGAAACCTCTGTTCCCTCTGTTTCTGTGACTTTTATCTCCCTTTGCCACCTACAAATATACAGTATACAATGTTCTGTTTCACGAACGTCCTGCTGGCTACCCCATACTATGTTTGCTCAGTCTTACAACAAAGTAGCTGTCTTTTGAAATACCTCTTTTGAGGATCCATGTTTCAGTCTCTACAGCCTGGATTCTTTTCAGATTAAAAAAAAGCAAATGGGGCCCACCATTTAATTAAGCAAGATTGGTCTATGAGCTATTTTAAATCTGGGGACATTTATGGTCATCTATTTCTCAATGGGAGGATGGTTTTACTTTTTAAGAAGCACAACATGAAAACTCTTTATCCAAACTTCCTCAAGTTTGGAACAGAGTAAGACCAGGTGGTCTGCTACAATTATGCCAAATTTTGTCATGATCTGAAGTCCAGTGTAATAGTTATACATTATTGTTTGGGCCGCTCCCATTTTTAGAATTGCCTTATACGATGTCAATTTACTATGCCAGCACAAGAACATTTCTACACTCTTGTGCAACAATAATATTGAGCCAATCATAGTTCTGTTGGTCATTACATCTTAATGTGAATAGAGGCTCTGTGTGTGATGCGAATGGGAGGGCACATATAAGCCACAGCCCTATGTTTCCCTCATATTAGACTTTTACATGATTAGCATGAAAACATGGATAGGAGCCTGTAAGCACGTTAAGTATAAAATGTTTACAGTATTAATCAGGATGCACTTAGCAAAAGGCATGTGGGTGTGTGGATTGCCTACAAATAAATGACCTATGGAAAGGATTCAGAGCTCTGATAAGGCAGTGGTCTTCCACATCTCTTGACTATTTATTTTATCCTTGTAAGCATAACACATGAAAAGGGCTCAAGATGATTCAGAATGTATGTTCATATGCCAATTTTTGTATATGTTTCAGATTATCTTTCCTCTCCATCCCGTCACATGATGCTATCTTGAATATTCAGAAATGAAAAAACTGAATTTGGCAACTTCACCCAATTATGTTTGAGCTGCCTTTATTCTGTTTGATGACATTGCCTGTCTTTCACTATTAATTGTATGTTACTCTCTCAACCTAGCTATGTCATTCAGATGTGCTTCCTAATTTGAGACATTTCACACAGCAAACATCAGTAAATACTTGCTTCCTTATTATGTACTATCAAGTTCTTTCATATTCATGCTGATCCCAATAGTTGTGTTGCAGACACTGTTTTTCATAGTCCTGGCCAAGCCAGGATTTGAACCCTGGTGTTTTAATTTCCCCTCCCACTATCTGAAAAATCAGAAAAGCCAGGTCAAATCAGGACAAAAGAGATAACACGTGAAGGATATCAACTTTTGAGCAAAAGTTTGCCATGTTGTTCATTTCATGGGAGATGACAGAGATATCAACTGAACAGATTTTAAGCTTAGCCAAACTAGATGAACTAATTAATATCTTACTGGCTAAGAGACTGAGCTATAAATAATAATTAAAAAAATTCTCTGCCAGTTAATACAATACCTCTCATGGCCTCACTATTTGACTTTAGGCAAACCATTTCCCCAATCCACACCACTCCATTCACCCATAGTATAATGGATGCAAAGCATGTTTAACAGTCTCCAACAGTTCATATTATATGTAAGTATTACTATTGTTGTAATAATACTATTACTATAAGACACTAATATATAGGGCACTATCTAAATGAGAAATAAAATGCTCTGTGTAACCTGATGTGGCTACCTGCACGGAACAGTTATTGACATGTTAATGTTCTTGTGTAGATCACCAACCCCCCAATGGTCATCGTAAGACAGTCTTTTGATAAGTAGTATAAGGGGAAAAAGCTACATTTTCCAATAAGGCACTGCTCCTCCAATCCCACCACTATTTGACACTATTATATGACTTCAGTAACCCCTTTAGCCAGAACGTTCAAGACACATCCATGAATCTGACTTTAAATAAAACTGCTGTAGATCAGACACCTGCTTTGGAAGATCTTTGTTTGGATAAGAGTCACCTCTCCTTCTAGCCTCCTGCAGTCATTTTGTGGCCTAGAGTCACTACAGGAAGCAAACATGGTTCTCTAAGATTAGGCAACCTCTCTGAACAGCTCAGACCACTGCCGTGCTATGGCCTTCAACCATTAACAACTTTGATGTAGAAACCCACAGAGATTTGAAGTGGATGCAGGCTAGAAGAGTGAGTGTGTGGCTTAATTCTGTACTCCAAAAATGATCCTAATTGATGTGCTAATTTCTTCTTCTG